>NC_091864.1:9130909-9433939 GCF_019399895.1 Cardiocondyla obscurior
AAAATACATCCGACGCGAAAGCGTTTCGGTATCAAATATCCTGTCCATATTACAATATACAATTCGGTCGTTTGCGGCATGAGGCGAAATGAATCGGCCGCGATCGTTCCGCCGCGTCTCGCGGAATCCCGACTTCGTAAAGCACCCGGGCTCTTTTCTACCGGCACCGTTTGCCGCCCTAAGAAAGTTTTCATGGCAAACGCAATGCCGCGATATAAATTATATTTATACCGTACGGCTCTGGCGGCAGAGCTCCCGCAGCGTTTCAAAGGGATACGAGAACGCCTCGGACGAGGCGTCTAAAACGCAGCAGTTTTTGCGGTCTTTCCCGAGCCGCTCGGGTGCGCCGAACTTAGCCTACGGGAGGGCCTACACCGTCGTCTTCCAAACACCGTCTCTAACCAAACAAACGCTCGAGACTTAGTTGCCAACTGCGCAACGCTCCTCGCGCCCGTCCCCGTATCGTAATTTCGTAATTGCTTTGTGCACCCAGCGATTAATTAACGTGGGAGTCTCGCGGTTTCAAAAAGCGTCGCAACGCCACGAGAATAATCCGTCTAGCCTAACAAGGAGCAAATACGCGGCATAATTGCGTTGCCAGATAATTAAAAAGAAAGAAAAAAGAAAAATATAACCCTCGAATTGATACAACGAGCAAAAATACTCGAAGGATTTTAATCGCGGTGATTAAACGACGCGACAGTAATAAATGCGATTTTTCTAATAATTTAGATATTTCTTTTCTAAAATGGACAGCTTTCTAAAATTATTCCGTGGCGCTTGGAATCTGTACAGTCAAGTGTTTGTTCAACTGATAAGTACAGCAATCAAATAATAGACATTAAAAAACGATCGAATGTTACGAGTAACACCTGTCGGCGGATATTTGAACGTTTGAAAACTAAAGGGGGTCAGAATTTGGACACGTGCCGCGGCGATGGAGGATACAGCGGCGAATGAGAACCGCTTTCGAGAGGTAACGCACGATTCCGCGGCACGCAACAGCGCATCGCTCCGTGGCCGCTTCTCTGGCAGGTGTATGAAGCGAGAAATAAAAGAAAAACGGCGTTCGCGGAGGTTGGCTGCCGAGAGAACGAGAGGCAGAAAGGCGGGAAGGAAAGGACCGCGGAGAGGAGGCCCGGGAAAGGAGAAGAGAGATTTCAATTTATGGACTCTCGCATTACGTCCGAGCGATTAACCGCTAACGATTCTTACTAACGCGTACCGGCACGTGGTGCAGACGCGACCGTGGAAGCCGTAAGATCTAAAGGGAGCGTCGCAGCTACGATCATCTCTTTTCCCGGAAGCTTCCCTCAGCGGCGCTCACCCTCACATTCATACAAGCGCGTCTCACAAACATACACACACGCACGCGTGCGTACGTACGCACAATTAGTCTTATCGCTCACACTGTTGCACATGACAGCAGCGGACGACAGACGTCTCTCCCTTGTACGCGTCTAGGTTATGTTACGCACATCCCGGCGCGGCGTCGCGACGCATGCAGCGGCAAGGAGCCCGCGCCGACGAAGGGAGTCGCAAGGGGGGCAACGCGAGAACGCGGGGAACACGAGGCAGAGAGCCGTTGCTCTCGCCGCCAGTTGCCGTCGACGGGGCAGCACTGTCCAGGGCACTGACAGACGAACCAAAACACAGAGCGAGAGGGTAGGCCCTGGCGGCCGTCGACGACACGATCGTTCGACGCGCAACCGAACCTCGACGCGATCGCGGACCTCGATCGACCGGGCTCGCGGTAACGAGCGGTGCCATCGGTGCACGCACGTAGCACCGGGTAATACAACCGGACACACCACCGACGATGACGGCGACGCGGGGAGAGACGTCCGTCGCTTTTGTCTCACACACGGGCCACGCACGGCGCGAGGTATCCCGTGCGCGGGGCGCGACACGGCACTACCGACGACGCACACACTCACCGGATTGCTTGTTGGCGATCTTGTTGAAACAGTTCTGAAAGACCTCGTAGAGATGCATCGGCTCGTCGTCGCTGGCCGCCATGTTTTCGCACGGGACGTGAAAACGAGTGGACGTACCGTGGTCGAGGCGAGTGGGCACGGTTTCGCGGTGCGGCCGCGCGCGGAGCCACCCTCCTCCCGCTACGATCACCCACACTACTGAAGTACGTCGCTTCACGGACGCGGCTCTTATACCTCCACCGCTGGCGCCCTCATTCCTCACGTCCATGGCCGCGACACGCGCGCGGCCGCTTTCAAACTTCTAATCCGCATTTGCCTCGATTTCGCACACTTTACACACTGTAAAGAAAAATAAAAACACGTGAATCAAACAATTTCGCACAATTATTACAACATTCTATTTTACATTTATAGGAATAAATTTTAAACGGGTAAAATAGCCCAAAGAATTCCTTCGAAACAATTTTTTTTTCTTCGATGTTTGCATTAAATCTTTTATTCACAATAGTAGAAAATAGTTACATAAGAATAGATTCTGAATATATTAAAAATATTAGATCTGCATAGACATTTATAGTACATGAGATTAAAATTGCGTTCAGTTAGCTAACAGACAATATAATTTCTAGATATCATTAATTTTTAAATATAATTAGTTAATTAAAGTAACTTATGCCCATGTCATATTGCTCCATCGCTATTGCGTATCGTTGGATAAGTTATAAAAGAACTTTATATACTTTTTAATATATAGCACAAAATTCAAAAATTAACAGCAAAAAATAAAATATACGATCTCTAATTTTCTGTAATATGAAGCATTATAACTGATGTAATATAAAAGATTATTCAATAATGCTAATATAGCATCAACAGCCTCACGAAATTATAACCTAAAATATAATTATGTCATAAACATGTAATATTGCATGAATTTAAAGCTGCTTTATCGAACGAACTTCGTTCATTCTTAAATTCTATCGAAATCAGAGTTCTGTGGAACGGGATGAGAAATCTCTTCGTAATCTTGTCTGCCATAACCTGTAAATAAATCAAATAAAATAACAGTTTACAACGTTCCATAATCATTGATATAAAAACTGCTGTTGCGGCATTACTACACTTTCATGCGACATAAATGCAAACGAGAAGCAATTTGACAATGAAACAAGTGCCATAACTCGATACAGAAACCTATATAAGTAATTAAAGATCGTTGATTATTAATAATGCATAGACTAGCTGAATTTTGCAGTAAAGCATACGTGCACATACTTAAAATCAGATCTCGTTGAAGCACTGAGGCACTACAAAAGCGTAGACGTGTGTAGTCGCTGATTTACTGACCCATAGCAGGACTCGGTGCGAATACAGTGGCTAAGTTGCCATTCCTCCCTTGACCTATTCGCAGCAGGTATATACTTGAGACTGGACGAGCGACCAAATTTATGATCATGAGAGCTGCACTAAACTTGTTAGACGCACCTGAAAATTATTAGAATTAAACAATATGCACGTATCTTTTAAACATATACACAATGGCACTCACTGTTGTAATCTGATGGATAATAAACTGCCAGTGTGATCACGTCAAGAATTATAGAAAGTACATTTATGAAAAACGCCTGCAGAAATATATAATTAAGACCAATTCAAAATAATAAATTCTTTTCTTCTATTTTATCGATAACTTACAAACTGCAATGGTTCGTCTGATTCATTACTATGGACAGCCCAGAATATACAAACCAAGAACAGCAAATTATAGAACAGTACAGATTTTGGACACCAACTTCCCTGTATACCCCTGCAAAATATTTCATGTATAACATAAAGTTTACAAAGATATTGGTTTTTGTAGTTAAATACAATAATATTCAGTAAATGCAATGCTATCTTACCATGTTATAAGTATCAGATGAATTGCAAATATAATCTGAAAGAAATATAATGATTACCAATATTTTGTTTTGCCTTTGTTCATTACATAATATCTACATACTTGTGAATTTAATTACAAATAAAAAAATGACAATAAAGTATGGCATGTACAAGCGTGAAGCTGTTCATGTACTTATAGAACATACAATATTATATCATACCATTGAAAATATACTAAAATAAGAGAGAAACATAGGTGATAGCTTTGTTTTACATACCTTTAAAGGAAAATGGGATAAATTGGTTAGATTAGGCATCCTCGTTGTTTGACAATGGTCTCTGTGCCACAATGACAGAAATAATGACTGATTAATAACAATTGCAGTTTACAAATATCTCTTTGGTCAAGGAGAAGGTATCTAATCTTTTTTCCGCCTACAACACCAACTCACAAAAATAAAAAACGCATATATACATATATATATATATATATATACTGCGTAATGCGTATATCTGCGTATATCAGAGTCAGCTGTACAGCTGCAAAAGCAGTTTTTGTAGCTGCTGCCATCTAACGCATTTGCTCGGTCTCAGAACCAAATGTGTTAGAATTAAATATAAAATAAAAATGAAAAATGTGAGCTCCCAGATCCAATTAATATTGCCATTCAATGCGATATAAAAATAAAAAAAATTCAACAATAGCTGCATATATTTTATTCAGCCATTTGATGAAGGAGAGAGAGGAGAAGAGAGGAGAGAAAGGGAAAGACGTACGCAAGTGAATCGCCACCAAAATCGCAATCTGCATGTAACATCGCACATTTATCACGCCGTCCACAAAAAAATTTTTTTTTTGCGCGTGCATATTCGCTTGTGGCCAATCGCACACAAAATGGCAGCAATTGGTACTTCGACACGAAACTGAAACGCCCTTTTTATCGCTTGTCAAACATCGCTCGAGTATTTGTCCGGCGTATAATTTTTAAAATATCGAAACTCGAGCATACGAAAGCAAAAAAGAAAGGCATTTTCTTACCTGACACTAATTATGAACGACGAATGACACCTCCGTGGACCAGATTCACCAAGTCTCCGAAAGCAGGTAGCGGATTCCGAATCGCTGCATCTAACGATCGAGACGTGCACTCGATAGGCAGCGATATCCACTCCACTAGATGATTCCCATGTAGTTTCGATGCCACACTCACGTTCTTAATTCGCGCGATAGCGGTTGGGAGAGATACGCAAAGAATTCGAGCCGAATTCTGGGAGTCCGTAGCTTACCGCGACCATCCGCCGAGCCGTGTCTCAACCGAACTGGCAATTCGAAACTCGTCACTGTGCGCAGGTGCGGCTCTCAAGACGTCGGTACAGTCGACCACTGTTAACTCGGCTTAGCTTACTCAAGTTCATGCGGCTGGATGGCTGACCAAATGAAAACAAACCCGCGCACCCACCGATAATGCGTCGAATAACAACAAGTATGTAGTTCTGTGCAACGTATGTACACACATAATCTAATCATATACGTATGTGTATATGTATGTATGTATGTATTTGTAAGTACGTACGTCTCGATAAAAAAAAAAACAATCTTCCATGTGATTCGAGTTCTTAACTCCGGTTTGCATAGCATGCCAATATTGCAAGTCGCTACTGACTGTTATT
Organism: Cardiocondyla obscurior; assembly: GCF_019399895.1. Classification (NCBI taxonomy): domain Eukaryota; kingdom Metazoa; phylum Arthropoda; class Insecta; order Hymenoptera; family Formicidae; genus Cardiocondyla; species Cardiocondyla obscurior. The sequence goes on from NC_091864.1 coordinate 9,136,399, forward strand.
TTTGTTGCAGCGGTGATAGAGAGCTTGTAATTTTGTAAACGATGTTGCACAGAAGTCGTCACTTGTTTTGGCACTTCCGGCCCTTCGTGAAATCTTATCACGAAGCAGCGTTCGTTATCGGTACGACGCCGGACACTAGCTCGCCTATTTATCAGGTTAGAGAGTACAAATGTGCAAATCATTGTTGTGAACTTTGTTTTTTTTATAACTCACGTCTTCCACTTTTTTGAAACAATATCGTCGCAGATTTGAAAATTTGTATCAATTGATGTTGCGAATAGTATTATTTTATATTAAATTTTTATATTCTAGGAGAATTATGCACAAATGAAAAATCTCGTTGAGCGACTGAAAAACACTGTGGAAAAGATAGTTGAAGGTGGTGGACAGAAAGCTAAGGATAGACATGTAAGCAAAGGGAAACTCTTACCTCGGGAACGCATAAATACTCTTTTAGACACAAATTCACCTTTCTTAGAATTCTCACAATTGGCAGGTTATGAGATGTATGGCAAAGAAGAGGTGCCAGCAGGAGGAATTATCACTGGCATTGGAAGAGTTGAAGGGTATTCTAAAGAGTCACAAATTAATATTTTGAATTGATAGTTATTATATTTTTATGTTTAATTTCTTCTTTTTTTTCTAGCACTGAATGTGTAATAATGATGAATGATACAACTGTAAAAGGTGGTACATATTACCCTATTACGGTCAAAAAACACTTACGAGCTCAGGAAATTGCAGAGGAAAATAGACTGCCTTGCATATATTTAGTTGACAGTGGTGGTGCAAATTTGACTAGACAAGCTGATGTATTTCCTGATAAAATGCATTTTGGCAGAAGTTTCTATAATCAAGCAAACATGAGTGCCAAAGGGATAGCCCAAATTGCAGTGGTTATGGGAAGTTGCACAGCAGGTTTGCCATTACTTTCTTATTGATATACATTTACTTTTTTGTGTAGATTTATCATCACTTGTAATCATGCCACAGGTGGTGCATATGTCCCTGCTATGGCGGATGAAAATATTATTGTTGGTAATCAAGGTACGATATTTTTGGCTGGCCCACCATTAGTAAAGGCTTCGACCGGTGAAGAGGTTTCACCAGAAGACTTAGGAGGAGCCGCGCTTCATTGTCGGTAATTATTTCAAAACACTTCATTAATAGTAGTTGTGAGTGCTTAATTGCAATTAAAAATTTAGACAGTCTGGTGTAACCGATCATTACGCAATAGATGACACGCACGCTTTACATCTTGCGCGTCGAGTTGTAAAAGACTTGAATTTACAACCACCTATGGATGTAAAAATTAGCAAAAGTATTGAGCTGCCTGTACACGCTATCGATGATATCTATGGCATTGTTGGAACGAATCTGAAACGTCCTTATGAAGTGAAGGAAGTTATCGCAAGAATTGTGGACGGATCGAAGTTTCATGAATTTAAAGCGCAATACGGTGAAACCTTGGTCACTGGGTTTGCTAAAATTTATGGCTATCCTGTTGGTATAGTTGCAAACAACGGTGTATTGTTTTCGGAAAGTGCTCTAAAAGGAGCTCATTTTGTGCAGCTTTGTGCTCAAAGAAAAATCCCTCTTATATTTCTACAAAATATCACAGGTACAATTATGAGAGTATTTTTAATATTTTGATTAAAAATGCGTATCAGGCAATATGTAATTTAACAAATTTATTAATGTAGGATTCATGGTGGGTAGAGACGCGGAATTAGGAGGTATCGCCAAAAACGGTGCTAAAATGGTAACAGCAGTAGCATGTGCACAGGTACCAAAAATTACAGTAATAATCGGAGGTTCCTACGGAGCTGGCAATTATGGTATTTTTTTTTTATTATTATTTTAATATATTTTTTTCCGAAGAGAGAGAGAAAGAATTTAATATTTTTATATTTTTATATATAGGAATGTGTGGTCGATCTTATTCTCCACGTTTCCTTTATTCTTGGCCAAACGCTAAAATATGTGTAATGGGAGGAGAACAAGCAGCGAATGTATTAGTACAAATCACAAAAGATCAACGTGCAAGAGAAGGAAAGCAGGTACAGTTTAATTTTTATTTCTTCAATATGCAAACGTAAATATATATTTCGATTTTTATGCAGTTGACTCAAGAAGAAGAAGAGAATCTCAAGAATCCGATCATTAAACAGTTTGAAGAGGAAGGCAATCCATTTTATTCCAGTGCAAGGTAAATTATTATTGTTGTGTAAACCAAAAATTAATTTTTATCTCGAATACTCTAATATATATATTTTTTTTAGAATTTGGGATGATGGTGTAATCGATCCGATTGACACGCGAGTCGTGCTAGGTTTAAGCTTGTCAGCAAGTTTAAATGCGCCTATACCTGATAGTAAATTCGGTATTTTTCGAATGTAATATAAGTATCAAAACGTATGAAAGTTGATCTTGAAAGTACTCCATTTATTAAATAAGAATATTGTTAAAATTTATTTTTTTATATCTATTATATATAATGTATATGTACACTGAAATTATCGATTACCACCTTTTGAGCCCAGCCCATGGTGTCGTACGCTAATCCCCGTCGCCGCGGCAAATGTCATATCTGCCTCTCAGTGTACCAAAAACTACATAAAAAAATATTTTTCTATTGTTATACATTCCAAAATATATCTTTTGTTATATTTTAATATTGGTGATTTATAATGCGTATGTCTGTTATTTCATAATTTTTTCCAAATGCATCTCTTTTTACAAAACAAAATTAACATCAGTTATCGTTGCGTGTGTTTAATTTAAGAAATTTATAATTTTTTACGATACAAAAATATTCGGATTATTAGATTATTTTTAGGACTTGCTCGAACAGAATTTGATCTCGAAATCGCGAAAAAAAAAACAGTTAATTTTTTTATTTTGAGGGAAAACGCCTCAAGCTTGCCAAGAGTAAAAAAAAACGTAAACAGGTGTACTCGGCGTTGAGCTTGACATTTTTGATGACTCCGTGCGAAAAGGACAACGGCTAATAAACGAATCTATCGACTGTCTCACTTTCTTCGCGGTTGTCTTGTCTCTTTTCATCTAATGGCCGAAATCCCTCTAACGGTCACTTCAGTCTAGTTGCGGGGGTTCGAGTGCGCGGACGTGTTCTTAATCGCTCCGCATTTACGCGTATTTTCGACTGCGGATAGGAAGTGCAACATACGAATTAATGTCGACGTCGTTGATTCGGAAACGAACAATCATTTTCTGCACTCTTGTATCATTCTACTCTCGTTCTGTGCTTTGTATTGTGCCTCGAAAAAGTGCTTCGAGAAGAAAGAGTTATGTCGCTGGCGGAGCGCACGGAGCGTCCAGCATGAAGAGCGCCGTATCCGGTATTTCGAACTCACTTCACTCGTCGCTTTCTTCGGCGACATTCAGCGGGTTCCGGCGATTGCCATTGTCCGGTCACGAGATCTGCACCTCACCCGTCTTCTTCGTCGCGGTCGAAATTCTCATCCCGTTTCGAACAAGTGGTATTTGAGGAACTCGAGGAAGATAAAGTTCGAGGAACATTTTCATATCGCGGTCCATCTCGTTCGCCGCTTGACGCAAATTCTGGACGTCATTCCGCCGATGATAATTGACCGAAGAGGCAAAAGTGACTCTTAAATTTCGCTTTACATCTTAGCCTGCCTCTTGTTTCGAGATCGAGGACGACTCGAAGGAAGTGACCAACGTTACGCATCGAGAATGCAAATTTATACAACAGCTGATTGTTCGTCGCGTTTCTTAATTTTAATTGTAAAACATCGCCGCGATAATCCGTCATTCTTTCAATCGTTCATTTCTCGAGTGATAGTGTTAGTGATAGTGATGGTCATGGTGATTATAAAAAAAAGCAGATCAGTGTAATATAATGTCAAGTGACTTAAAGTGCTACAAGACGCCAGGATAATCCAGAATACTGCCAAGGAAGGAAGGAAGGAAGGAAGGAAGGAAGGAAGGAAGGATGGACGGAAAGATGAACAATAATTTATACTAACCTAACCGGAAGATACAAAGTAAGTGAACCGGCAACACGCCGTCGACCTTAAATTACTCATTTGTAATTATCAATATAATTATATAACTAATGTCCGAATTTAATAAAGCGCGCGCAGGGTTTCTTCTAGTAATTGAAAAAAGTAATAACTATGTTACACGTCTACTTGACGATTTATTTATTTTACACTTATTTAACGTAATAATTAAACTGAGATTACAAATACGCAATTAATTACTTAGTAATTAATTAAGTCGCATTTTAATATTACACCTCGTCGCACGACTAGGTTTATATCTTTCCCCACTCGCAAAGGCCAATTTTCTTTTAGCTATCTCTCCATCGAGATACGGTAATTACGATATACGTATAATTAAAAAAAAAATAAAATAAAAATTATAATCTAAAAACTGAAACGTGCGATTGAAAATTCGGCGGTCGCAGAGCGGAGAAATCATACGCGTTACTGTTTATTATATTAGCGCCAAGATAGTTAATCCACTTTTTAAGCTTTACAAATTCGATTAAAGTAAGTTATCGAATTTCCTGTCTAACACACGTTTCTCATTAAATATATTTTTACGCATAATAGTACTTTAATATGTACGACAATTTTACAATCAAGATACACTTCTTTTTCGGGAACATACGCTATTTTAGAACATCGTTATTCTAGATCTAATTTTGTTCGGAACATATTTTGATTGTACACAGTCTATGATCACTATAATTAGAGACTTGTTATTGCGATGATCGGAATCTCTCGACTATTAGTGAGCAAGTTAACTATCATTCCCAGAAGCAATACTTCTTACTTTCCTTCGTGTTTTTAACGTATTTCAGACTGCGTATTATTACATAGTTAGCAACCGTTTGTCAGGATACGCGAAGTCTCGGTTTCTATAGTAGCTTGTAGAGGCAAAGAAATACCAAGACGAGAGACAGACTCAACGTACTACACGAGGAACCATTGAGTACCATCTCGGTTACCTTGTATTTAAACTGTTCGCTTATTTCTTCCGCGAGGAATGCTCTTTCGTGCGTCCTAATTGTCGTCGGCCCGGACTGCTCTCTGACTTCCTCGGCGATCACTGCCCTTTCCTTCGTGTGCGTTCTGTTTTTACCCTTCCTGATGAATTCTGACAGTACTAGAACACAGTACGGAGTACGTGTACACATCGTAACGCAAGCCGTAAACGTGATGAATACGCGGTAATTATTCAAGCGCTCATTCACTTCGCGAGATGAAGATGCATACCTTGATCGATCATGACGTCATCCGCGGAATCGACCTTGATGAACGTCGACATGGTTACCTCGAACAATTTATTCTTGTCGGCGCTTGACATTTCAATGGCCCGTCTTTTCCTGCCGAAACCAATTTGGCCGTTGCTGCATTCGATCTGAAGCAAACGCGTATTTCAATAAATCCGACGGAGCGAAAGGTAGGTTGACGAGGTAGAAAAATGAAGAACAACGAGTATACAGAGTGAAAAGGACGATGTAATAATTGTGCATGATAATGGTCGTACCCCAGAACACTTATCCAAGCAAACGTTAACTGTGCCGCGGAACTGGACGTAAGTGCTTTCCGGGAATTTAAACGCCCGGAATTTCGCCGTCAGGAAGTCGCCGTCCACCGTGTTGAAATTCTCAAACAAGTAGGGATCTACGGAGCACCTGTGCAGAAATTATGCCCATGTTGCATGACACAAGAGCAAAGTTATAAAACGACGTCTTCAATTACGTTTACATAAAAATTGACAGATTACCCGTTGATAATAATTGTTTCTTCCTGCGTCTTGGTATCGGTGACCAGCATGTAAGTGACCAGCAGGCCGTAGATGGGCGCCGAGTCGTTGTCCAGAAATATTTCCATCTGCAACGGGGTGCCGGGGCTGACGTTAAGTTCTCCGGTAACTAAAACTCCACCTTGCCGCACTCCAACGCCGAGAATCGGGACTGGCGCTGCTCCCGAAATTTCCTCGCGTATATCGATCACTCTAAAGCAGATAAATATATTTCTATAAAATTAAATTAAAGAATAGGAAGATACGATAAATAAATATATTTCAAGTTATTTAATGTTCGACTATTGCGGGCTATTTTAATCGCGGCTGTCGCCCGTTACGTTCGCGGCGACTTGCGTGACGACTGAGCGGAACCGAAAACCACAAGGTCACAATCGCCTACTTTCAAAAACGAAGTCACGAGGCCGAGCACCTGGCCCGATGCTGTGATCAATGTTGCGTATCCAAGCACGCAATTCCGAATCAGCGGCGGTTCGCACACGCCACGCCAAAGCGTAGGAACATCAGGCGATGACCTGTAACGCCGCCGTAGTTATCCCCGCGGGAAGATTCGACCTACTTTGCGGTTATGCAGAATCGCTGAAGATTATACAAGCGACCCTGCAGCGCGATCTACTCCACGAGAAAAAGAAAGAAGGGCGAACCATCCGTGCGTGGTCCCGCATTTTCCGGGCAAGTAAATCAATTCCGATACGCGTGGACCGGTCCTCATCTCGCGCGTATCGCGACGTCATGAAGTTAAGTCGTGGTGAGCGGGCGGCATAGAAATTATGGTGACCGACGAAATAACGAAGACAAATGTTCACCAGAACGGGCGGACCGTGAAATTACAGGCGGCGAGAAAATTCGAATACGACAGGTAAGAACGAGGTGGAACGAGAGCTTGCAAATAAGAAACGTGCGCGGACGAACCCGACTCGATAACAAGGTATCGACGCGGCTCATCGGGAATCATTATTCATTATTACGACTGTGACTCCGTGTTATTTTATACGATTCTCTCGCAAACAGTCGTGTCCTCTTTTACCGCGGTCTCCGAGACGAAGCACGCTTTGTTAAGATGTCTCCTGGCGTGTGACGACCTCTCGTATACACGCCGTTTCGATACGCCGTTGTGCAAAAACTACTTAATTACGCGATTAATTTTTTAGCAAGGGAGTCACGCAACGCATTGAGTTGCATGCCTCGGGGAGAAGTTCATTTCTCCGAGCCGTCATTAGCTAGGAAAATCTTCAGAGTCCTCCGCGTTCCGGCCGCTTGTGGCTCGAATTTACTTCGGAGCAGAGCAGAATTAACCGAATAATTATCCCTCATAAACTAATAACTCGGAGCAAATAGGCGCGCACAATGCGCGAGTCACCGTAATCGGCAAACGGTTAATAGGCAGATTTTACGTCGCGTGACTCGAGCCCGAGAAGAACCGCGGCGATGTCGTCCCTTGATAAGTTAACAATAAAGATTTCGCGGGCTTCCTGGTGGCGGCGGGATTTTGCGGAATTCGCGAGACACAATCCGTCGAAGTGCGCGTTCGATTAACGCCAATAAATTGTTGCCCCGGTGGCTGGTAGTTGCGATAAAAATTCCTCGCCGCGTTTTCTCGAGAGCACGTCTTTGCGATGGGTACTTGAAGAATGTCGACCGGCAAAGCGGCTTTCGTTCGGGAGAAGCTGTGGGATCTACCGGTAGGCCTCTTCTCCTCACCGTCGTCGCTTTGCCCAACGTGCTAAAATCGCTCGCGCGTGCACGATAGCTTTTCCACCATCTGCAGAGGAACCGTTGCGCAATAGACTTGGCCGCTTCGTCTCGCCGTAAAATCGACTCTCGTAATGTCACCGCATGTGTCCCAGCCTACAGGCTGGACGTCCCGCTATTAAATTCCTCGATGAACTTAATAAGCACTTAATGTCGCTCTCCCCTTCGGAGGAAAGATTTCGAGAGAGAACATCGATTGCGTCGCGTCTCTTTAGCATGCTGCCTCAAATTCCTCTGACATCAGTTCGCATGGCGACTTTAAAATTCACTTACGTTTGAGGTTGAAGAAAGAATTTCGTTATTTAATCACGTTGCGGAAACTCATTTCCATAATCAGCGTTTATACCTTCTATCCCTCTGTGTCTTCCATCTTTCCCTGCCGGGCTATAAATCGCGATGTCTCTTCTGCCGTGCTCGATGCAATTTTCCCTGTATCTCAATCGCCAGTCATTCCTCGCCTATTTCTACGTATTCGCGTCAAACCACACGTTTCCCCGGGTAAACGTAGGCCAGCCAGAGATGGGCTCCGCACGAGCTCGATGCGAGCGTGCCGTCAGACGATTTTCGAAGTGAGGAAGGAAAAAAAAAAAAAGCAGGAACGACGATTAAACCTCGCAGACCGGAATATATTGCCGGTTTTCCAGCAGTTGCAGCGCGCTCACGACCGTTGTGCAAATAAATCAGACGGCTGCATTTTGACCAGCTTGCAAATTACAAACTTCGTATGACGATTCTCGTCGTGGTCCGGCGAGCCGCATGCATATTCAGGTCAGGCGGGACGATTTATTTGCTCGAATGTGGATCGGCCGGTCGATCGTTTTGCCATTATCGAATTTTCCGCACAATCTTGGCGTTCTCGATAAATAGCCGGCAGCCGTGCGCCTCGCAGCGTCCTGTCCGTTTTGTAGACGCGCAGATCACGGGGACCAGTTTAACTTTATCGTTGATAGCTCGCCGGGTTCGTTCATTAGCCGGTAAAAAAAAATAATTAAAAAAAAGCATTTTGACATGCCCTAGAAGATCGCCTGATTGCAAATTTAATAAGACACGATATTCCCGCGGTTAATACCTGTTCTGCAAAACTAACGGCGTAAACGAGATTCATATTTACAAAATGACGCGGGAAACGATAACACTCATATTCCGATAATCATCCATTTGGGTGGCGCAATGTACGACGTAATTACGTTTCATTATACTCAGACATTCGTTCCGATTCTCGAGCCTCGGAAATAACGGAAGTAGGCGTGTGTCATTTAGTAGATTATATCCTCACTTTGCATCTAGCAAACATAGTTACGACTAAGCGAAAATAATCTGATCGAAAAGGAAAAGACGAGCACCTCGACGTGATTGAATTTTCTTACTTGATCGTGAATTTATCGGTGATGGATCGCGGCCAGGTAATAAAGAGATCGCTTTTTGCGCGACGGTGAGGCTGAGCACGGATCAATATCCGAGAAGATGCTATTGTCACGTTCGCCAAAATGGTAGGCCGGGTTTCCGAGCGGGCAGAAATTTTTCTCTCACACTCGCTCGCGAGAGGCGCGATTTCCGGGTAATTAAGCCGGCTCGTTTGCCCATGCTGAGAGATCATTTCGTACGGAGGCGAGTGTGAGAGAGTCTTGTCTATCACGGGCGGTAGCACGACGGCGATTAACACCGACGGATGACTGGCGAGAAATGAAAAGCGGAGGACCGAGAATATTCCCGGGACTGCTAAGTTAATTTAATAGATTTGATAAATATCACGCTCATTAGCAGGCTGCGCCTCCTCGCGATTTCTTCCATTTACGTTTACCCGGGGGAGCTCCCCTATCTCCGGCTTTATTGCGCGTTATTACTCGAGCCGCGATGAATTACGCATATTTATCGCGGCAACAAAGCGAATGCGATTGCGTTCGCGTCGTGACGAATGCCGGATACCCCGTGTCGTAATACCAAACGCCTTAATGTCGAATGATTGATGACTTACTCAGGTTCCTGAAAGCCCGCCGGAAGAACGCTCCGTCGTACCGCCGTGTGATTGGCCGCGACGGCGATTTCTGGCCCCACGACAACTTCGGTGATTACGCACTTCACCGTGAATGTGTGCTTGCTGGAATCCGCGGGCTCCTCCACTATTACCCGATGATAGTACATCTTCTGACCCTGCGCCATCAAAATTCATAATCCCGATTACAATGTTACGTTCCGCGTTATGCAAATGCGTAGGTTTCCGCGTGTTTTTAGCGGCGTATTCCGCGGAATGTGCGTTTACGCGCACAGCGGTTTAAAATAAAAATCAGAATTTTGCTAAAAAAAATATTACGGCTTTACCGTGACTTTGTTGACGACTCTCGTGATGCCGCACCGTAACATGTCCTGCTCCAGCAGCGATAATCTAAACGTGGCCACGCCATCGTGGAACTGTGGTTTACAAGCTTCGTCTGCAAAAGCAGAAATTCAATGTTAGTCGTAATTTTGATTTACGTCCAAGCGCCTAACGTGAAACCCTTGAATATATTCACCCGGAAAATGTTTGAATTGTTGGAGATATATCTTCGCCTGCGGACTACTCCTCACTATATCCACTTCCATCAATTGCTTGGTGCATCTCACTTTGTTTTGCACTGAAAAGCAAACATAAATATTTTAAAAACATGGAGGCGTTTAATATTAAATCGTTGCTAAAAATATATTTTAACAAGAAAGATAGAGAGAAAGAGAGAAATTTTCAAAACAATTTTGTTTTATGGAGGGACGGGCAGAAGTTAGCCGTGTTCGTAAACTAAGTTACTGTACACCACTGTAATTGCCCCATAAAGTCTTAAATGTCTCGACCTTGAAAAGCGAAGTGCGATACGCTCGGGAAATGTGTGATGATGTATATCCCCGTGGGCTAGGCCCTGCTCATTCGTGCAATACCGCGATAGATACTTTCACCGTTATCGGACGATGACGTCGAGTCATGCATCGGAAGGAACTCGTCTCAAAAAAATCCCGAGGAAAGTCCAACGAGAAATATAGAGTAGAAAGTTTATACAATTTTTTCCAAGCGTGCAACAGTTTTTTTTTTCTACAAAAATAAGTTTTTCGTTAGAAAAAAAAATTTTTTTTAACGAAAATGTCAGCGCGATTACTCCGCGCGACCTGCAGTGTCCTGCGAAGACCTCGCAAGCGTCAAAGCAGGAAGCGACGCGGGGACAATCCTGTGGATATCGTCGCGGGCATAATTCAACATTAATCTCCGAAGATACGCGAGGTGGCAATATTTTCCCGGCGCTTAACGCACGCGCTTCGCGGCGAGCTCGGCACGCATCGGGCAATAATTCATGGTGAGGTATCATCGTCACGTTCGCAACGCGCAACTGTTGGAGAACGTGGCGAACGTTTTCCCCCTACGACGAGGTGATCGAGGTGAAGACCTATGCAGTTTTACGCGGTGTGCCCGGTTCTCTAGCTGCGTTCCGGAATGAGCAACCACCGGCTAAGCCCTTCGTCACGTCGCGATTCCCGATAACGAATAGCAGAGCGAACAATCGTGGACTGTGACGTTTTAATAACGCTCCGCGGACGTCGCCGGGGTCATTAATTTCCTGCCGGACGGTTTAGACAGGCATCGAACAAGCCAATTAAATTAAGCCTCTCCTCTATCTTTCTCTGCTATTAATCCATTATGCACGTGCATCTCGGATGCTTATTGTTTCGCGGAACAATGCAGGTCTAATATCGTGACAATAGGCGGATAAAGCGATACGACTAATAGCTCAGGCGATTCAGCGAGAAAAAAAGACGCTGGATTTTTACGCGGTTTAGCAGAGTGATCGCTCGATCACTCGAGACGATATCGAGAAAGAAAAAGAAAGAGAGGACGTCTTCACACGTGTTCCGCGCGGTCTGCGGGAGTCGTTTCGCTCGCGAGGCTAAGATAAACAAGCGCCACGTCGGCTGACAGACGCTGAACGACCGGTAGAATGTTTAATATACATTGTAGGCGAGCACACGCATCAGGAAGTGCACGAAGAGACTGCTGGTTTTCTTTTATTCTTCGGTAGACAAATTGATGTTCACTGGCAGCCGGTTGGGAGTCCGCTCTCGCTGAGCTCGGATCGCAGTGCTCCGAAGATTAGCAGGCGCTATCTGACAGGCGTTGATCAAGTCCTTGCGGAGTTGGTGAACCCGCGGAATCGCCGACGACGGTGAACCGGCCGAAATGACACCGGTGATAAAGCCGCGGGAATCACCGGCGATATTTTACGTCGTTTTAACAGGGACCACACTCTCTCCCGCGACCGGGCCTTCTCGGAACGTAGATTTATCTCGAGCCTCGAGCGCACCTCATCCTCACGAGATGCAGTCGCGTCACGCGCTAGGATCGCCACCGCGCGAGAACGGTCGAAGGGCACTTCCTTTTCTCGCGACTCGTTAAAATTGTTCTGGCTGCTTAATATGCGCTAACTCGTTTTCATCAGCATACTCGCTCGGTGCCGACGGCGCAACGACGGACGTCGCGCTTTTCTTGGCATTCACGGCGGAAAGAGCCGCTTTCGTTTCTTTTTTTTTTTTTTTCTTTTTTTTCCAACGGAGGCCGTCACCTCTGACACGAAACGTGTCGCGAATACTCATCCCCCCTCTCGCTAATGACTCTCCTCCGATCGTCACCCCGAACCGAAGCGTCCCAGACGCTTATCTAAGCGGACCTTTATGCAAAGTCTGTCAGTCAGGCCGTCCCATGTGCGCAGTTAACGCGTAAATTACGTGACTGTGCAGCGTGTCGCTTTTAAACGTCCCTACGGAGTCACGGCGGTCTTTTCCATTAGCAAGTTTAAGCGTTCTCGCGAAGGTAGCGAAGGCGCGAGTCGCGGCTGATCTTCTGCCGATCTCGGAGAAGGAGGTCCGTGACCTTAGCTTCCCTTCCCCGGCCGTCGCTTCCCGCCGTGTTACCACTCTTCTACTTCTTCCTCTTCTTCTTTATCTTCCTTCACCCACTGTTCTTCCCTTCTATCTCAGCCTGCCGCGGCAGCATGGTTTTTCCCTCGGCGTGGTCACCGTCTTCGAAAGCGGCGATCCGGTATTACACTTCCGCGTTTGCGTTGTTCCGCCAGAAAGCTATAAATCGGTCGCCGGATTGAAAACTATCGATACGCAAAAAGATCGCCGTTCGCCAGAGTATCGCGAGCGTCATAGAAATTTAACAGCGATGCTGCCCCGACCGCTTCTCTCGCTGCAAGAAACTTTCGAAGAGTTAAGAGCGGGGACTTGAAATACGCACTTTAATTTACTCCGCGTCTTCTCTTAATCCCGGCTTCAAGAACGACGGATTAATTAAACCGCGGCTGAAACCAGCTCGTGCCGACGACGCCAACCTCGAATCAATCAAAATGTACCTAAGATTCCTCCGTGCATTATAATCCGCCGTTTTGCCCGCCCCGATCGCGAATTTATACTTTGCCTTCACTCCGCCCGCGATTATTCACGACACCGCCGCGCTCACGTACTATCGGGCGTAATTATCAGCTTCAAATGTGGTGTACTCGCTAATCCTCCGATCTTGGCCCGAGGTCCGTGAACCTGACCCTCTTCCTCCACCTTCTTCCACGTCGTTTGCGCCCCCTTAGCCTTCCTTATTATTCAGCGCTTCTTACTTCTTTCCGCGCTCCCCTGCTACCATTAAACCCAAGAAAGTACTACATACTACCTCCAATCCTCCCGTCGATCCTGAGAGAGTTCCGCTTCTTCTTCCTTTTCTCTGCCTCTTCCTTCGCCTTCTTTACAACCTCGCCGCACTACCGGCCACCCCCCGTCGTCTTTCGCGCACTTCGACGCGCCTCCTTCGGCTGGCAAGATTAAGATTTCCGCAAGATAACCGATAATGACCTTCCGACTGATGGGGAAGATTCGCGACCTCCGACCTTATCTTTTCCTCTGTCTAGCGCGTAGGGCTCCTGTTTTTCCTTACGCAACCCTCGCAAGTCGCATCGCCGTTCAATTCGCAGGGTAAACCCAAAATGAGTTCTCCATCGATTCCTCGTGACCCGGTTCACGCGACCCACTCTCCTATGCTCGCTTCCATTATCTTCGACGCGGTTTTTGCCCGGCGAGCTTACCGCGCGGCCACTTTACTTTCGTTTTTGTATTCCCGTTAACGCGCCTAAATCCTCTCAAGAGTAACGAGTCCATCGTGCCGTAAAACACCGCGTTATCTTCAACTGCTTTCATGGAAAAAAATCACAACGATTCGATCCTAATATCAAGTACTCAGGGCTTCTTCCTTTTTTCCGCGGTTCCGATTCTCAGTTTTCGCTCACATTCCACGGAGTAACAAAACGCAATATTGCGTAAAAACCAGTAAGTGACTGATTTTATTGCCCATGTCGGTGCCAATCTCCGCCAGCCCGTTGACATTTTATTTTTAGTTCGACGCGCCGCGGAAATTCACAGGCGGCTGCGTCATTGCGCTGCCACGAAGTAACGGAGTAAATTGCGCCAATTTACGATCGTCGGAATTACAATAATTTGTAGCTATTATTTCAAAGTGTTAAGATGAGAGCCAAGATGAATAATTACGCTTCCGCGCGGCCGCGTTCTGGCTCCCGCGAAGATCGAACGTGCGAGATCGGCGGGTCCTGCGTGCAGCATCCCTTCCGCTTTCCTTAGCGAGCGTAAAAATCGTGTGCTTGCCTATTACGCTCGGATACTTTGTTGTTGTCGGAAGCGATTAGGCCTCAAATAATACAGGCACTAACGCCAGATCGGCCAGTCTCGGATCGCGAATATTCGCGCAAAAAGGCAGCCTCTTTTTCACGAGATAGTTACTCCCATCGTACCAGCCGCCCGTAAAAATGAAACGATCCTTCAATTTTTCTCGTGCAAAAGCGGACAACGGTAAATGCGACGGTGGTTACGTTACAGTAATCAATTAATATTCGCGGGAAGTTATCGCGTGTGCGTGCTGACTGTGCGTGAATAACAGTACTGAATGATCGGAAGGAAAAAAAAAAAAAAAAAAAAAAAGAAGGAAGAAAGAGAGAAGCAAACAGCGATTGCTCGCGTTGTGCACGTTTTTCGCGAGCAAAGCGACATGACATGACACCGGAAACATTGGTACAGATATGACACGTCACAGTGACGTTATCTATTGGCATTATCTATTGTAAATTAAGTACTGAATCGTCATCGGCGCGAACCGGATCGGCGGCGCCGCAAAAAGCGACCGTGCAAATAGAAGCACGATAACGACCGCGGAGAACATGATCTCCGTATTGAAGGAAAATATATATAGCGCGTACGTGAGAATTAAGAATGTGCCGGGCACGATTATCACTCCGTTTCGCTGTAATACCGGACCGGTGAGCGACATTAATTTGTCTCTTAATTTCCGCGAGTGCTAAATCTTTTTATGCGTGAAACGACCATTTTATTTTGATCGCTTTGCTTGACTTATTTTTATTTACTCCCGTTACACTTTAAGTTTTCGAAAAGAGCATGAAGGCTATGCGAATCGTTGAATGATACGCCTTCTCGTGTAATTACGCCTCGCATTAAACGGTATAATTTTAAGCCGCTACTACTCGGCTTGTAAGTATTCTCTCCTTTCCGCGGCCTTGCTGAGCACAAAAATCATATAATCGCTTAGATATCTTGTTTCCCATTTTTTAAAAATATTCCACCTTATTAATTTTAATCGTGTTTCAACAGCGATTAAACAGTACGGAAGTACCGCTTCTTTCATCGACCTCATCTAAAGACTTCTCGTTGAGTCTATACCGATACGAAGCCACTAGCGGCCAACGAAAATTAGCGAGTCCATTGGAAATTACGCATATCGACCGCTGGCGCGACGAAATTCAATTGCCGTTTATCACTTTAACGAGCGAAATGCCTTCGCATTCAGCTAGGAAGTCGAATAATGCGCGAATTATCCGCGTTATCGAGCGTAGGGCCGCGATCTGCGCGGACGCGTTACGGGAGAGGGAAAGGGCACTGCATAACAGGATCGAAAGTTCTTAATCAAAGCGATACGAGTTACGTTGGGTGATAAAAGAGGAGCGCAGGCGAGCCATGGCGAATACACGCGGTAACGGTGATTCCATTCCGGTTGCTTTTGCTTGCCGCGGCAGTACGCGCACGCCGATTACAAGGGCCGCCAGCTCGGTAAATCACTGATCATCAGTGATCATTAGCGGCCCACAATTCTGCCGATCGAAACTCGAGGAAAACGACGGAATCGCCAGACCGACGAGGGAGACCGGTTACGGCCGGGCACAGATCGCCGGGGATTAGAGCACGCGAGGGATGAGGCACGTACATCGATGGATATCTAGGTAGTACCGTCCTCGGTACTTTCTCCGCCGACTTCCTGGATCCGACCGGGCTCCATTATGCTTATCGGGGAGAACGATGATTCGGTTGCGATCGGATTGGCACGGTCCGATGACTTGGTGCCGCATTTCGCGGGATAAAAGCCGTAAACGGTAATTACCGGTTAGAAGACGCGAATAGGGCAGCGTAATTAATTTTGAATAATTAATTTATATGTTAATTTCATCGCTATTATGAAATTTTAATGCATTATACTTTATTTTTTCACCTATTGGTCTATTAATTAGGCGCTCTTGATTTTCTCGGCCATCTATATACATTTTTTTTTATCCTGTGCTTATTCTTCGTTCGCATTAAAATTTGAGTTTCAAGTGAACAACTTTCTTTTGAAATCTCTTTCAAGGAAAGAAATCGACTCCACTGATTGTGTAGGACTTTCAAGCTGAATTGCGTGTTATATATATATATATTTTTTTTTTTTTTTTTTTTTTAACGAACACCACACGCGAAAGGCATGAATCGCGTGACATAACCGAGACGCGTTCAGTGACAGTAATATATATGTAATACAACCCAATATCATAGCAGGCCGAAGAGACGAGCATCGATCGAATTATTACAAATCATATGGTACAGATCCACTCTGAAAATGATCCTCGCCAAGAAAAGCGAAATTTAATGTTTCTGTTGCACTATTAATGGCGCACGTTTATTTTCTCAACTATCAGTTTTGCCGAATTATTTTCCCTTGTAATTTTTTAATCATTAAGTTGGAAATACTTACGAGAAAACATCTTGCTGCCGACAAACGACACGCATTTCTACATAAAGAAATAAATATTTTTAGACGTGTTAAATAAATGTTTTTTAACAGGAATCAAATGTCTTTCGTGACAAGCGCATCAATTAAATTAAAGTAACAGTTGGAACGTGTTTTATATTCCGGCTGAAACTCTCCTACCTCCCGGGGCGCGTCAGTGAGGGATGCTGCGAAAATATAATGAATTATTTATAACGTCGCGCGGTATACAAATTACACGCTACCGAGAACTACCGTTATACATACGTTTTCGGTAATCCCGACGACGATTAAACTGGCATCCCGCGGAGCATGGCCGCGCAATTATTTAAACAATTTTATGGTTTGCCAGTGCATAAAGCGCACGCGCTTTCGTTATTTATAGTCCATTGTGCACTTTTTAGATCAGCATTCCGCGGATGCACCGGCTGCAAATCGTAGCAAATTTTATACTTGAATCTCCTTCCCGTGAAATTTCTTTCATTTCATTCATGGATATTCCACATGACGGTGAAGTCGTCAATTAATTATTTGAATAACCGCGGCTCATTTATACAATTGCGTACGGCGAGATACACTCGAGGCACAAAATAAAATAATTTACACGAATATAAGCCAAAAATATACGTAGTTCAATTATACATTTTCAGATTTTCACGGCGATTTATTTAACAGTTTGTGACAACGGTCACGATCGACAATCAATTTTCGTTTATTATTTTAGAATGACGGCGTTTTATCGACAAATTTCGCTCGATAATCAATCACTTATAACCGATGTACCCTTCGGGAGTAAATCGAAAGGACGAGATAGGATCTCGCGGAGAAATAGGATCCTTTCTTACCTCCCCGAGTGTTACTACGCGCGCACGGCTGTCATCCTGAAGATATCGAATCGAGTCCTCGAGTTCATCTGACTTCCGGTAGGCCGCTTTGTTATCCGGCCTGTGTTAGACGCGGCCCGAGCACAGAATACATTTTCCAGAGGATACTCGCAGCGCTATCTGATCACAGGATTTAATTGTTTCCTCGAGTCCCTCTTTCTCGCGTAGGTGCGAGTCGGAGTGCCGCGGTAATCTGAACGCCACGAAGACGTACATTATAAAATGTAACCGACAAAGCGTCTAATAAAAAGTTTTCGTTATTTTTTTCCCCTTTTAACGACGTGCAGATACCTTATCTAATATTCTCGCGGTATACCGTTTGCGCGTCTCGACTACTGAACCACTAAATTGTTTCTGAATCCCAGGCGGCGTGGCGTTAAAAAGAGCGATATGCCGCGTTAAAATAAAGCATCGCCGACACTTTATGGCCATTTTTATTAGGCCTGTTTAATTGACTGCTACACGGCCGTAACGCGAACTTAGAAACTAAAATGTATACGGGGACCGCGGCGCCCGATGCGCTAATGATAAGATGCAGGGATAATTACGGTGTGTGTGAGTCACGAGGGGAGACGTAAAAAGAATATCGCAATTATGACGAATACGTCACACGGCGGACGGAAGAGAGAGGGGCGCAATGTACGTCGGCATCGCCGTAGTTCATAACTACGGTGGCCGGCGGTACCCGGGCAGGTGTAAATGACGAGCGATAGGAGTAATTACAGGTAATAAACTGAAATGACAGACTGTGAGGATCCACTGTCCGCGCCGAACATACATTCTCGCTCTTATCCGTCGCTTGATAATCAATAGGCGCGTCGGCAGCTTCGTGTAGAAAACAGATTCGCCGCATTATCGGGAAGGACATTGTCTTCCCGTCGTTGTTATTAAATTGGTTAATCAGATATCTGTCGTATCATCATGCAATTTTATCCGCGATCGGGGTCACCCGATAATCCTTTTTCTTTCGCGAGCGATCAATAATCGAACGGCCTTGAGTACATACGTGCGTTTTGCCTCGCGCAAGTTTCTACTTTTACTTCTGCTTCGTTAATGATTACCTCGCATTTCGCGAAATCTCTACTTATCGCTTCCTTATAAAACGCCGCGCGATTATTTTGTCTGCATTAGTATTAATTTTCGATTAATCCGCAACTTTATCAGACGGTTATGATGAAAATAGATGCAGCTGAGTGCACTCGCGCAACGCATCGCGCCACCGCGAAGTGAAAATTACTCCACAAAGTCGTCACGGCACTTGATGAGTTTTCCCTCGTGATTTTTGCTTATCAGTACTGATCTCGAAGAAAGGAAGTTGTTTTCCACATTCCTTGTTAATCGATGTGTAATACATAATTTTTTTACTTAAACACATCGATTCAAATCTCTCTCTGTCACGATGATTCACCTTTATCGATAAAAATAGAGGTAAATGACGGATTTGGGAAGTCGTTTACGTGGTCGCAGCATCCGGGCGAAGAAAGGAAAAAAAAAATCACACGTGATTAATGATTAGCTGATTATACACGTGTCTAATGACGAAGTTCGCGTGTAACTTGCGGCTCGCTGTTCACTGGATCATTATCAATCATGAAAATGAACGCTTCCGACGGTGAGAAAGAGAGCGCAGGGCGTAAGGAAAACAGCGATTTATACGAATTAGTTCTTTTGCCAGGGTGGAGCAAACCGGTACCGAGGAAAGTAGTAGGATAACACTTCGTGATAAATGACCCAAGTTCGGTGAGCAAACAATTTCGTTCCGCGCATCATTCGTTACGTCGCGATTGATGCCCCGCGGATGCGGAACACCGTAAAATCGAAGTTTTTCGGCCCTACCGGTAGGTACACCTATCCTCGCTGCATCGAGTTGCTACCAGGAAACGTTTCGCCATACCTTGCCAGGCGTTTCCCGGTGGCAACCAGATACATTAACGTTGTTAATGCCAATAAAAGAAAAATTGTTTTGTCGCGGTCCGTTATTAATCTCCTTAAGAATGACTTTTTATATTTTTTTATCTCTGCTTCGTCTGGAGATTTCCATCATGACAAATGCGAGGATTATTTAAATTATTTAAATGAAAAGGAGCGATAAAAGATTATATTAATTATTGCCGAAGATTGTCCAAGTACGTCCGTTAAACAGAGAATTTGTCTCTTTGCACTCCCTGTCTGATCATATCTCTACAAACACATACCCACATGATACGCACAATATGTGCACACGAATCCGTAACGCTACGCATGTACCGGGTGACACGCATATACGCGAGTGGTCCGACCGGTATCCGCCATATTTGGCTGGGACCCACACACATGTATATCCGCGAAGTACAAACATAGGCTCCTAAGAGAAGAGGTCATACACGAAAGGTATCGACGTAAATATATGATATTCCCCCAGGCAATAACACGGTTGTAACTTTAAAAAAGTCCTCGGGAGATGTATGATATCTGTAATTTTATATTTACTGGTATATCTGCCAGTGACTTGGCATAAGAAAAAAAAAAGTTTTTTTATATACAATCCGATTATTAAAATTCACGAAAATTGTATAAAATATATACAGTTACCGACGAATGCGTTAAAGTGCCGAAAAGAAAAAGTTTCTACACTGCGAAGGATAAAAAAAAAAATCGCGGAGAAATATTGAGTTTATGGAACACTGAAAAAAATACGCTGAGATCATCGAACGAACGGTTTGTCTCTCTCGATGGGCTGGGTTTGCCATTCATGATACTGTTGCAAAAATGATGTGTCAGAGTTCACTATCTATCCACGTTCCTCACTTCGCGTCACGTCAGGATAACTGTTTGAGGCGTCATTTAATTCGCGAGTTACGAGAAATTGAACGTTTACTGTCGTTGCCATTTCGCTGCAAACGCATTCGACATGCCAAGTTGAACCTCGACCGTTTCCTTTTTCATGCTTAAGTCCGCGGCAGAATGCGCGCGATTATTATTCGCATATAAATAATTATGCAGGAAACGCTCGCCCGAATAGCTCAAGAAATTAAGGTTATCAAGCGAGAGGATGTTAAAAGGTGCGATGGGAGGTGCCAAGAAGGAAATACGTTAAATACCGAAGAAACCGAGTACGGGAGGTTCTGTCTAGCCGGTGAAGGAAAAAGATCTCTGCCGATAGCACGTCTGGATGGACTGACCGGGAAAAAAGTGTTGCCGTTACGTCAAACACGCGGGACAGTGCAACATCGATTATCTGGCACATCGGTGCAGCAATCGATCTCGAGATGGTCATCTTGAGACTTTGATTTCTTTGCTTGATTAATGACATTTTAATAGATTGAGTCACGCTCGCGCATCCCTCTCGCGAGCGATCGACACTTATCTCTTCGGGCATTTATTTTATTAATTTCCTGTTACTTAGCATTATGTGACTCGAAAACTGTAAATCGTCACTAAAGCTTTGTGTTTTTTTCCTCTTTTTTTTCCTTTCTTTTATTTCTATCAAATTTTTGTTCACGTTAATATATTTTATTGCATACGCGATTTGGATTAAAAAAAAAAGTACGAGGAACGTTTGATCTCTTCCGCTCGACTTCGTTGACGAATGCGAGCCAATCCAAAGGTACACGAGTCAGGAAAAGTCCGATCGCTTTACTGGAAACCGGAGCTTAGTCTTTTTGGCCTTTTCTCGATGATCTCCCCGGTGCTCTGTCCAACGCGTCCGTGCAGATTGGCAACCGGTTTTCCTATGGCCTCTCCCAACCGATTGCTCACTCCTACTCTTACTCCCACTTCTGTTTCCCATTCGAGACTCTGTGCATTCCCTATACACCATATCCTCATCTTTCACAGTGCTGTAACGTTACAGCGTCATCCTACATCTCGTCCCATACTAATATTTCCGAGGAAAACAACGGCACACATATTTCGTAATATGAGAATATTGTGTC
Organism: Cardiocondyla obscurior; assembly: GCF_019399895.1. Taxonomy (NCBI): domain Eukaryota; kingdom Metazoa; phylum Arthropoda; class Insecta; order Hymenoptera; family Formicidae; genus Cardiocondyla; species Cardiocondyla obscurior. Next base: position 9,157,875 of record NC_091864.1, read on the forward strand.
GAGTAACGTACATCTCCGTCTTTATTTTATCCGTCTTATATTATCCTTAGATAAGTTTGCCATATCTTTCTCCCACCTCCAATATTTTTTATATTTTTAAGTATAAGTTAAAAAAAAAAAAAAAAATGCACGCAGGGTATGAATCACATTAATTTTTTGTTTTATTGTTTCTTTTGGAGGATCCCAGACGGAGAAACGCGCTTATCGGCTTGATCGTCGAATCTCCCTCGCTCTAATGAAGAAACATTTTTATCAAGCCATATATTTTTATATTGTTCGTAAAATAGAATTTGTAACGGGAGTTTATGCGTATCGGAGTAATGCTTCTCCTATTTCTTCGAGTTGATCTTTTCACTTAATGTTCAAAGGCACTTCTCGCACGGGCCTCGATATTTCAACGGTGGACTTACAACTTCCTGAGTACGCAACTGGCTGATCCTCAGCACTCGCATTATTCCTCATTCCTGGCCACGTGTTTGAGCGCGATTATGGAGAGCACGAACGAGTCGGTGGAACTGTTTTGCCCTATCCCTTTTCCGCTCCGCGAGCGTTTTCGCTTTCTCGTAAAACTTCGCGCGATTTCCGAGCCGGGTAATGAATAAATCGACCTTCATAAGCCGCACATGGGAAAAATTCCGCGAGAAACTATCGCGCAAAAAGCGCCAGGAAGCGAATAGTTTTGAAACCGCGAGAAATCTCATTATCCTTGAACACGCGCGAGTGCGGGCTGACAATTCGTTTTAAAAGTGTCCGTCGATTTTCTGCATGACTTCATTCTCTTCGCGAAATGTCGTTCTTTTTTTTTTTTTTTTTTGTTTTTGTATTTGCCCGTCGACGTTACACGCCGCGACCACATGTGAAAAACAATAAAAGGACCCCCGCCCGAGGATGAAACGGAATACCCGCAATTCGTATTTGCGGTCTAGCAATTAAGTATGATGTTAATAGCCGTAATGGCGGTGAAATAAGAGAATAGAGCGCGAGGCGCAACAACGGTGAGCTACTTAGATCGAATTTCACCTTCTCTTTCCTCATGATTCTCCCACTCGTACGCGTTTCTCGCACAAGAACGGATTGATACGCCTTTGTACCTTGCTTTGAAAGCCGATATCGTCTCTTTATGGCGAGATTTCATTAACTTAAAAGCAAAAAAAATTATTACTGCCTTAATTTTGCAAAATGTTTACAAAAAAAAAAGAAAAAAAAATTAATTATACTAATTAATAAAACAAGGTCTACCGACGTTCGCGAACGTTTAGTTCTCGATTATTGACTCCGTTACGTTGTTTGCAAATCTATCATTAATTTCGTGATAAAAGTTCTGGTTAAAATCGCTCCGTGCATTCTAGAGGAAGACGAAGGGCAGGTGGGAACGTACGCGCGCAATCACAAAACAGAGAAAATTGCATTCCTGCTCACCTTCCCTTTCTTTTCGCGATTATCTCGGAACCCTGTTTCTTCTCTCCCGCGTTTGCCTTCCCCGCTCGTAAGTCAGCTCAATTATGCCCATTACGAGAGCCTGGATAATCAATTTCGCCGACTGGCGATGAGAATTCGACATAGCCTTACGATGGAGTAATGATACGGGAAGGAAGTCGATTGCGATCTACCTACTGACGAAGACGAGCTGCAACGCGAACAAATAATAGGAAACAATACATTTTTCTCCCTTTTTTTTTTAATTTTTTTTTTTTTTTTCGAATACGAAGAAAGACCTTCATAAAATTTTTATATCTGGTTAACGCGACTCATACGTTTCATTCGCCGGATAAACTACTTTTCAGGCGTTACGAAAAAGAGCGGGTGATGAAATCACCACGGAGTTTCTTACGCATTATTGTTATGCCAGGCGCGCTTTTTAGCGCTCGCTTCGATTTACGTAATGAGCGATTTTCTAATACAAATATAGCGATAAAAGGAGATCGGGTATAGTCATGGCGTGATTCATCATTAACGTCCGAGTGCTCATATGGGACGAGGCGAATCGCGTGTGCACGAATTTCCGCGCGCGGAGCAATTATTTTCCACGCACACGTGCTTTTTCTCTTGCACAATCCCTCTCGCAATCACACTAATTTCACGTGCGCAAAATTATATAATTCAACGCACCTAGTTGCTATTAAGAGTTAATTAATTGCACGTTAACGTGAGGAAGATATAAGCGGAACTTAGGGCGAAACAATTGGAGCAGCCCCGATTTCTCAGGCACGATTGAGCTCGGTTACTTCTATTGCCGCATCAACGAGGGAGAAAAAAAAAAGAAAGGGAAAAAGGTGTAATTAACTTCAACCCAAGTAGTCCTTACAGATCGGTTAGTTTTATGAACGCGCCGTCGCTTTGATTTTTCTTGCTCGTTCAAGCCGCGCGGTTCTTAGCAGATAATTACTCTCTTATCCTCCGGTCTGCTCTAATTGCGAGTGTATCGCGCGATTACGTGTTTTCGTTCTCTGATTGCGGTTACTTTTTAATTGCACGCTGCAGGACGATGCTACGCGAGAGCGCGCATTGTTTGAACAGCTCGCAGGCGAATTTCACTTCCGAGAGAAGCGTCTTCGCGAGGAATACGCTCCGCGTGCCTCGTAATATCGCATGACGTACGCGAGGAGAATTCGCGAGCGCTAAACGTGATCCGAAAACGTATGAGGTGAACTCGGTGAGCTGGTAGGTGAGGCTCGAGGGATTTTCGATGCTCGCGACACGTAAGGGACTCGAGGGTGGTTGACAACAAGGAGTCGCGTCGCAGTGTCGTGCGTGTTCATTGTCGATTTGGTCTATCGCAGTCGGACACTGCCATTTTCGTAAGCAGCCGGACCGTGAAGCGGGAAAGAAAATGTCTGGCGACGTCAACAGTAACGAGCCTAAAGTCAGTCATAACGAGCGCGTTGTGCGACGCATGAGAGAACGTCGCAACCTTGACTGGGAGAGCTATGATCTCCCTCGTGATACCTGGTAGGCATCGCGATCTAGGACATCCTACTTAGACGCGCGCGCGTCAGGTGCTTCAGTAACTTTACGATGCACTCTGCGCGACGCGTCATGCTACTTATTTGCCATGCCGCGTCGACCGCCGATCGGCGACGTAATCAGCCTGGGAACAAAGGCTGTCACTTTCATTCGCGGTTGTCATGTTTCCTCTTTGCCGCTGATTACCGTGGAACGCTACGAGCGAACGTGGACTCCGTGGCGCGCCAACGGACTCGATGGACACTCGGGATTTCCTCCTTCGCGTTCGCCTGAGGTTACTTTCTCCTGCGTGTTTCTTATTTTAAAGAAAATCACGATGGTCGCGGGGGCCAATCGCGATTGAATTTAAACGTATCGCTCACCGTTGGCGCCTGCGAACCCGACGATGCATATCCAGCACAGGGCCAGTCTCCAGAAAAGGTCGGCCATGTCCATTCTCCGGATAATTACGAAACGTCCGCGGATCACGCACCTCGCGACCTACGCCGAACGGATAAACAAAGGGGTGAAGGGACGGATGCGGAAGAGGAAAGGACGGGAAAGAAGAGGATCGAGTACTTTCGTACTATGTGCGAGAGGCTTTCATTGAGTCAAATGCGGCGTGGCCCGGGTGCCAATTCCTCGCTCACCGTTCGCGAATGCGTGGTTCCACGCCCCGAATATTCTCGCTGATAACGAGAAAGTCCCGTGGACTCGCCAGAGCAGGCCTTGGCGAAGACGCGCGAGCGATGTTCCCCGTGCGAACACGCGAGAGACACTGACGGAACAAGAGAGTGGCGGGAGAGTTTGAACCGCCAGCATACCCAAGACTGCACCATCGACCAGTGGCGTAGAAGTGGATCAAACGACGCGATGAAAGACGATTTTGTACTGTTTAAATTAAATTGCAAGACAGACCGGCGCTAATCGCGAGAGATCGATTCGTCCGCTGGACTCCAGACTGGCAGATCCGCCGGATGCGAGCAAGGACGAACCTTAAACGAATACTAATTAATATTCAAGCGAAGACAATGAAGCCAGCCTTGCTCTCGTACTGAAACGTTTCTTCGTTTCATAAATGTTCTTCTGATTTTATTTTATTAATTTTATCGCGCAAAGAAAAAAAAAATCAAAGACAGCACCGCCCTTTCAATTTCTTTGCAAACCGAAGGCTGCACTCATCCAGACTCAAGTGGATCTTTCCGCAATAATTATGCCAGCTGGACTTGCAATTCAGCATCTGTCGTGGCGAGTATGACAAGCCCTGTACGCCACTGTCATCAAGGAACAAAAGACACGCCGATGAGAAAGTGGCAGCCGCCACAAACCAATCGCGACGGTACGATCGCACGAAGCATTCGCGTTTGCGTGTGTATGCGCGCGACGTGCTTATCTGATAGCCGGGATGAGCTTGCGGGCCGGAATAACCGCGGCAAGGTATAACGAGTCCCTCGCGCTAATTGATTTATAGGCTGAACGGAGGATTCATCGAGGTATTCCAGATGGAGGCGTGTTCCGCCACCCCGCGCCGATGCGCGAGATCCTGGGCCAGGATTTCGGTCCCGCAGTGACGGGGTCTCGATACTTGGGCGAATCGCGGGCCGATATCGCGTCGGGCAGCCTTTTACAGAACGGGTTTACTTATTTCGTTCCTTTTTTTCTCTCCTTTTGTCTTGGACACGGGCGACCGGGCAGCGTTTTAACGTAGGCGTGTGGGGCCAACGGCACCTCTCGCTCTGGGCCTTACATGGATGCACCGTGAGTCACTGCCCAAAGCGGCGTATGTAAATGTATTCTGCCTACTTTATTCACGGACACTCAGGCCGCGATGGTTACCGCCGCGGATAAAAGGCGGTATGAAAACGTCTAACAGCGATATTCCTTTCGAACACGGTGAATTAATACTTCCTAACGAGTTAGAAAATTAATGGACGGAAGTTCGGTAACGTTAACGATGTCGCCGCAGTTTGTTGACGAGGGAAGAGACAAATGTAAATTTGTCAGGTCTAAGAGCCTCGAAGTCTCTCGGATCTTCATAAGGCTCGGATAAGCGGATGTCTGTTCTATAAGGCCCACGGGAGCACTATCTTCGTGGTTCTTCGCAGGAGCTCGTATTCTTTCGTCCACGATACTTCTTGGCCATTATTGGGCCTCTGGTGAAAGTGTCTGGCTAGAGATTTCGTAATCAGATATTAATATCGCTCCGAGATCTCGTATCTCGCGGGAATCATCGATCCAAGCATCGCGCGATGCAATTTTCTAAAGCAGCGTTATTTAACATTCATTAGCGCTAAACGTTATCTTCACCTTTTTGTACTCGCTTCCGCTGCCGTTGATTCATATTTTGCGAGATAAGGCAACAATTTGTAGCTCACTTAAGTAACGAGAACGTAACGATTACGTGAAATCAGTCGAATAAAACTTAAAAGAGAAAACAAAATTCTCCTCGTACACTGCCACGGAATTACACCTGCAATTTTAATGAAGTGAAGATCGGTGCTTTTTGCCGAAGAATACTCCGTTAATTAAGCGTTAAAGCGACGTTAATCCCGATCAAGGGGGCAAGCCGCCGAGCAGAACGGCGAGAGGCGTGTGCGCATTGTTTTTTCCGGCATGCCGGCCGAAGCTATATTAATCAAATACGCCGTGCGTCGTGTAATTTAAATTCCCGTTAATCCACCGAACTCGCGTGCGCGCAGAAGCATTGTCTCTTTCTTCCGAGGTATCGTAATCCCGCGTGGTAACCGATAATTGCCATCGCGCGATTGCGCTAACGAAGTGCGAATAACGTAAGAAAAATCAATCACCGTTGTCGTCGCCGATTGTTTGAAATTGGCACATCTCCGATAACGACGCTAATAAATTCGCGAGGGCGCGCGTCTCTTGCGGAAACGACTTCCACGGTTTCTCTCCCTCATTAGAGATCCCTTTCTTCCTCCTTTTTTTTTTTTTTAATTATTTTAGTGCAACAAGATGCGCCACTCTTTATCCTGGATTGCTAATTACGGTCGCCTCACGAGATAATGAAATAATCTTACCCCGCAAAACTCAGGAGACCGCTGACTTCCTTGAGAATTTTTTCAGCAAGTCGCAAACGCTTTATTAACCACGTAGGAGACTGTGCAACGTGACAGCGAATTAATATCGTGGGATTAGGCAGTTCCTTATCAAGACGATTCGTCCAGTAATCAACGACTAATCGTCTCGCAGGCTGAAATTATTATTACAGTTTTCTTTTCTCTCTCTCTTTCACCTTCTTTTTATGTCGAGTCTTGATTAACTCTTAATTAAATTCGTGTAAATGACAAAATGTCTGTAAGTTGTACGAGATATATATTTTACAAAAATAAATACAACGACTTTCTTACTTCCGAACGAAATACAATACGATCTATGTACACCGCACACAGCGTATCACTTTTCTTGAGGAATATATTAATTTATTGTACAATCACATTACTTCGCGCTTCAACGCGACGTAGATAAAAGTCTAAGGTAGCAAAACAATCGGAAAGATTTGACCGGTCTGGTATGCGAGGATCCTCCATTGCGTGTGTCTATCGTGCTATCCACGGAACGTGAGATATCTTCCTAAAAATTGTGAATACTAATCTCGGCAGGTTAATGAAATCTCATAATTGTACAAAAGGAAGCAATGACTATCACGAAGCCTAGGCTCGCCCTGAGGCCGGCGGAGCTTGAGTTTTGCTGGTTCAAAATCTGACACTGCGAGTTCCTGTAGTGCTTCACGTTGCCTTCGGAGTCACGCGCAAGCACGCAGAGCTCGTACTTCGTGCTCGACTCTTTTAAGTCGTGGATCCTGAAGGATCGCTCGCTGTAAACGACGTCCCTTTCGATCATGGACTTGCTGTTGCCGGATTCTCGCACCACCACGTAAAAGTCGCCGATGTCTTCGCGCGACGTCACGTACCACGTCGCCTTCCAACTGTTGTCCTCGGTGTTGCTGAAGAAAATTATATATTTGTGACAGCCAGGATTTTCAAGAAAAATTTAAGAACGAATATGTAACAAAGATTCAACGACGCGACGCGTAGGCGTTTGAACAAAATACGTACTAGTCGATACTTCGATATTTAACATCGGGCGTGATATCGAGTTCAGGCTCCTCTTTAATGTCCCTCTCGCCGCAAATCATTAAATCTTCGGTCACCTGCGAGATGAATTTATTCGCGAGATAATGCGGACTCTTGCACATTACCCTCGACCATTCCTCCGGAAGCTGCGTCTGAGTTTTCAGCCACCTTTTCAACGGTCGCACATGACAATCACAGTGCATGGGATTTTCTATTAAAATATAAACATATATTTTTAAAATATTAATAACTAAAAAGTCTGATCGTTTAAATTAAATATTTAATTTATCGTCACCTGAGTACTTGAGCGCCGTGCCGTTTTGAATAATTTTCATAAACCTCTCGTCAAAGACGCCCATTTCATTTCCTTCCAGATCGAGAACTTTTAGATTCGGCAACGGTAAAATTTTCTCGAGAGGCACATGGCTTAGATGATTGTTGCTCATATGCAAATTTGTTAAATTTAACGGCGGCACAAAAATGTCCTGTTCGGAAATGTCGTTTATCTCATTGTATGATAAATCCAAAGTCTGCAAAGCCGTTAAATTCCCGATTACATCTAAAATAGGGCAACATTTCAATAAATGACGATTCGCAGCAGGAAGCGCGAGCTAGGCCATTACTCGATTAATTGTCGAGGCTATTAAAGCAACGTTCTTTGTTTACTACTCACATCTCCTAATCTCATTAATATTATTATGAGAGAGATTCAAGTACTGAATCTTCTTAGCACCGGCAATAAGATCGAAGGTGACAACCGGCATTGAATTGTAGGATAGGTCGACCTCTTTTAGTCTGTAAGGGATCCAAGGGTCGTTAGGCAGGGTCTTCCGGGTAATGAACGATATCTTATTATGGCTTAGGTTGAGCCTCTCTAGGGACAGACAATCGTCGAGCAAACCGTGCGTCTTGTTATCCAGCTTTTCCAATTCATTATGCGACAGATCGAGCGTTCGCAGAGACACTAGACCCTGAAATGCGCCGTTCGGTATGTGGCTGATATTATTATTCGTCAAATTCAACGTCAGTAGCTGCAGAAGCCCTTCGAATGCCCGGCTCGTAATGCTGTTTATTTTATTATTCGCCAAGTTTAGCTCGAACACTATCGGCAAACGACCGAAGGCGGTTTTTTCCAGCTTCGTTAGGTGATTATCCTGAAGAATTTCCATCGGTAAGAATCCAGAAGATTACCGTTTGCCTCATAAAAATTTCTTTTGTTTTACCTGGAGATAAAGATACTGCAGGCTGCTCAGACTGCCCAGCGCCTGCCAGGGCGGCCTGGTAATGTTATTCGCTTGCAGGTTTAAGATTCTCAAGGTCAGCAGGTTTTCGAAACTCTTGTCTTGCAGGTTATCGCCCAGCCGATTCCGCGAAAGGTCCAGCGAGAGTAACGCATTCATCGTGGGCCATACATCGGTAGTTGGAATCTCCTCCAGCAGATTCTCAGAGAAGTCCAAGTAGCCCAGGGAAATTGGCAATTGGAAGATCTTTGTCAGACGATTATTTTTCACCGTTAGGCTCCTAAAATGTAATTACATGTTGCAGAAGTAACGTTCCTCAATTTTATTAATAAATCACGACGCACCTGCAGCTGGCTAACCGAGTGAGACTACCGCGCGCAATGTCGTTTAATTGATTGTAACTCATGTCGAGTTCTAAAAGCGTTGGTAGCGGTCCGAACGTTGATGGTTTTATCTTCTCCAAAGAATTATGTGACATATTTAAGAATCGCAAGCTAAAAAGCGTCTGAAATACGGCGTTGTGAATTTCAGAGAGATTATTATGCGATATGTCGATCGTGTGAAGCTCGTACAGCTTCGGAAAAGTCTGTCGTGGTATGGAGTGTATCAAATTGTGAGAAACATTCAGCACCTTCAGCCCCGTCATGTTGTGCATTGGAATCTGGCAAAAATTATATTTTTCAAGTGGCATTAAACGTACGAGAATATTTCAATAAAACGATGTAAGTCGTGTGATTGTTTGCATTAAAACAAATATGTTACTCACCTGATTTAACGACGTAAATAAATTATAACTGAGCTGAAAATCCATAGCGTATGACGCGCTATCGAAGGAATACTTTGAAATATTCTCGAGTTTGTTGTGACTGAGATCGAGCGACGTAATGTTTGCACAATTTTCGAAAGCCCCCGACTCGATCTTCGAAATCTCGTTGTGAGATAGGTTCACTTTTGCCAAATAAATATCCTTGAACGCCAATTTCTCCACGACCGTCACGAAATTTTCGGAAACGTCCAAGAGCTGCGTTGACATGTTCGTAAAAAAATAATCGTGTAAAAATTACGTGGAAATAATTTTTTGGATGTGTGCGTACGTACCTCAGCAAATTGTAGTTGATGGAACATTTGAAAATCGACCTTCTTAATAAAGTTACGCGAGAGATCGATTGTGCCGATCCTCGTAATAGAGCCGAAGGTACCACGACCTACGTCGTCGATTTGATTGTCGCTCAGATATAATCGTCGGAGGAAGCGCATTCCGCGGAAAGTGTTCGAGTCGAGTTTCCTAATCTTATTGTGACTCAAATTCAAGACCTTTAAGACGGAATTCCGAGCGAAGGTTCCTCTAAAACGAAAGAAACAATCTTAGATACGTCGCGGGTATTTAATTCGACTTAGGTTTTCTTCAAGATCGTCAACCTTTTCAAATCAGCGATAGCGTTGTGCGACATGTTGCACCATCCCATCTTAACGAGATCAGCCAAATGAGACGTGTCTAATTTATCTATTAAATTGTGAGAAATGTCTAGAAACTCGGTGTCTCTTAGACCCTTGAACTGATTCCTCTTCAGGTCTTTTATTTTATTTCCGTGAAGATCGAGGACTTTCAGTTTCTTGAGCGGCGTTAGCGATTCCACGGGCAGAGAAGAAAGTGTACCTGAAAAACATGAAACTCGGTCAAGAATTGTAACTTAATATTTTACACGTCTGCGATCTCTCTTATACATATATAAATGTTGTATTAAAAATATTTCTTTAAAAGCTTATTTTTTTTATGTACGTTAAATTAAACTTGTAGGATTAAATCACTTTACAGGTCTAATATAGATAATAACGGTGTGCATTTCCTGCTGACGATACGAAATTATGATTACCGTTACTAATTTCCAATTTTTCCAACTTTGCGGCCGCAGCGCTTTCACCGAAACTATTTCCCGGTAGGGAAGATATACGATGCCCCGTGATGCTCAGCAGACTGAGATTACCGAGGACCTGGAGTGCCTCGCGAGGGAATTTTTCCAGGTTGCTGTTTATCACGTAGAGTTCCTGAAGAGTTCGGTTCACACCGAGGAAGCTGTGCTCCTCGATCAATCTTAGCGGTGTGTCAATGAACTTTAACACTCGCACGTCCAGCGGATATAGAGCGGGACCATAAAATCGTACTACGGATACGCAAAATTATTTATTCAATTAATTTATTTTACCAAGACATGTCACGTATTTCTATTTTATTTTATTTTATTTTTTTTTTTTTTGCAATGTGTTAGATATCGACTTACCTATATTACATTTATAAAGAACTAGTTCCTCGATCGGCATGCCCTCGTTTCCTAGATTCGTGAAGGCGAGACTGAGGCTGGCTAGATTCGTATTCTCACAGCGGACGTATAAACCTCTGTCGCTGCCCCGAAGACACGTGCAGGGGTAGATGTAAATCGCATCTTTAGGGCATCTGAATCTCGGCCCGGGCGGTACGTAGCCGCCCATTACGAACGCCACCAAGCTCACCAGCAACAATGGCGATAACATTTCAATACCTTAAATGATAAAACAAAAGAAATTCACTCAACACACTGCTGACTCGTGATACTTTTTATTATTAGGCCGAACGTTTTATTTAGTCACTCCGTGACGCAACGCACGTCTCGTCTGAAATGTGGGAAAGTTTTTGCTGCGTGCACCCCTTAGTTAATCGCACACGCAATAGATCGATACGCCGATAACCATGTAGCTTACGCGTCTAATAAGTAAAATCGCAATACGGCTTCAAAATTGTTCTTCTGCGCAATCCTTTACGAACGAATTGTTAAACGGTGCTCTAACGTTCGTTGCCTACATTAAAGCGAATGCGATTACATCAGTCATTCGATTCGCGATCCGATACCGCCGCTCGTTATCCCACGCGGCTCGCCGAGGCCTCGCGTCTTCTATATGTCGAGAGGTGAGTAACCGCGAAGATTGTCGGTCCAAAAACGTCCTTCAGGGCGGGAATCTACTTTTCAGATGGCACACGCGACCCACGCACCGATCGCCGATGCGTAGCGAAAGGTGCCACGAAAAATCAAGATCCCGCGCGATCGTACCGTCAATTGTACTCCGCCGATTCATTATTCGATCATAATTAATTCATTGATCGTGTACCAACGATAGCGTTTCCCACGCGATTCTAGAAAGGAGGCACGCAACCCCGGCGATCACGCTTTCTGTCATGTTTGAAAATTATAAGCTATCGCGGGGACGTTTAGCTGGTACGTCAATCACGATTTGCCGCATGTTGCGCGTCTTGCAAAAGAAAATTACGAAAGCGCCGGCTCGTCCATCCGGAAATGTTAGTGCAATTGGATCAATTGCGATTTCGCTGTCTGTTGCCACGAAAACGATGAGCCACCTGCGTAACCGTGCGTGAAATTTCGATAGAAAATTAGTGATTGCGTGCAACGGCGATGCCGTTACGGTTATTACGAATTGATTGTCCTTCTTTCGAAATCTAAACGATTAGCAAATATAATCTTCGCATAATAACTGACCCCATTTTGAAGATCATCGTTAGATTTTCATACAATGTGGGTGGATTTGAAAGGACTAATCGTCTGTGAAAGAAAATACAATTGTCGTCGTTGGTAATTAATTATGTTACGATACAATTGTTTACGACGCTAGCTTCCTTTTTTAATCATGCTCTGATTGAGCATATTTTTCTGTTTATTAAATGAAAAATATCCGCGTTGTTCGTTCTGCTGTTAATTAATACTGTTGTTATTAGCTGCGCGATAGCAGCAGAAGTTGCGTTGCCAGTTTATACGTTTTATATACCGAATTAATCGAGATTGCCGCCGCCTCGCTCCCGCAATTAACGGTGGCCTGTAATTAAAGTAGTCGTGGAACCCGCCGATCTGAGAAACGGAAAACTATGCCTTATTACAACCCTAGTAATTCAAGCAGGCAAAGAAAAAGCACAGTGATCTAATTCAACCATCAGCGTACAAGGCTCGCTATGTAATGCGTGAACGCGATACGTAAGAAGTCGGCAGGATCTGCGTCACGAGGGAGTCATCGCGGTTACCTCGGGCGAAATGCATGCTGAGCAAAAGCATATTTACAGATTTACGTTTGCAGAGGCTGGTCATCGGTAAAGTCTGGCGAATTTGAGATGGCAGCGTTCGTAAGCAAAACGATACGTTGGGGAAAAAAAAAGAAAAAACTGCACGCGCCTTTCACTTACTTCAGTTGATCTTTCTACCTCGTAAACCAAGGAACTAACCACTGGACCGAATCACGCTGGTCTCTCGTGACACCAAACTCGTATCGGGTCCGAGAAAAATAAACTTACGCTGGTACCGTTTACGTAATTAGCAATACTTGATTATTTATCTGAAACTATTTGATATGCTTGGATCGTAACAGGAACGGCCTATCCGTTGCAGCTCTTTACCTGTATCGCAAATATTTAGAAATTCAATGAGAGCCATCAATAAAGAGTAGGCTTTCCCGCGAGACTTCCGTTTCTCGAAAGCGGAAAGTACAACACGGCGGAGAGAAAAAAGAACTTGCGCCACGCTCCACTTTCTGGACGTCTATCAATTAGAGCTATTGTGTTAGCCAAGATAGTCGACTTTACGTAAAAAAAAATTTATCGCTACCGCCGTAATATGCGCGTAAGTACTAAAATTAAATCTCATTATAAAAGAAACTCCCTCGTTGAATTAAGATCCACTTTTCCTCGTGCTTTTCCGACATAACGAATGAGAATATTTTCGTTTCACTAGTCGTCCTTGCGAATACCGTGCAACTACTTTATGTCTGATTTTTTTTTTATTTTACGACCTTTTATTTGCAACATTACACCTGTTCTAATAAAAAATACTTTACATATTTTATATATTAAAACGTATATTGTACCAAATATTAATATAATTATTAAAATAAAATAAAATGAAATAAGTACAACAGCGCAAAACTTTGCGACTCAGTTAGGTACCCAAGTTAATTTGAACTAATTAGTTCAAGCAACGTGGAAGCGTAACATCCCGTACGCGCGTTAAAGTCTTCATTTGCTGAACGGAGAGACGAGACGCCTAAACACACGTGGATACATACCCGTGAATGTTACGAAATTTAACGGCGTTTCCTATTAAAAAATTTAACAAAGCCTTAGAGAAGTCTTAACATTCGATAAACCGTTATTCATCAATGATACAAATCGTCGACGTCATACCTGTCATAATTCCTACGTCGGTCGACGAGTTGTCGAGCTTTTAAAGAATCGTTATTTTAAGAATTCTCTCTGCTTTAAAGCAACAAAATAATTTTATTGTTTGTCACAAAAATTGCGTTACCTTGTTGCACTTCGCCCGGTGATTCTCAAAAGCACGAAGATCGTTGTGACTTTCTTCAAGGATGCGCCGATATCCTCAGGGTTACATGTTCGCCGGTGAGCGGGTTGCCTTTTTTTTTCCACCATGCAGCAGCGGGAAGAATGAGAGAGACGAACAGAGAAGAATACACGTTTCGAGAGTTTCGCCGCTTGTCTTCAAGACATTCTGCATGTGGTTCCTGGGTGAAGCTGCCGTGAAAACTGAGCCGAGGCATGGAGGCAAAGAGAAAGGCAGCCTGAGAAGTAAGGCCTCCCTCATTGGCAGTTGATACGCGCTGTCCTTTCGTGGTCGTCCCACCTTGTGCCAACATAATAATCATATTTTGATAAAACGCTATCGTACCACTGAAGGTCACGGCAGATTGGTCGCGTTAACAATTAATTTTTAATTAATCAAAGTAATGAATAAAAAACGTAAAAAATATTTTTTTAATGAAACAATAGAAATAAATGTTTTAGAAGGTTTTGACTTGCCGAATTTTAAGTTTTCTTTGAGAATCTAAAATTAATATAAAATTATGAAGATTGATTAATTAAGAAAATTAGAAATTTATTTCTACGAATTATAAATGTTGCGCAAAAAATAATAAATGGTTCTTACGCAATTTTCATTTGTATAACATTGTATTCAACTTGGTGGATAACGATACGATCCTGGCAGAGTCTTGTAGAAGAAAGTCGGTTGTCGAGTAGCACCTTAGGATTGGTTCACGTTAGTGAAAGTATCTTTGCCTAGTTACCTTGGTGCTCAACTGAGTCCCGCGATTCACGGTGCAAAACCGACATCTATTGGCATACGGATTAATTTATATAAACATTTCCAACTAAAAAGTTAAAACAAATTTTTTTTTAATGTTAGAGAACTTTAACAAATTGTTTTCTATAACAAATGTATTTCTAATTCTTAAAAAATTAAAATTAAGGTATTTGAATTTATTGGACAGTCTTGGTCTTATCAAAACGTTCAATAAAGCAGGATGGAATGGTTAAGCATTGTATAAACGATAATGAGGAAGAATGACGAGTCTTTTGAGAAATTACATGGTTATTAAGGTCATCGAGCTCCTCTAGTTCCTCAGTTTTAGACGAAAAGTTCGTAGTCGAGCAGTCAGCTGCGTTATCCGTTGAGTGATTCAATGATAGTGTTCGGCAATATCAAACTGCAATTTTAATTTAAAAGATTAAGAAATTTTGTTTTAAAAAATGAATACTGCAATTAATATGAATTATTGTGTAACATACGTGTTTAACTTTTTATTATTGTTAGGTAAGTTACGTAAGTAATTGAATCAAGTTTTGCGAAAAATTTAAAATTATCTTTTGTTATACAGATACAAAGATGACAAGTCAATTTACTTTGGACCATTTTGTAAGAACCAGTTAATTTTTTTTGACCGTAAAATTTTTTTTTAAACGTATGATTGTGAATTGCAATAAAACTTAAGATATATTATACCGTACAGGATAGAAATTATTTGGAAACTTACGAGGAAGTGTCAAGCGAACAAACTAGTATCGATGTATTTGCTAATTTAACTTTTCGCTTCACCTGCGAGAATATGCCGTCTGGTTTTTACGCCGATATGGATTACAATTGTAGGATATTTCACGTTTGCGAAAATTCCGGTTACGGATTCCCGGTGATTTGCGCTAACGATACGGTGTTCGATCAGAGGCAACGAATATGCACAGACGAAGAAAATACTGATTGCCAGCGTGCTCACGAATGGTCTGTACATTTTATAATAATCAGCTCAGAAAATTGCGAGCAACTTTAACAACATAATTGGCAATTACTTGATGCAGGTATTACTTGAATAAGTTGTCTTATTCTGAAGAAATCGAGTCGAGAACGATTACGGAAGAAATCACAGACGACGAATTAAAAATTCAAGAGAACGAAGATGCAGTGCCTTCTGTTCTGCCACTGGTGATCGACTAAAAACATATCAATTTTGCATTAAATTACGAATAATTAGTTACGCTTTAACGCAACATTTATGAAAGAAATTTTTATATGCTAGACGTTTCAAATATTAGTTTTAGTTATTAACAATTTTTAATTGAAATTTATCGAGTTGGAAAACGTTGGATATTCATATTTATCATTATATTTATAGAATTCTCAGGCAATATTATTTTGCTTTCGTAGTAGTTCAACGTTCGAGCGGTTGCACGTGATATCATGCACTTGACTTTGATTTCTTTCGTGCTCTTGTTGCGTCCCAGTACATCTTTTGCTGCATGCAACGCATAAAACTAACGAAAAGAAAAAATAAATAAATAAATAAAAGGAAAAGGAAGAAATTCATTAAAAGAGAAAAAAGAGTGATTCTCAGCGTCGTAATCCAGAATAATCTCAAGTCTATTCCTGACCGTTGACTTTTCAAGGTTCTTGAAAGTTGTTGCGCCGGTATTTTCGATATCAATATTGCAGTGCATGCATACGCATATATAATTTTATTATATTTATTATCCAGATCTCATAGGGATCGTTAAGAGAAACTGTTATAATTAATTAATCAATAACTGTAATTTAGAGAAATAACAACGATTGTACAAGATTGGTAGATTTATTTTTGTTTAATCATTTATAATTAAGGAGCATATCAGTCTTAAAATCTACGCTGGCAATTCAGTATTTTTTCTGCGATATGACTACATGACATAATAATTATTAATGTATAATCTTGAAGGAAATATAAAAAAGGATATTACCCACCACCATGAGAGCCCATAACAATGAAATAAATATCTGCTGCAAAATGATGCGTATTTCGTAATTAAATTGCGAGGAATTGTTTCCATAACCATCTACGAAAATACCGTTTCTTCAGATTCTAAATATTATTTACTCTAACTTTTGAAAAATATATTCTACTTAAATCTCGTATTGCTAAGATGTAAGTAAAATGTAGTAAACTATTAACATTTCACTTTTCAACTAATCTTTTTTTAAGTGCTAGTGAAATTTATTTTATGCGCGAGAAATTATTAGGCAGAGAAATCGCAATTGTTACAAAACTACAGTGTTTTATGAACGTGATACCACGAGAATATTAATATAAAAAAATTAAAGCTAACCCAACGTATAATCCAATTTTGTTTCAGACTTCGATAAAAGCTTGTAACGATAAAAAAAAATCAAATTCTCGATACATATATAATATTTTAAATCTTAAGTTTTAGTATACATCGAAAACGATAAGTGAACTCGATCGTGCGAATCGGAAATGCTATTTTCCGTGACGATAGTACGACCTGTGGTCGTATTTCTGCGGCCAAGTGATCCCTGGGCCGGTTTTATCGTTGTCGTATACATATTTGATCTGCGGATTTTCCGATCCGAACATACTTTGCCGGATCATGCCAAACATAGCCGACATAAGAGCCATGTTGCTAATCATACCGGCCATAGTAGCAGCGGCTCTCGCGTGCGCCAAAGCCATTTGAATAATAAAAGATACTACAAAACCGATTGCAGGCATCAGGTGGCTCATTTTCGTTTTCATCGCTCTACCAAGGTGTGTTATCGCGCTCGTGATTTTCCTGGACATTAAATCGTCTCGCAAGCGTGGCAATTGGATCCTCAATTCCGAGCGTGTGCTCTTGTCGGAAAATGACTCAGTCTCTTTGATACTGTTCTCGTCATTTAAATATTCGACGTTTACCGTTGAAACTTTTTGCCTCGCCAATTTGTCCGAATATTCGTTCAGCAAGGATCTAAAGTCGTTCTTTACACGGTGCTCTTTCTTGCGTTCTCCATCATTTTCAGTGGATTCTTTTTCAAGCTCGTAGATAATTTCTTTTTTCAAAGGTACATTTAATTCTTCCGCGTCAAGATTTTCTCTGTGCTTCTCGGAATTATCTTTTTTCAGGTGTTCTTCGGTAAAGGCCTTCAATCTACTCGCAAACTTTTCATTCAAACGGGTCCCGAACAGAACGCTGAAAGCGTTGTAAGCATTTTCTGCGTTGAGGAACTGCGCGACATCACCATCGGCGAAGTCCGTTGCGTTGGCTTTGATTTTATCCAAAAACATTGTGATTATCTGATCGTCGTTTATGGACCGTTTAATGTCCGCGTATTCATCGCTCTCTTGCAAAAGTTGAAAATTCGCTTCCTGCACATCGTTTAGACTCCTCTCTTTCTTTTCTTTATCTTTTTTAATCTTCTCGTTGTCCGGCCGTTGATCCAGCACTTCTTCCATAATGTCGCTGATTATCGTCAGGATACTCGGCAAGTTCTTGTTGTCTTTGATCTTCGTAGCTCTACCCTCGCGGAATCCGCCAAAATTGATACCGATTTCGCCGTTCCCGTAACCCGTAAGTTTGAGAAAGCCTAGCTCTGTCTGAAACTTCTCCTCCATTACCGTCTTGTACCAGCCCAGAAAAGTATCTTCCACGGCTGCTTTTCTCGTCAGCAGTTCCTTTTCAAAATCGTTCGTAGACATGCCAAAGAAATTCTGTACTTCGATTTCCGTCGATCTTCCGAGCAAGCCGCCTAGAGGCAGCGCGGGCAAGGACGGCAGGCCGATTAGAGATGGCACGGTGTTTGTGATTACTGGCCAAATAAAAATGCCCATGCATCGAATAAAACTCAAGTTAAGTATGCACCGGACCACCTGCGACAATAAGCCGCGATTCGCAGTGTGCTGGTTTAAATCTTCCACCAACTTTAAAATCTCGTACTGATCGGCGGTTAGAGAATTCCTGATCGTAGAGTTTAACGTGTCCACGAAGTATTTCTTTGAATTCTCCTCGGATTCCTTTTCTGAAATTTTCTCAGATTTTGAAATATTAACTAGAAACTGAAGAAAGTCGGATTCCGTGATGTTTGAGAACGCGTCTTCCATTGTCGCCTCCGAAATCTGTTCGTTTTCCTCGGTCTCGTAATTCGAATTTAATAATTGATCGGTACTTCTTCGTTTCCTCTCGTGCTTTTTTGACGAAAGAACGGATTCCGGCAATGAACTTCGGTCGAGATCAGACAAATGGACTTTTTCCTGAGAAATATCTATAACGATTTCTGACGGTTGTCCGAGATATCCGGAAGCGACTCCTTGTTTGTCTAAAAAAAAAAAAAAATTTTTTTAATCAAAGATTAATAAATTGAATATTTATTTTATATTAAACATTTAACGGACTGATTCACCTACTGACGGAGTATTCGAAGCTCTCGATTCTCCGCTTATCTGGTTCGCTTGCTCCACAGTATTCGAAACTTTTGATTGGCTTATCTGCTGCTGTGACTTTGATTCCTGCGGTTTCAATTCCTGTGATTTTGTCTCTTGCGGCGGTAGGATTTCATATTGCGGATAATTTAGGCCTTCAAAGCTAGGCAATCCTGGAAACTGAGGAACGTTACCTTGAATGCCACTCGGTAATAAAGGGATTTGAGGGAGAGAAAACTGTGGCCTCTCGGCGAAAGGATTTCCAAAGCTAGGAATACCCGGGAATTCAGGAAGCTGCCCTATTCCAGGAATTTGACCTGCACCAGGAATCTGTCCGATGCCGGGGATTTGACCTCCACCAGGAATCTGTCCGATGCCGGGGATTTGACCTGCACCAGGAATCTGGCTGATACCTGGAATCTGGCTGATACCAGGAAATTGACCAACGCCGGGAAACTGACCGATGCCGGGAAATTGACCCGCGCCGGGAAATTGACCCGCGCCGGGGATCGGAAATTGGTCGAACAACTCTTCAAAATTCGGCACAGATGGTAAAAATTGCTTCAAAATTGGCCAAGTGACGTGCTGAGTGCAGGTAGCAAAATTATTTCTCCTCGCGCATTCCAGTACATTGGCTACGTATTCGCGGCGTATCGAATCCGGTACGGCTTTCTCCGCTAATTTGACAATGTTCGCTTCCCGAGGAGATAAAAGAGAACTTATTACAGGATGATTTGCGTCCAAGTAGGAATTTTCCAAGCGCGACAACGTGTTCTTCGGCAAATTTCTTAATGCGTTCTCTATTTTATCTTCAAACGTTTCTATAGTAATCGGAACATTGCTACTTTTCTTATCAAACGTCTGTTTATCGGAATAAGCATTACGCAGTAAGATCGACGATAAATCGAGCTTTTGCCTCGGCAAAGTTTGGTAGGTTCCGAAATTCGGAAAATTTGGCAGCCTCGGGAAAAATTGAGCAACAGTTGGCCAAGCTATATTTCTCGTACACTCGAGAAACGTATTTTCTCGGACGCAAGTAACCATCTTCTGTACGAATACCGGCTTTACTGAATCCGGTAACAGACTTTCTGCTGCTTGAACGATATTACCTTGCTCTTCTGTCAATTCAGTCGTAAGTTGCGACGATCTTGAAGCAATCGTCGAAGCTGGCACACCCGGTGTAGAATGCTGCACGGCTTTGAGAATTTTTAAAATCACACCTTCCGGGTGTTCGGAAAAGATAGGATAAAATCTGGTATCTGTGATGGTAACGGTGGCGTCTCCGTGCTGGCCGATTTTAACGTCAGTTTCCGAGAATGGCGATGGATCGGTAAGATTTTGAGTTAACGTGACGTTATTATTTGCTACTTGAGAATGTCCTCCAAAATTCGGAAAGCTGGGTAGCCTCGGGAAGAATTCCGATAATTTTGGCCACAGTACATTTCTCGAGCATCCTAGAAAATTGTTATTGCGAACGCAGTCTGCCATTCGATCGATAAAAGCAAGACGAGCTGCATCGGGTAGCAAACCTGTCGTTATCTTAAGAATATTTATTTGCTGATCGTTAAACAGATCGCCGAACTGCTGAAAATTAGTAATCTTAGCACCTTGATCTTCTCGCACATTCGGTGAAGATAGCTCAATCGTCTTCAGGATGTTGAGTATCACCGATTCCGGATGCTCCGTAAATATCGGCACGTATTGTGTTCCAGTGACACTAATTACAGGACTGTTACTCTGTGGAACTTTCGTTCTAGAGGTAATCTTTACGTTGAAATTCTCTTGCGATTTGTTCCATTCCTGCTGATTTTTTGTAGCCTGGCTCGAAGCATTCTGGTCACTTAATGGAGCTTGATTTTCTAATTTTGATGGCTGTAACGTAATTAAATCATCGGGAAATTCAGGAAAATTTTCAACGTAAAGAGCAACTGTAGGCCAAATAATATACCTCGTACAGTTGAGAAAATCGTTATTTGTTTGGAGGCAAGATATAACTTGATTAACGAGAGGAGAGCGAGCCACAGGCGGTACCAGATTCTCCGCTAATCGCAATATATTAAGTTGTTTCTCAGTAATCGTTGTTAAAACTACCAATTTCTCGTTGGTAGCCAAATTTTTCGATGTTCCTCTCAAAGAGTCTCGTGCTTTTATTAAAATCTCGGTAATCTTTTTCTCTAAATCGCTCGATTCTTTAGAAGAAATTTTATTTCCACGTGAAGTCAATAATGTAGAAATGCCACTAGATTTTTCCGCGGTTGAATTATCGGAGTTCGATGGAATTTCCGAGCTCGGTGTAGCCGGTGTAGTCGTCGTTTGGCTCCCTCCAAAAATCGGTAAAAACGAGGAAAAATCGGGAATTTGAAAATCCGGGAAATAACCAAAAACGTCGGGCAACTGCCAATCCGGCAACCAATTCGTAATGTTCGGTAGATTGGGATAAAATTGCTTGACCGTCGGCCACGTAGAATATTTAATGCAGGTCACATAATTATATTCTTCGATACACTTAACGGTTTTCTGAACAAATTCCGGGCGATACGATATGGGGAGTAACTGTTCGGCCATGTAGATTGATAATAATTGCTCCGGCGGAAGTACGGCGACGTAAGAATCCGTACTGGCGACAGGCGGTGATACTTTCGCGTGCTCTCTCAGGGTATTCTGTAGAATGTTTATGATCACCGCTTCTGGTTTCGGCTTCCGTATTCTCGTGGCATCAGCTTCGATGACTTCTGGAAGCTCGCCCGCGGTTCCGACGAAACTGGGGAACGGAACGATAGGATATTGCGGGTATAACGCTATTGACGGGTACCAGCTCGGATAATCCGGAAAAGCCGGCAGTGTTGGATAATACTGCTTTACCATTGGCCAAGCGAAGTACTTTACACAGCTGAAATACTCAAATCTGCGCACGCAAGAGAACATTCGGTCGGAATATTCGCGACGTATCTCACCGGGTAGAAGCCTCTCGGCCATCTGCAAGATTTGAAGTTGACCGATAGTGAGGAGGGCTTTCAAAGTTTCGTTCGTCGGATCGATGTAGGTTGGCGCTAAATCGTAAGTGACTTTCGACTCCAGAGCGTTCTTCAAGATATTAAAAACAATAAACTCAGGCGTTAGCAGCCTCGGGCGAGGAACGTTGTCTCCTGCTCTCGCGGACTTGGCTCTATTACTCTGAAACAGGTCAATCAAGTTTACCTCGACCGGTAAGTTGTCCAGAGACTGCTTGACTGACTCCGGCAGATAGTCGAGCACGACGGGCCAGACGAAAATACGTATGCAATTAAAAACATTGAGACCACGAATGCATTCCCCGACGTTTTCCGCAAACGACTGCCGTTGCCTTGTCTGCAGCAATTGTTGAGCACACTTTATTATTTCTAATTGATTCTCAGTCAATTCGGTTGTATTTAAACCATCCTCGTACGTTTTGTTCGTAGATAATTTCCGCGTTAGCGCAATATTCTTCAAAATATCGAGCAGCTGATACTCAGTAAATTTCGGAATGTCAGGGAGTATCTCGACTGCCTGCTCTTTAAAATGCTGAAGCAACGTTTTATTCTTGATTTGCTCTTGAAGTAACGCGGCTTCACTCTTCCACTTCTGATAACGGTCGAGATCGGCTTCCGTCGTTGAAGGTAACTCATCAAGATTTTCAACTCGCGTCGACGCCGCTTTCACGTCGCTGCTACGTTGATTACGGATCTCTGCGTTTTTTTCAGCAGTTGCATCAACCTCCACCAATTTGTCTGAAAGAAAATCTTCTTCGTCAAGTTTTCCCGATTGTTTCGCATCGTTATTGATGGACTCGATGGCGTCATTTCGTATAGATAGTAATTTTTCTATTTGACCGTCTACGATCGACTGTTGCTCCCCGCCAGGCAAACTGCCTTCCTCGGCGTTTAGATAAACAGTCGAACTCTTGTACTTGAACTTACCTTTAACATTAGCTCTAGTCTCTCGGTTCAGATCCACGTCTTTGTCGCCGATTTCTTCGTCGTTCGAAACCTCGTCGGCAACGCGTTCCTGTTGAGTCCTTTCAGTTTCTTCCGCCTGAGCGAGAGGTAAGCTGCGAAGCTCATTGCGCACGTCCTTACTCACGTCTTCATTATTCTCTATTTGCGCCTCGTTTAAATTCTGTTTCGCTAAATTTTCGATTATTTGCCCCGTTTCTTCTTTATTTAAAGTTAATTTTTCTGTTTGCTTCACGCCACCGACGTTCTCTACGTTCTCTTCAAGATTAAAGACAGCGCCCGCATACTTTTTTTCTTCTGGTTCCGCTCTATCTTTCTCGCCACTTACGTTTTTTACATCCGCGTGAGACTGTTCGGCATTAACCTTAACGGTATCTCCCTGCAAATGTGGGATGTTCGATATTTTTCGTTGATTCAGTTCCTCGTTGTCGTCGGACTCTACTTGTGCGTCAAATCGTCGAATACCTTCGTCCTTCACCACGCTCTTTTCGACGTTCCCCGCGCCGTTTTCATTATCCCGCAGCACCGATTTACCGGGAAGGTTCACGTCGTTTCGTCGCCTCTTTTTCGCCACGCTACCTTCGTCACCGGCAGCTTCTGTCTGAATATCTTCGGGATCATCGAATATCCCTTTCGTTGGATTAATCTTTTCCTCGCCACCAACATCTTCAGCGTACGTACCGCGTTCCGCTGCAGTCGTTTCGAAGCTTTTTCGTTTCTGATCCACGTTTTCTTTGTCATCGGGCTCGGAATCGTTCACCTCCGCCGGTTCCGAAAATTTGCTGTACACTTGCTCAACGACAGCACTACCGTCATCACGAGCTACACTTCGAGCCCGTACTTGAAGGACGCAGAGCAGGAGGAAGAAGCAGAGAAGCGAGAGAGGTACGAGACGATGGATGCTCACGGTTGACCGTGGGCGTCGAGAGTTGAGTGCTCTCATGGTCGCGGTCGAGAAGCGAATGTCTCGGCCACTTCTGAGCCGGCCTATGGTCAGCCATGCAACACGCATGGTGATACACATACCATCGTCTAAAGCACGCCGACTGTAGCAGTTCACGGACGAAGAGGCAAACCTGTAGATGAATAACAGTCTGGCATTTCCATTTTTGCGGTGCCCCTCTACGAGGCTTCTTCGGGGTTGCGGGGTAACGAGCTTCGCGTCCAACGAGTCCGCCGTGGCCGACCGGTTGCGTTTCCTGCGCGGAAATGGCAATGGCATCAGGTGCATCGATCGCTCGATTTATCTTAACACGCGATTTCCTTAACGCAATTAATCGCGCAAATTAGCCGTACCGTTCAAGCGTTATCGTGCTCACGACGTGAGTTACCTGCCACGTACCTGAGGGAGTTTATTTACCTGAGATCATTTGACAACTATGGTTTGCAAGCGCTCTTAGCACGAGAAGCAATACTTTAAAAGAAGAGAACGAGAAGCGCCGTAAACATGGCTAAGTGCAAGGCATGTGCATTTTTGCGGCGGAGATCCTCTCGTACACACGCTATCAGGGATATTCAAAAGCAAAATCTGAAATAAAATACGAAATAATTAATTATTTGTTTAACGTTTCTCATAAATTAATCATTCGTCTTTTTATAAAATATGTCGCATTATAAATATATTCCAATTATGTCACAGTTTACAAGTATTTTCAGGAAGGAGATACAGAAATTTCTTTTAAATTAATTAATTAAAACACAGAAACAAATTAATTGGCGAACGGCCGACAGGTATAATTCTCATGCGAAAATCAAGGATGTAAGAAAAATCCTGGTTTGTAGATCTCTGAATTCGATACTGCATAAATGATAATCATAGATCGAGTTTCACGTTTGCATTTAATACAGTCTTACTAGCGCGCTCTTCGCTCGCACTGGTATAAAGGGTTGAATTTTTAGTCCTTGAGAGAATCGAGACTCGTAGGAACGGCCAGGAAGAAGGGGCATCCTAGCACGGAGAGTGGAGAGTAATGCATTTTTACAGAGAATTTTATTTTCCAAGATGGTCGACGCGATGCTCCCGACTTCTTCCCTCCCTTCGCTCCTTCCGTACTGGATTCACTGCGCAAAGACGATGCAATAAACCTGTATTGCCTTTCTTTACCATCTGCTTCTATTACGGTGCGTTCACAACGTTCAATACGGTTTCACTATTATTTCGAGATTATTTTCCACGATTCTAATTTTAATTAATAATTTAAAATATTTCTGCACTGTTTCGGCCACGCAGCTTTAACATTAAAAAAAAAAAACAAATATGCACGATTCTTTTCCACCCTGTAGAGGTGAATAAAAAATTCTGGGATATTAAAGAAATAAAGAATATTAAAAAAAAAAAACTAATAATATCTGGTGGGTATTTATATAATTTTACCTTCTTCAAAAATTACAGATTGAGGCAACGTAACTAGCTGTCGAGCAGCCTTGGTTTTATAATATAACAAGCGCCGCGGTAAGCCACGTTGATCATCAGCCGTGACTTTTCTTTGAACTACTTGCTGGAGCCAGACCGTTAATAAGCTTTATGACGCGTAATGTTCCTTGTAATGTCTCGTTATGAGGTCAGCCAGCAGTTGTTAAAGTTAGTTGGAAGCGCCGTGCATCATTCGCTAAGAATGACTATTTGCAGCAACGTTGCGCTTATAAGTGACTGCTAACGTTCGTGCGTTTGGGAGATTGACGCGCCGGTATTTAGGAGAATAAACAGTACCGCGAGAAGTAGTTCAGAAAAATGCGCCCGCTTATTATTTGCGAACGAGCATTTCAACCTCGTGAAATCGTTTTTTTCCCGGACGAGAGTTTGCGCAAGTGTGCGTGCGTGTTGCCAAGAAGTTTATCGGAAAATTGCGAGACGATGCGTTCCGACTACTCACGGTTCAGCCACTCCTTTTCAAGGTGATGGCCACGCGTGAACGGTCGTTGCACGATGACCGTGACAGTGATGTGACGTAAAAAGTGAAAGACATTAGAAGCGCGTTATTCCTAAATGTCATTAAATGTTGTTTAAACGAGGAATCCGCTGAAATATTAAGTCTAATGAATATTACGTTAATTATTTAAATAAGTTATCAGCGTTACGCGCTAGCACTTTCGGGCAGCGATCGCAGGTTTACGATCTTATCGCCGCGTAATTTTACATTATCATGTCGATGTATGATACATTACGTATGACGTACCTATTGAAGGAAAACTTTCTAACATTAGAATGCGGGTCATTCTCCGGATTCTTCAAGGTAAAATCGACACGAGGAGCCCGAAAGAGATGCGCAGGAAGTCGGCGCGCAGCGAGCGGGCAATTCTCTTTCGAGTTCGAACCACGCGGCCGACTGGAGGGAATCATACGGCGGTTTGTGCGGGTCCGAATAACACGTATTTCGTGTAGTCCGGCAAAGGAGGTTCCGGAGAATACAGAAGAAAAAGGCCGGTCGAAAGAAAAAGCATCGTCAGTGTCGATGAGTCCGGGTGGTGGCAAACCGGTCTGAGAATGGAGGCGATTGGCCGGATCCTCGCGTATATGCTACTGGTAACTGCATTTGCGAAAAACGTGCTTGCAACGAGTGCCGCGAACATGAAACTTTCGAGGAACAGCTGTAAAATCGCGAGATGCAACGCAACAAAATTGGAGTTGATCCCGGAACCAGCCCTGCTAAATCCCGACGCCGGAAGTCTGCGAAGTATCCCGGTTA
Source organism: Cardiocondyla obscurior (assembly GCF_019399895.1). NCBI lineage: Eukaryota > Metazoa > Arthropoda > Insecta > Hymenoptera > Formicidae > Cardiocondyla > Cardiocondyla obscurior. The sequence continues at coordinate 9,184,358 of NC_091864.1, forward strand.
ATACATTCGAGAGCGAACCAGTTCAAGGTGCGAAACGCATTTTTATTTCCACACTTATTGACGAAAGAAAGTGTTACGAGATATAAAAGTAGAAAATCCGTTTTGTGAAAAAATCATAAGTTCCAACGTTAATTTTCTTTTTTGTTTTATAATATTTATGCGTAATCATTTAAAGCGGTGTTTATAATAATTATATGTAATATTCTTAATTGTATTGTATTTAATTATATTTATTATGCAGACGTTACACTCGAGAAGTCCCGTACTTTTGGACACAAAAGAATTCAATTTATGCTAATGCCGATGATGTACAAAATGGGAGTGATGATGACAATGTTGATGCTGATAACGGCAATCACGGCGAAGGGACTTTTTATAGGTAAGTTCCATTACTTTCGAACTTAACAAAAAGTGTCACTCTCTCATAAATGTATAACGGTTTCTTGGCTGTCTTACAAACAGTGTAACCTGCATACATGATTAAATGACATTGCTGACCCATTTTTTTACATATGAACACAGTATTCGAGTGGACGTTAGACACACATACACACACACACGCACTCAAAGCGTTTTACTTATTTCAAAATTTTGTAATTATTATTAATAAGTTACAATTACATTTTTTTTAATACAGCATACTTATTTATCAGACCGTTGAATTTATTGTTGTCGGAATATATTCAATTTTATAGCGTTTTCCATTTTGCAAAATTTATGGCGTATTTTAGAATACGAAAAGTCCTAATTTGCATCTCGATGTTTGCAGGCGTCATACTGCTGGTGCTTAAGCTCAGCACTTTTCTAGCGAAATTTCATTCTGGCTGGCATCATGCACCGCAACCATGGCCATCACCTCAACCAGTTCACGTACACCTACACAGCGGTTTTCCTCATGCTCATCCACATGTATACCAAAGTTGGGAGTCGAGTGGTCCCGCATATGATGACCAGTATTTCTATAAAGGATGAAAAAAGAAAAAATATGAGTGTAAATTACATACAATTTGACCGCAAAAATAGGTCAGAACAAAACGTGATAGTCATAGAAGCTACGTTATTTGTAGTACAATTTTCGATATAATCTCCATCATTTTGTGTCAATTAATTTATATATATTCAGATATTATTAATATTTAATTTTTCATGGTAATATATGTTAATATTCGTAGAACAGCCATAATTCTTGATGGTCAGATGCCAATCAAAAATGCTTGTTCAAAAAAAAGAAACAAAAATAGAATTTTTTACGCTGTGACACAAGGATACATTTCTTTGTATATTTTATTGTAAATTGAACGCATACGGGTATGCCAAAGAAATTTTTCAAGCTTATAATAATGATTAAAAGTCCGCAGTATTCGCACAGTACGTAACGAAGTTCCTTTTCTGAAGGAAATACAGGTAGCGTCTCATAACGCAGGAAACATGTAATTATTTATTAATAATTTACTTATTCCACTATAAGACATTTATTACATTTGTATAAAACGTGCCACGATGAGCCTTCACGATACGTAAACGAATCAGACGGAATTTTATACACATCGCACGGCGAATAAAACAGAGATAATAATTCTATTATTATATCGACCAAATAGTAAATGTAGACAAAATATTAATTTGGTCCCTATAATTAAGAAGAGCATGATTAATGTGAAACTAGACGTTTCCGTACAAAGCAAAAGGTAATTATGCTTAGGAATTAAATACATATACCTCATACTATTAGTAAGTATAAATTAGTAAGGATAAATTTACGCTGCAACAAATTTCTCATAATTATTTGTAATTATAATTTATACGTTGTCTATTTATACATACACCTGTTTGTTAATACTTCGCACGTACACTTCCGGTTTCTCCCATTTCTTTCTAAGCCGACAAGAACGTATAGTGCAGCATGTAAAACAGAATACTAAATATTATCAAAAATACAATTTTTATTAAAAAAAAAAAAAAAATATCTCTAAACAACCATTCCTACATTAATGAAATTTATATATTTATGAGGAACTGGCCAGTGTAGCGAATCACTGAGCGAGCGCATTCGTATTACCTTGTTCCGGTGTAAATAGCCTCTCTAGTAAAGGAGACCCAGTTTTCCCAGCCTACGGTAACCTGCGTGGGGTATTTGAACGTACAAAAAAGTAAAATATCACTGCTGCGCTTCGCGTAACACGGTGCAGTCTACATGGCAAGCGAATAGGAGAACGACGCGTTGCAGAGTGCACGTCGACGAAAAGACTAAAAGTCTCTAAAAAAGTTTCATTGATACTTTGCATTAGTGAAATGTTCGCTAATTACCTATAAACGGATCGCGAGTAGGATCGCTGATGACACGCCGTAATGAACTGATAATAGTGTTACATTTAGATAATTTTCTGTGAAAGTTATTAAGTGTGAGATCGAGGCATCGTGTCACATGTTTTTGCACAACACGAAACAGTATATTTAAATATAAAAAGTAAGTTAGTTATTAATATCTTAATTTTTAATTAGTACTTATTTTAATTAATTGATTTGATTATTATAGTACAATATATTTCTTTTATTTTAAGGGAAAATTTATAAATAATTCTCGAAACGTATATTTCAGTCAATAATATAAAATCTATTGTAAATTCGTGGATATGAATGGAGCAAAGTTCTTCCTCTGCAATATAATTACCTGGTTAATAACGTCGTCGGAACTCTTAACTCGAGCTGAAGTGAGAACAAACGGTTCTCAAATTAGCGCGGACCACCCTCGAGGCTTGAAAATTTTCCCGGGTATCAGGTTTTCCCTGTCGGGCAGCGAGGTCAATATTCATGTGAGAGTTCACGACCTACTGCAAGGTATTGACAATACTTTATTTACTCTCGCACTTTGCATGAAGAAGATTAAGATTTCTCTTCTTTAGAGACGGAAGTGCAAGCGGCAAGAAGCAAGGAAAAGGAGAATCCTTTACAGAAACTCGGATTCATGATGATGATGACGCCGTTTATTATGCAGGTTTCTTGATTGCCGTTCTCATTAACATTTTCTACTAGGAGAAACGATAAAGCTCGTGCCTTGTTTTCAGATACTCTCCCTTCCGGGCGCCATAGCGACCATTAAAATATCACTCTTAAGGAGCATCATGGTCGCGCAATTAGCGATTGCAATAATGTTCTACAACCTGATTAAAAGTACTCAAAACTCGGACGTGGTGGTGGTCCATCGGCCGTATTACAACAAGCACTATCGTCACGGCTATCCCGATAACGTGGAGGACGAATGGTTCGGTAGATGAATGAAGCACGCATACGAATGTGACGATAAGAACGACATTCTCGTCTCATGCGGGACTGCAACATCGATTTTCCAAAGTGACACATTCGACAAAAAGTATCTGTGATATAGATCTTATAACACTCGGCGCAAAATTAATTGACTAAACTCCGTAATTGTTCAATTTATATATAAATTATTAAATAACTTTTTACACACGTTAAACATAATTTTATTTATCACTGGCAGTATCCGAGGAAATATATTATTAATCTCTCTTCAACTTCGTCCTCACCTGCGTCCGCGTTTTACCTGCCATTAAGCAGAATGACGGTATCAAGATGTCGGCTGACCCACTTCGCATCTCCACATAACGGCATTTTGGTCCAGATTTTCACATTCGCGTGCGGACACGTTTCATTCAGGTTTCCTCATTTCTCTTTCGGTAAATTCGACATCGAAATCGAAATTAGAATTACCCTGTGCTTCTCGGCGAAAAAAAAAAAATTTCTCGACGACAAGAGCGCAAATGGAACTCTTATACGCGCGAACGAGGAAGATACACAAATCGATTGTGGCGCAAATATGAACGACTTGGTCACAACGAGCCTTTGAGAGTCTTTGAGACGTCGATATTCGCGGTGCGTATACGTGCCAGAAACCCACCTTCCGAGAGCGGCCGGGCATTATTGGTATGCCACTGGGATTATCGTTTCTAAATCGACAGCTCGCAATACAAATCAGATCTGCATGCCGTTTTCCGGACTAGAAAATGCACGACGATGCACGCTGCGTGACCGAGCAAGTAGGAATTAAACGTTCGCTTATCGCATGTTGCTCGAATCGTGTAAACATCGATCTACGTGGAGGAATTCGGATCTACTTCGACGGATTCTCCAGCGCTTCGATAAGTCCTACAATAGAATTTCTAATTCCAACCTATTCCAGATTGCACCGATAAGTCGAACGATCGGCGGGCGCAGCGCGTTTGAAGCCAGTTCGGAGAGACGTTTTATGAGGCCGCGAACGTGCGAAATTTGAGTTTCACGACGTAAGTGTCCTAATGCCCGCCTATTGTGCGTTTTCAGATCGCCGAGGAAACGACATTTTCTCCTACGATCGTCGATTTAATTGTGGTATTTAACACTTTCTACGCGTCCGATTGTTGTACCGCAGTTTTAGCTTACGAGATGTCCAGGCTGCGTCACCCGGGATCGCGGCTCGCCGCGCGGCCAGAAGTTTATAACGGTGTTGACTTTCGATGATCGTGCGATTTCTAATCCCGTCCGGCCGGGTACACCGTGTATTCGGATGAGATTTTCGAGTCAACGATTTCCGAATCGACGCAAATCACCGCGAACGGCCATGACCCCCATTTTACCGTAATGTCCCATTTACGAGCGGGTGGTCCAAAGAAGAATTTTCTCCGGCAATATATAATCTTCGATGTTCGCGATTATCTCGGCGACTTATTTTTCAATCAAAGCGATTTGCGATGCCGTAACAAGATTCTTTCGTGCGCCTCGCATAATAATTCGCATAAAAATTCTGAGGCTCTGCTGACATTATTCAGTGTCCGATTAGTTGACCTATGCGCATTGGACGTGCATTAATTTATTATAATCCCGCAGCGTCCAGCATTCCCAAGAGAGTTCGTTCTTTAACAAGAAACCACTAGCGATCTGACAGCGTTAAGTGTGAGAGAAAATAAAATAAAAGGTCATCTAATAAATACAGTCTTATCGTGATCAATGTAAATGTCTTCTCATCTCGAGCTTGTTAATGTTCAATAGAAAAAAGCGTTATTTTGTCTCTTAAAAAAAACTCACCGGTAAATAGCAATTATAATTAATTTTGCGTAATAACTCTTGGTTAATTTGTGGGAATTGTTAAAATTTTAATAGAAAATTTATTCAAGTACGTTAAGAAAGCTTTACGTTTCATTATTAATAAATATTATAATGTTAATCTGTATAATAATATTTAGGCTTGGTTATAACAATAAAAAACTAGTTAAATATCTGAGAAAATTAAATATTTTATTAAAACATATGTAAAATAAATAAAGAGAAGACGTTATGTGTCCATTAAATCGATTATATGAAGAATAAAAAAAAAGAAGAAAAACGTTTATCGCTCCTTCTGCCTCATCAATAAAATTAATTAATTACGCAATGGACAAGAATATGAATATTTTCACGCGCAGCATAATTTACACCCACGATGCATTCGATCGACGACAATCTACGATCATTAATGATTCCCAGGCAGTTACCTTTCAGCCGAGTATGCGATACGTGCGCAAGCAATCAGGCCGTTGAGAAAAATCGTCAAAGGCCTCCCGATTTTTCCTTCTCGTCATCGCTCACGCTTTCCTCTTTTCCCTCGTTGTCTCCCCGTTAGATCGTTTTGCAGATAATCCGCGGCGAAGACGAGAGCATTTTTCTCGTTTGTTACATCACCGCCGCATGGTCGGCGGACTTGCTCGCGCCATCATTCAGTCGCGCGAACCCGAAGCCGCAGGGATCTCCGCGGGATGTCGTCCTTCGTGGTGAGGATCCAAGGCCGGGCGAGGGAAAATACTTGTTATCACGCGATAAAGCAGACACGATTTTCAGTTGCTGAGGAGATGCTGCGAGCTCCTGTGCCTGCTGTGTTACTTGATCGCGCAGCATCACGTCGTCGCGGACGACATCAGGCCTTACGAGTTCGCCTTCAATATTGTCGATTTTCAGCATAGATTCGAGAAAAAAGGTATACTGATCGCGAGAAGTGCTCGGGATTCTTGGTATCACAAACGTGCGATTTAATTGTTCTCGTCGAACATTGATGCTTGAGCGTTTTTGTTCTGTTTCTCCGTCAAGATACCGAAGGACTTATCACCGGGGAGTACGGATTTATTACGGCCGATGGCGTTTATCACGAGACAGGATACAAGACCGACAAGAACGGGGATTTCATTATCACGAAACAGAGGAACCGAAAGATAACAAGTTGTGAGTCTTGTGTGCTCAATAAAACTATTACTTAATTTAAATTTAATTTTACGCGTTACAATTATTCTAAACATCTGAACGTTTCGCCTTGGCTTATCAAGTGAAGGACGCGCAAGAGATATTTAAAGATAGGCCGGAAGTGGCGAAGAAACTGATCGAAGCCGTGATGAAGGCTTGCAGCAGCTGCAAAATCCCAGCAAAGCAGGAAGACGATCGGCCAAAGCCTATCAAGCCGGTCACGCAGTCGCTACCGCAGAAAAAGGTGGAGCCGATATTAAAGCAGATGATGAAGACACTAACAGGTAACGAGCGCAAAATTAAATCAGGTTGCAGTGAATGATTAAATACTTTCCTTTCAGCCAACACGCCTGCTAAAAGTGTTTTTGAAGACAAAAATAAAGTTTTCAAGAAAGAAGACGTGAAGAATATTACGAAGAGCATGGTGCGAGCTGCGAAGAAGCTGCTGGAAGACAGTCCGGATAGAGTGAGCGACCGGGTCCTCGAGAAAATGGCCAACGATCTGTATTATCAGTTCAACTACACGATAACGACGCACGGTCACCACGAAGAGGGTTATCGCAACGGGAAAAAGGACGGTAGCTACCGATCACAAAACGAAAACGGAATCGACACGCAGGTGAAGTATGTATCTAACGAATTCGGGCACCAGCCCAACGTCACATTCATCCAGAGCGCAAACATAGCCGACGAGGAGCACGCTCTCAAGGGATACTCGTTTCGTTGGTATTGGAAGTGAATTTGCGACTTCATGTAACTAATAGCGATTATATTTTTTTTAACCTGGATATAATATTACAAAAAGTGCTAATACCTATTTAAATGTAACACCAGCCACGCCTAGAGATTCGTAATTTTCGAGTTTTATAGATTATTAATATTAGAGACGAATAATTAATTTGAAATAAATGCAGCTTGAAAATATAAATGTAATAATCTTATTTTAAATATTATCGTAATATACTATATATATATTTTTTCTTTTTTGAAAGTAAAATTTTGTCAATTATTTTTAAAATTATTTCTTAAGCACGGCTTTTTTATAATATGCATTGATAAAAATATTATTTAGCTGTAAGCTACAAATTTCAAATTAAATAACAATTTATTTCAAAAATCTTTTTATGCCTAATTAAAGAAAAAAAAATGATTTATTGGAAATCTAACGAAGTAAAATAGGTCATGTGGTTTCTTTTTTTATTCTGATAGATGGAAATGACAAAAATATAACCGGACTAATAAATTAGTCAAATAAATTAAGAATATTATTGAATTTACATATTCCTTTTAATTTTCTGCGGAGAAACATCGGCATTCGTTAATCCTAGATATAAAAGATTTGTCGTATCCATCAACGGGTCAAGTATTCGGTACTTATATCGGCCAGATGTTTCAAAGATTATTACCAGAATGACTCGAAATTCGTATTCGAAGGTAGCGAATACCCGATAAAACTGTTACGTGAATAATAACGAGATAACGGTAACGATAGTAAAGCTCACAACGTTGGCATTTTCTGTTCCACAAACCATGTTACACTTGGCTTTACGTAGTTAACTTTTTTTTTTTCCCCCCTCTCGAGTTACGCACGCGGATACCGAACGAGACACCTCTCCCGAGAAGAAAGGAAAAAGTTAAATTTTTAAAAATGTATTGAATGGCTAAGCAAGAAGACCTTTGCGCGAACGAGCCGTATTTCGCTTCGCTGTGACAGGTTTCACAGGTACGCGCAACTTATCATAATGATATTCGTGCGTTGCCATGCCTATTACATCGTGTAATTGACGATTAAACGGCGACGCGAGGAAAATGCGGAAAGGGCGAGCGTAATCGCGCGGTGAAAGGTGAGGCGAAAATTCTCGGATGATCGATGCATGATTCACGAAAACCGTCGTTACGGAATCGTGTTAATTAACGACACAAAAGCCATTGACACGAGTTGTAACAGTGGAGTTGTCACGCGCCGGAGTGCGTGACTGCGCCTCTGAACTTCTGAAAAGAGGATTTGTTCTTATGGTAATCGAACGAGCGCTAGGTGATATTTTAATCTTTCCAGTGAAAGGCTCCGTGGATTCAAACGAGCAGTATCGTCGCACACGAGATAATTAAATGAGATAAATCGGGATAAACCTGGCTACGTAATGAACGCTTCATATTAAAATCGGAGGCGTACGTGTTGCACACACGTGTAATGACGTGTGAATAACGATCTAAGCTTTTCTTGAAAGCAGCGATTTCACTTTGATTCGATATTACTTTGTTCTTGAAACGATGACAAAAGCCAGAATTGGGTTAACATCGCGTCGCCGATCGGGCAGAATTTTTATCGTCGGTCCACGTACTGTTAAACGCGTGTGCCAAGTCGCTCGTAAGTCGCTTTAACGTCTCCGCCACGTACGATTCCAATTTCGTTCGATTTTTCAATCGTACAGAAGAATGTAAAAGAAAAAAAGTCTTACAAGTTTTTTTTTTTCAGTCCAATAAAAAAAAATGTGCTCGCGTTATTTTTATTTCTTTTATTAATCGTATTTTATTTTATTTTATATTTTAAATTTAAAAAATTAGAAAGAAAAGAAAGTTAGATGATGAAAATGAAGAAATGTGAACTACTTCCAAAAATAGGAAGAGAAATGGTGGTCCTACGAAAAACTCTCATAACGATAACGAAAGTTATCGTGATCTCGTCGTCACGAATTATTCGTCGGTATTAGCGGCATGTAGGAGAGGTATCCCACTTAATCGAACCCGTTCGGTAATTCGCGTAAGTTCCTTCGAAACGGCAACGCACGTTTCATCGTGGCGCCCACAAAAGTTCTCCTCGATGGAGGGGTATCCGCTATGTTCGCTTGAACCCGAACCCACTATTGGCGGAAGTTGAGATGGAAGGGACACCGGTCTCATATATGTTCGACCACGCACGCTTCACAACCACTTCGAGCTTGTGACACGCGGTCCAAGGCCACGGTTGACGGTCAAGATCGCAGAGGAAAAAAAAAGAGTACAGGGTGAGAGCGACTAGCGAGTAGTTAAGGAAGTTGCCATTTTTTCGGTGGTGATAACGGCGGTGTGCCTTCGATCGGTCGGCAAATTTTGCGGAGAGAACGATGAGAACCATGAGAACGGCCACGATTTTTTTAATCCTCGGACTTGCCCTACGCGCCGTCTACGCGACGACAGACGATGAGAACACGGAGCAGGACCAAGACATCCTGGAGTGCGTGTTCGCGGAAGTCGCCGGAAATTGCTTCAGAACAAGGTTGGCCCGCCAGCTGGACCGGATGGAAGTGGACATCACCGGAGAAAGGAGTAAAGTACCAATTAGCACTGTGATCGAACAGGCTGGCGATGTTATTGCCGAACTCACCGATTTCGCTCTACGAGACAATAACGCAGACGGCGCGACTGGAAGACTTGAGGAAGACGACGCTCAAGAAGAGTATGAAGGTAAAAATTAAAAATCAAAAAGTAATATTTGTAATATGTATTATACATTAATGAAAAAAAAAAAAAAAAATAATTTTAATATTTTATTTTTATATTGGCACGTTAATTCCTAAATTAATAATCGCTTTCTTTCCAGACAATTGATTATTTTTAACTCTTCTTGTTTCTTTGTTTAAATTATTAACTTTGTTAATGTCTATTATATATTCTAATGGAATAACATAAATTTTAGCTGACTTTCATACAAATAAGACATCGATAAATAGTGTGTCAGCATAATTAACCTGTCGTTGATCGAGATTGGCGATTTCGCGATTTAGATTTCTAATCGCGATGAGACGGCACGTGGTGCACGTGTAAAACCGTCCACGCACGTTGTACCATCCTTCGCGCTTCCCGAGAGACACAGTTGGACAAAGTCGGTTAACTCTTTCCAAACTGCTTCCATTATTGGAGATGTAACGACAGGAAGTCAGTTCATCCGAGTGCACTGAAAATTACTGTGCCAATTTTCTTCTCCGTTACGCACTTCGTTTTCCTCGTGCCTCCGTTTTAAATAAAGGAGGAGAAAAAAAAAAACTCACGCATGAGAAATAATTTTAGAAATATTATTCGTGACAATTAACCTTGCGTACAATTTCAATTTTAATATCACGGAAAGAATTATATCAAAATATATTCGTATAAACGTTCGTTACTGCCGACTGACTTATTTATTTTCCGCGCGTGACCGCAGTTTCGACCCCGCAAACTATCAAACTTTAAGTACCTGTACCAAGAGACACGTCACACGCACTCGAGATGAAGAAAAAGCGTTAAAGAACAGTTCATGGGTAAATAAAGAATTGAGGTGCGCGCTTCTCGCTCATCCCTAAGACTAATATGTATGAGAAGAGAAATGAGTCTCGCCGACCAAGCGCGGAATCTGGCAAATTTGGAAAACGTCGCGATTACAAGGGTGAACGAACCTCCCGCGGTTTGCGTAATCATCGACGTTTAACCATCGGGCGTTAATGCAAGCGTAAAACTTCACAGTTATCACCTTAGACAGACAAAGCGAACCGCAAGTTAACGCGCGATCGGTATCCCACAAAGTTTCCGTTCGGATACTAGAAACATTTACATCTCTCGCACACGCGATTGTACCTGCGCGCGCGTGTCGCCCGACGTTGCGATGCTGCTTACGTTAATTTCACGCAACGACTTAGGCAGATCGGCAGTAACGGTACCGATCGCGTCATTTTTCCGGTTATTTTTTCCAGCAGACGTCAAAAGATGCGAATCGCACGAGGGCGGAAGGAATAAACCCTGGTTGATCTTCGACGAGCTTAAACTCGCAAAAACGGAGAACGTCACGACTGAAATCGATCCGATGCGTTATTAATTAACGAACGTGCCGAAAAAATAGAAAGAAAGAAAGAGAGAAAAAAAAAGTCAATTCTTGAACGATAACGGTACCGGAAATATTATCTTCGTTATCTTTTGGAGCGTACAAAAAAGCGTACGGTACTCGCGAGCAAATTGCTGACGACAAATTGAGTAATTCGACGGACATTACGCTAATTTGCTGCGGTTCATATCGGTTTAATATTTCACCAAACAAATGGAAAATGAATGAAAATATTAATGGCGTTTCGATGGCTCCACCCTGGTCGTGTTATATGGCACACGGAAGAAACATTTTTTTTACATCATGAGAAAATTCGGCCGCGAAAGCGATCCGCGCGACTCTTTTTTTTTTTAAGAAAGTTGTACCGGTTGCGGGCGATTACGTGGCGGCGCAAGCCAGACGAAAAACGCGTCAGGTTAAGGTTTGTAGGTCAACCTGCATAGAAATCCTTATGTACCGTTCGCCAGGTTGCGTGGTATAATTAAAATCGCCTTCACATCGTTAATTTATTCTACTATTTTCAACATTCGATCTCGCTTGAAATTATCTACAGCGTTCTATAATTCCCCTTTGCATGGAAACCCGCTTCGGGATTCGTGCTTCGCGATAACAGGTCCGATTTAATTTAATTTAATTTTACTTCTCTATTTCAGAAGAGGGACGAAAGAAGAAGAAATTTAAAAAGAAACACCTGCAAAAAATTCTGGGACTGGTGATGCTGCTGAAAGCGAAGCTCAGCCTGTTGCTGCAACTGATCAGTACCCACTTCCAATTGAAGTTCTTCGTTATCGCCGTAATATCGCTGTTGCTGAACGCTGCCAGGTTCTGGATCGAGATCAAGAAAAATCAACCCTCGAAGGTTATCTACTACGAACACGCGCAGCATCAGCATCACTACGATCACGATGAACACGATCACGGCTATTGGGGGAGATCGTCGAATGAGACGCCGCAAGATCTTGCCTACCGTGGTCACATACCCACGGACTGACATTCGAGATCGCTCGAATCTGATCGAGGAAAAGAGCATTTTGCGAGGAAACGTCGAGGAAGAAATTTCATTGCAAAATGATTATCGTCGAACTTAATTTTAATTTATAACTAACAGCTTTAGTCCAAAAGTCAGGAAGTTTTTGCGACACAATATGCGACACTTACACACGTTGTTGTATAGTACTTATTTATTTAATTTATTGCATTATGCGTCGGGATATGCAGTGCGATCGTCTTAAATTTCACTTTAACTAATGACAGACGATCGGAGATTTCTCCGGTCTCTGATTATCATATTATAAAAATAGCGCTCCTTAATCGCCTTGAATCATACCAAAGTTACTTACGAGTACCTGTTCTATCTCGCCACGAGGAGATTTCTTAGGATCGATTATTTTAATTAAAAGAACACGCTATGACTCGTATCGTGACTCGGCAAACTTTAAGTCTAATTTATAAGTCTCTTTCTTTCTCTCTTTCCGAATGTTTATCACATCGACGTATTGTATAATTACGCAAATTTATATATATGTCGATGGCTTATCATAAAAATGTATCTTGTGACATTAGAAGAATTATATATTTTTTAAAAACAATTTCCTTACAAAAGGCAATATAATTACAAAATTATTATTTGTAATACCTCTGAAAATTAATATCTAGAAAAGCATGTATGTACTAAAAATTAATTTTTATAATAAACTGTACGAGTATACGATTTCACCTTGGTGCGTGGGTCTTTCCAATGTGATTACAGGTGTTACGTCGACAAAGGAAATTGAAAAATCGTCGTTGCGCTGATAATTTTGATGCATGAATCGCGCGACCTTCTTCAGTCGCACCGGTGGACCATCCTAAAATCTTTGTATTCCTCGTCATAACGCGGCGCATAATGCGACTGGAATCTTTAAGGAGCGGCGATATTTTCAGGGTGTTCCCCTTGCTACTGATCGCTTCAACGATAAGATTTGTGCAACGATTGCGGCGCATCGGGACGCGCCACGAACCGCGGGAAGAAGTTGCCTTACGAAGGAAACGTGTGTTTGATATCTTGGCGAAAAGCCACTGTGTTTTCACGAAGAAAAAGTTATTTGCACTAAAATATCTTTTAAAAGCGCAAACACGATTTCATAATCGGACACATTTATCTCGTTGATATTATTACGTATTCACATCCCGAAGAAATGCTGCTCGCAACGCGGCCTTAACGAAGATGAGGCCCCGGCTGGAGCTGCCCTCGAATTTCGATGGCCGAATTCGCGCAATGATACGTTCCGTCTACGAAACTTTGATTGGAACGCAGCCAAATCGCGGGGTGAAACTAACGTGTCGCGCTTGGAGATAAAATAGGTATGGAGAACAAATCCGTGAGACCAAAGAGTTACGATCAAAGCCAGAAAATGGAACCGCTACGTAAAAGTTTCGGCACACTCGCCTCGCATGTGATTTATACCTGGCCTTCGAATTTCACGTCTTTTAAATTCTCATAGACGATTCAGCGCACTTGACTCCTTTTAAAAGTAATCCTTTCTCAGCAGAAGGATCTTTCTGACTGCTAATGCTTCCAAGGTAGACCTTAATATCAGTCGTTAATGTTTTATTAAAGTTTAATACGCCTAGATAATTTTAATCTAAATTAATTAGCTGGGGAGAAAAAAAAGTTTTTTTTTTTAATTTAAAAATAACACGAAAATTGCCAAATAAGCGCATCATCAAGCCGCGAGCAACGGCATTTGCATCAGGCCTTCGAGGATGATGTGGACGTCTGACGATGGTCATTGGCAGACCAAACGTGATAAGTTTACTGATTTTAATGTACCAAGAATCGACCATTCATACAATATTCAAGATCTTTACGTGCAGGACACTATATAACACCCTTCTGTAAATCGCATCATCAGTCCTCTCGAGATTCCCGTACACAGAGCTACAATAAAACGTCTTGTTTTGCGAGGTATCGCCCACCGTAACGAGGGACCACCAGCGCTCGAGGAGATAATACAGGAAATTACACGTATTCCGCGATACATCATTACAATCATGACGCGAAAGGAGCTCTTAACAGTCTTACTTCTCGGCTTGCTAACGATCGCTCTGAGTTTGCCTCAACAGCCAAAATCCAAGAGACCCACTCCAGAGTACAAGGTTTTTCGGCTAGATAATTTTGTATTAAAAAAATTTTTTTTTTATTGACGTATTCTTATTATTACACGCGCAGGTATGGTAATTCTAAAGATTCCGATAAAATTGTTCTAGCCGTCTAAAACCGGCGGCATGCTGCTTCCCGACAATGCGACGCTTATTCGCGAAGACATCGTCGATACATTTTCGTGTCAGGACCGAATTTACGGTTATTACGCCGATATGGAGAATGAGTGTCAAATATTTCACGTATGCATGCCGCAAACGAGGGGTTCAACCCGATGGAGTTTTATTTGTCCCGCAGAAACGGTGTTCAATCAGGTAAACTAATATTCCATCTTTCTTCACGTGAGAAAATTTTATAATTAAAAAAAAAAAATTAAGGAACGCCAAAGACTTAAAATTATATTTTTGTTAATAAAATAAAATAAAAAAAAATTTTTACTTAAATTAGAGATGCAATATGCTAATTTTTTTTATAGGCGACATTTGTATGCACGCAAACGGAGAGCTCGATACCGTGCGAGGAGTCGGAAAAATATTACTCTCTGAACGAGGACATCGGGAAAGAGGTGGAAGAAGAGGAAGAGGCAGATCAGAACCGAGGGAAGAAAAATGCGACGAAGATTTTGGAGCCCGAGGTGGAAACAGTGCTGAAAAAGCAATCTCCGAAAACTTCGAGGCTGCTAAATCAAGAGAGATTGTTCCGACTTCGTTAGAAAGAGCCTGCTATTTTTTTTTCTCCCCTCGTTCCGTTTAAGAGAATTCGAGCTATAAAGTGCGGTGATTATTATGGCTAAAACAATCTCGGCTAAGGTATAAAAAAAATTTTAGCTGCAATCAAGATTGATCAAACGCTCATTTAGAAGTTTAAGATAACCGCTTGTAAAGTCGCCTCGCAAAAGCCTTCGCAATAACAAATGTGCGTAAAACTAAAATTTAAACGATCTTTGTACGTACGGTGTAAAATACTTCGCATAATAACGCAATTTGTGTAAAATAATATTCTGTACAGTGCCATTAAAGTACGGATAGAACGTAAGTTGTACATAATTTTTTTAACTTACATAATTATGTGCAAAAATATATGTAACTGTTCATCTAATAAAATAAAGATGCTGCAAGAAGTGTTGATAATTCCGTTTAATTTATCGAATACATATATTTCGAGGAAGAGTTAACGTAACGTGCATGATATTTATTCTTAAAGAAAAATCTTGGACGTTGAGGTAAAAATCATGTGAATATTGTTTTATGACTAATAATATTTAAGTACGAGCGAAATATAATACAAATCTAATACTGATAACTAAAGCGCAAGACCAAGATTATAAAAAGAAACGTTACACGATTGTCCCAAGCCTAAAGTATATAAAAATCGTGACGCGAGGATTTTGCAAACGTAAAAACTTAATCAAAGAAGGTGCTTATTAAACAATATATACACAAAAAAAATATTCTTGGCAACACTATCTATTTACAGCGATTGATATGTGTCGATATTGGTCTTTTGTGAACTTAATGTAAAATAACTAAAAAATATATATAATATAAAAAGCGCACTATTCAAATAAAGAATTTTCTGTCGCTATAAGCTTCGTTAATGTAATGTTGTAATCTTATGTACGTTTAAGAAAGCTTAAACTAAAAACACACATAAATACACACATAAGACAGCTAGAAATAGATCCAAAACCATCGTCCGATTCGCCGATCGTCGAAAAATTTTTTATGAAATCGCACAAGTTGCGACGTTTAAAACATCATCCACAACTCTTGCGTTCCAGCGTTTTCTATTCGATATCTTTGGATAGCTAGCTATCATGTCTCGAATAGCCGAGACCTATCTAACTTTTCGCAATGCCGATAAAATAATAGAACAAACAACAATTATACATACACGCGTATTTATGTAACAACACTCTAACGAAATATTGTTTCCATCTCCGAATTGCAGCATCAATTTGTACATATTGCATCTATAGATTCAATAATCTGTAATTGCATATATAAATTTCAATTTGAATATCAAATTAAACAATCAAAATTTGTAGCTATTTACACAAGTTTATCTATTATATTTTTATTTGTAGTAAATTTGTTTTTCCGTTTATATTAATTATTATTCTATTATAAGAAATATTTATATGTATATATATCTTTACCTTCGATTTTTAACTACTACTACATATAAAAATAATTAAAGTCTCTGATTATGTGTAATTAATAAATGAGTCAAAACCTTATTAAAAAGGTAAAACTACACTTTCTACCCTGTATCACTCTCTTTAAAAAAAAAAAAAAAAAAATTATTTAAAACTGTTTAAAATTTAAAAAATATAATATTCTGCTTTACGTGTAGATTTCTCTTACAAATTTTCTTAAATCTTTTTCTGTATTAAAAGTTTATATCTACTTTGATATTCTAAGACCTAAGCTTAATACCTTAATTTAATAAATCGATTTTGTAAGTTACGCTTCAGAATCCATCGTAAGATCCGCTTCGATTTCTTCGGGGCTCCTCAAATCGATCGCAAATCTCTTTCTGGCGGTGTTATCCACGGTCACTCCATTTAGCTTCTCCTGAGCCTTCACAGTTTTGGAGTAATTTTCGAAAGCCGCAGCGAGGGCGTATGTCAGTTGCCTCGCATAGTATTTTGATTCGCAAACAAACCCGTGACACTCGAACGGGGAGATTCTTCTGAAGTTTTCCGTTTCGCGAACAACGATCATAGAAAAGACTCGCGTGTAAACGAGATCCTGCACCCCGTAAGAGATCGTCTCGATAGGATACATTCTGGACAAATTGGCATCTTGCTTTCTCTTGTCTAGCGGGAGTAAGGCAACTCCCTCCTGGGAGACCACCAGTTTTATAAGAGGAAGCATTGTGTTAGTCGGCAGAGCCTTGGCGGCCGAAACCATATTATCGACGGGCCTTCTGGTGTGTTTGATGCCCCAAAGGCCTCTTGCATCATGGGACCCCAAATATTTCACCTAAAAACGGTCCGTTTAAAGGCTTGAATACGTAACGAACTTACAAAGGATTCTTTAGAGCTTAAACGGCGCATTAATATCTTTTAATATTTTATGAATAAATTCAGATTCAGAAATTAACTTTTAAAAAGTATAATATTAATTGTAAAGAAAATGTGTATAACAAAGTTTACTGTATTATTTTGCTTTAAACATTACTTTATCGTAAATATTAAAAATATATTACTTAATTTCTTTAATAAAATTAATTTGTACCTGAAATACTTGCGGCAGATCAGTAGAGCCTTCGAAAACATTATTGTCAATGGACAGACGTGACAATTTCGACACAAGCTCCTTTTTCTTATTATCGGAAGACACCGGACTCTTTTCCTTTTTCATCTCTTCCAGAGACTGATCCCCCTGTTTTCAAAATCACTTTTTTTAACGCGCGAGTTTATCATTATAATTAAATCGATTGATCGGAATCTTGAAATAATTCGTAGCGCCGATGCGTTCGCGATCCACGCGATCAATTAATAGCTTCTAAGAAATCGAAAAAGAACCAGAATACACCATGAATGTAAGTAAAAAAGTAGCGAGACTACGAAATGGTAGGCTAACGGGAAAATTTACTACAACGTGACGTATTCGGCAAACATAGTAACGATAAACAACGCTAATGGAAACGGCAAATCGATCCTCCTCTCGCGCAGCCAATGATTCCGAACGCGGCTTTCTGCCTCGCCTTCGAGAGAGCCTTAAAACACTACTCACAGGAATGTTATCGAGCCGGCTGTGCCTCGTTGACCTAGGCTTGACTTTAAGATGGTACTCCACCACGTTCGGTATGTTCGGCGTGTTGGGCACGACTGAACCAGCGGCGGTTGACGCTCGTTCAGAACCCTCGCTTCCGGCCTCGATCAGAGGCGCTGGTGTCGTTGATCCACCTCCACCAACGACTTCCGATGTCTAATTGCATTTCATCGAGTTAATTAATCGTCAATTAATTTTTATATTTCAATAGCGCGCCGATAAAAACGCAATCTTCGCGCACTTTGCATCATCGTTTCACGTATACTACGTCGCGTAGTAATATAAGATTTAATAATCTAAGATAATTATTTGCAATGTATGTTACAAACATATATTTTTTTTTTTTTTAATTTACCTCCGGTGGAGAACGAATTAATTGCTCAACGTTGTGAACGGTATCATTACTAACGGTGAGGACCTTCCTCAGGACATTGTCCGTCCTCTTCGCGAAACCAAAGTCCTCATCTTCCATCGCTGATTAATATGAAATTTACCGCTGCCTCCGTTTTCTTGTTACCCTCCACTCGTTTTTTGCGCCGGTCAGAAATAACAGGCTATCTACAAATAATTTGTTGATCAGCACGCGTTTATTTTCTTGCATCGTCCAGGAGCTCCTGCAATCCTTCCACGGCGACGTATAAAAGAAGATGCATCTGCAGCTCTTACGGTAGTCCTACTTCCGGCCGCATTCCGCGGAATGCGCCGTCCGGACTTGCAAATAAAACGGCGCGTTTCGACGAGTGCGCCTCGCGCCCGACGAGGAAGGCTCGTCCCATCGTGATCATTATTATTTGAAGGTGCGCCCGGGCGCGAAATTAAAAATGGACTTAACGTCCAAATTTAAACCGGAAAACAGCTGTCGGGCGGCACGTGTTGCACCTTGCACCGTTCTAATTTCACGGGGCCACCGTTTCTTCCACTTCACCGCGTCGAGCCGTATACTTGTGCTATTTTACAACGAAGCCGCTCTGACGGAACCTCCGCTCGCGACGTTGTGACACAACGGGAGAATTGATAAAAGCTGCACTTATCATTTCGACCTCATTCCTCTCACGTCACGCGACATTGTCACCGACAATTCATTCGTTCATTTTTCCATTGTGTGCGATTACCCGGCCCCGTACGCGCGTCAAGTTTTCTTTTTAGCGATCTGCATCTAATTTACATACTGTGACTTTGAACTTACGTCGCACCACAAACGGACGTATACAAAAAAGAAAAAAAAATATATATATAAGAAAAAAATTTCATACCAGTAAGCGGAGATCCACCGTTTTGACTTTCACTGTTCTCCGCAATACGCGTAGCGACAATGACGGGTTTTTGTTCGCGTTCCCGTGATTACATCCCGACAGCGGATGCGCGGGATGCAATTGTATCGACGATTTTAAACGTGCCGGGGGTTCTTTCAGTCCACAGGAAATGAGTCAGGTGACCGATAGTCAGGTGAGGACGGATTCATTAATGTATTCCGTCGGTTACAGGTGTGGTTGTGCACCTCCGTTGTTCAGTCTCGCGCTTATGCGAGACATTTATGGGTATTGTTTCAAGAGCGCGCGGTAAACGTATAAAAGTTCCGATATAATATTGTAAAAATTAAACAATTTGTCGCGCCAAATCTTACAAAATCGATTAAATAAAATCACGTCTACAATATCTAATTATTTTCCAAATAATTCATTTGCCGGTTCAGTTATTCAAATAATTATTTAGCCGTCAAAGTACGTACTAAATAAATACGTATTAAAAATAATTCTTACTATAAAAAGACCACCGTTTGAACATATGTCGCACTAGCGATCGTTATGCATCGCGGAAACTTTTGTAAATAGATTTAAAAAATATATATCTAAAAATATCAACAAAAAATAATAACGTGCGAAAGGGAGACGCACTTTATGGAACGTCCTGCACGCAGCTCTACACCTGTCGTCGAGTTACACCCGCGTACAATAGCAGGACAGTTAGGGTGAGCCGCTACCCAACGGGTGTTTAGTAAAAACGGGATTGTTTAAAATATATGCGCCTTATGCGCGAGTAATCTCCCATTAATGCGATGAGATCGGTCGCCGCGTAAAATAGACGCGTGTACGCGTTAAGCTTACGACTATCGCGCGTGTCATCGAGGAATTAGACGACACCTCGTTAATTAATTAGCGCCGGTGTGCGTGCGCGCAAGCAGACGAGAGGAGAAGCCTCGGAATGCCCGATAACGGTAGCGTTAACAGATGAAATGGAATCGGTTGCTCGTTATTACGGTTTCCTACGATTTCCGTTATACCCCTCGACGGATAGCTCGCGGAATCCCCCAGGCTTTTATATAATAATAAAGAAAATTGCCGAAGGAACAAAAGCGTTTTAGCGAACAATCGCGCCGGCCGCCACGAGTGTCGGAGCGTGCGATTTTCGCCGGCGCGACGCGTTTGCGCCCACCGCGGCGGACAAAGTCGCCTAACACCGCGGAAATTTGTACGTATACGTTATGTTTGCTCCGGCTATTTTACCCGACGATGCGAAATCGACCGATTCCCCTGTCCGTGCCGCGCGGTAGGGTGGGAACCGGAAGCGGGCGCCGCTGGATGTCTGACCGGAAGCTATTACGGCCGTGTCACGAAGGAGATTCTAACGATGCGTGCCACGCATACGTTCCTCACGGAATTCAAACGCGCGGCGGATTGAATTCGTTTGGAGAGGGAAAAAGCCGGCGGGTCGCGATTAAATCGTTTCAACACGAACTCCCAAAAGCGCACGTGTTTTTTTCTTTCTTTCTTACTTTCAAACGAGATCTCGGATAAAGTAAGCCGGTGGACTCAAATTATATTTAAAAAAAAATTGTGCCATATGGCGGCGTCCGGTAAAAACTATCAATTTGCGTGCATGTCTTTTTACATTGATACTAGTTTCGCGATACGCAACGATCGGGAAATAATTCGGGCGGAACGAGACGCTTGTTCGAGCAAAGTCATCGGTTCCACTTGCTTTTTGCGAGCCCCTCTGCTCTGTAATTAAAATTGTCTGGTCGCGACTCGCAAGACGTGGCGATGAAACGTAGTGCGTTTGAACTTTAGATAGAGCAGCTTATCAGCGAGATAAGTTCGATATACAATACTTTTTAGCCGTAACGGGATAATTTCAAGTACGATTAAAACTAAGAAAAAATTCCTTCCTTCGTGTTCTCGGCCTCGTAATTTTTTAAATCGCGTTTAACTGGGTCATCGATGACTTCGAAGATTGTCTTACGTTTTTTTTTCTTTTTTTTATTTATAACAAAGAACAACATAGTGCGTCGTCGTGATTACTGAATCGCTTTATCATATCTTGCATAGTCAACATTCGCGATAAAGGCGACGCGTCGGGCAGCGGAAATTTACGACCGAAATTTTTCTTTTAAACGCTCCGTGAGGAATAGAAAGAAGACACGCGCAATTACTCAACGCGAGGCGACTTATCGTGAGGTGGCGCAAATGCAGGGATGCGTGCGATTGCATAAGCAAGACGGGAGCGAGACTATCGGGCGGGGAATTTACGATGGAGCCAGACCGGCCGGATCGCGCGGCGCCATCGATCGTTAATTTAAACAATAGCCGCATGTTAATCACGATGATCGTCGCGAGTCGTCGGACCCGATGCAATCGCGTTGCGGCAAGTCGGCAACGCGCGACGAAACACAAACGCGGCGTTCTTTCTATCGCAAGATCGCGGCCTGCTCGAACGGAGGAAGATCGATTCGCGCGCCCGGCGGAATTCCGCACCGCTCCCGCCGCGGATCCAAAAATGACCGGGGCGTGCTGAAAAACGCAGCGGATTACCTTCGGCTGTTTACCTTCACTTTTCCGCGCCCGGCGACGGCCGGCATGATTGATGAAGGCGCGCACACACACGCACACGCACACACGCGCGCTCTAAATCGAGGTGGACTCGATGCGTTCCGCCCAGGTGCGATCGGCTGCCGACCTTACCGTACGACGCACCTGCGGCGGCCGGCGGCAGCGGCGGCCGAATAAGACCGCGCTTCCGGAAACATCGCGACGACCACGGTGCATCCGCGTGCGGCGAGGCTCGCCGCGACTCTGGCCGCGACGGCGCGCCCGCGGATCTCTCAGCGCGCTTCCGAGACCGGAATACCTGGGAGAGAACGATTGACTGGCACCTGTGGTATGCGCTGTCGTGTACGTGCGACTGACAATGTGGGACAGAGCGCTACCGCCGCCACCGGCTCGGAATCGCGCCGACTGATAAAACGGAACGGCCGATAGCTAATAGGTGTGCGCGTAATCGCGCACCTTACGTACAAAGGCGAATGCCTCGGTGTGGGCCCCGTGTACCTGCCATAAACCTGAGGTGACACGAGCGATAAGAGTCGACGCCGCCAGGATTAATCGCGAGACGAGGAACTTAATTCTCGCCGCCGCGAGATCGGGGCCGTTCGATTTTGCGCTATCACGGAAGCGCACGCGAAGATTTCGTTTTCGGGTGCTCGCGAGCGCAATATACGTGGCACGTGATTATTTTTACCCGCTTGCAATTTATTTACGGCAATTTTTTCGATATCTGAAGTTACATCTCCGACGAATTTAATGGTAATAGGAATTAACGCCGTTACGGTGCTACTTCCCGACATTCACTCCGCTTTATAATGTTTATTACTTATATAAGTGAAGCACAATAAAATTCGTACGACATAAGCGACCTGCAACAGCGCTGAAAACTTTTTCGTCGCGAGGAACAAAACTTAGTAGTATCTAGAATATTATTATTTGTCGTCAAATCCCGCGCGTTTCTCTCGACTCGCTCGGATCTCTTTTCCTTCTTTCATTTAACACAGATATTAAGATATCATAATCGCATTGCGCAATATGACATAATATATGCGAGATTTGCAATTAAATAAGCGTTTACACCTGCAATTAATACGGTCATAAATGGAAACAATGCACCGTTCGCGAATTTATTTTTCACGCGCGGAGATGGAAATATTAATAGCGGCATATGCGTGTCGTAATGCACGAAGTCGCTTATTTGTTATATCACCGGATTTATCGCCTGCGATCAACAAACGTTCTCTCGGATACCTCTTCGTGAACCATCACCGATCCGCGATGAATTATTTGACGCTCGGCGAGCGGTAAAAACGTGAGAATGCTTTCATGCCGCTCTTTGTTGGCATCCGGCGACAGGAAAGAAGACGCTCGGAAGTCAAGGCGTTATGAAATTGCGGGAGATTACACCGCAGAGCGCATCGTGCGAAGATGCTGGGATGCGAACGCCGCGCGAGAGGCATTCCTTCGAAATGTATCTTCTTACACTTCTCAGACATAATGCTCCAGCTATTATTAGAAAGGAGTGCACACCGCAAATTCTTGTCGACAGAATTACGTTTAAAAGTTCTTTGTGTCATAAAAATGATTTTTTTCATCATTTCTTCTTCTTCTTATTACTTTATTTTTTTAATTCTCTTTTTCAGGCCAACAATTTCTCAGCCTAAATTTAAATTAGGATTGTCTTACGGTGTAAATGTATGTGCTAATGTCGAATTATTTAACGAACAGGAAAGACATTTTCCTCGTCGCCGGTATTTTTTTTTTTTTTTTCTAGAGTACCATCGTTCACGCGTAAAAGTAATAAGCAGATCTTCTCACGATTGCCCTGAATATTTTGCAATCGCCCCGATATTTAATTAGCAGACAGATAATTTAATTAAGAAGAGCCCGTGTGGTCTGCGGCGCCCCGCATCCGCACGCAACGCGAGCTGCAATACGATCCGTGCGAAATCGGTCGTAAGGAGAGAAGGGATGCGCGCGCTCTCCTAGTATTTGTTTCCTGTTGTTCTTGAAATGAATGACATTATTGTGGGTACGTGTGACGCAACGTTTCAGTAATAAAAAAATCGACGGAACGTAGCGCGGTTAAAGAACTGTCTTGTACATAAAAACTGTATTACTTAAGATCGTGCTCCTACAGTAATCTTAATTAAATTTATTTAAAAAAAAAGCCTGAAATTTTAATCTAAAATAAAAGAATCGAATTAATTCGTGGCGTGAATTACAAACAGATTCAAAAACGACCGGACGTCTGAAGTTTCTTCGGGTTTAAACGCACAATTTAGAAAAACTCATATACGTGTCAATTATCCGTTGTTAATTGGCACGAAACGCGTTTGGAGATTGAGAGGCTCACGGCGGAAGATGCTGACGCGTGCAGAATGCAAACGAGCGAGCTTGACCTCGCACGAGATGCAATCCTCAATTATCGTGATATATTACAAGATAGCGTTTATTTTTTCTCTCTCTTTTTCTTTTTACGTGCTTATGAAGATATTTTTCTGAAGTAATTATCCGCGTACTAAATACACTCGCAAATGTGATCGCTGTCCCACACAAGTAAAGAAATGACGAATCATTCAATCTTTTCTCAAAAAAAAAAAATCTAAAAATTAAAAATATCAAAGTGTCTTGTTTAATGAGCAATCACGTCGCGTCGGATAGCGAAAAATCGCGCTGTTCGCCAACGGTCATTAAAAAATCTCATTAGTAGAAACCGACGTTAACGTGTCAACAAGTCGCAGTGTTAAAACTAATTGTAATACGGGGTGAAAGTGTTGATTACCAAAACGAGAACGTGTCTCATAATGCCGTTGTACGATCGCAGGAAGAGTAAAGAGCAACAAGACTCACCTCAGAGCGACGTAGATTCATGTTCGTCGGATCACGCTGTGATGGACAACCGCGAACGTTGCACGACGGCACAACCTTGGATGTATCTCGCACGATAAGACCGAATCATTTTGGGGGCCGACCTGCTGACGAGCATTTCCGTTTTGCGGAAAAATCTGAAATAAAAAAAAATAAAAAAAATGAAAGAAAGAAAAAAAACATTGTATCTAATCGAAGAGATCAACGCGCTGATCTCGATTCCTCCAGCGCGAATGTACAAAACAAGCAATTAACGATACGATCGCCCGAGCTAATTGTAAGTATATTCGATCGCTTACGTAAGCGAATGATACGTCAATCATATTCCAACGAGATGTGGAAAAGTACTGAATAATGTTACGAGAACGAAAATTCGTGCGTTCGATATGCGATTTCCTTTTTCACATATTAATTTATCCTGAACTCATGTACGCGCTGTATAACAAGCGCTACGTAATCAGAAAGACATCGTTACTTTTGCATTAGTTGGAGATGCTAATTAATTAAATTGCAAATTCTTTATCGTAATTTTAATTCATTGCCTATCTTTGGGCGCAAACTGTATTTTTACTTGCGTAACAAGCATTTTCCTCAGTCGTTTGCAATTCTAACAATACTCGGAATAATTAAATGCATAATTCAAATAAAAGTAGTTAATTAATTTAAGTAGGTACATCTTGATAAAATATCGAATAAGTCTTCTGTAAATTCCTTAATTAAACTTAACGCATGATTTAAAAAAAAAAAAAGAAAGAAAAAAGAAGCTTAAACCAATTATTATAAAAGTTTGAAAAGAAACCATTTATCAATGAAGATCCAGGTGTGCGAAAAAATAAATGTAATTAACCTGGATTTCTTTCTGCTTCGGGGGAGGCGGAAAGGAGAGTACAGGTATCACAACGGTTCAAGTACGATGGTTACGAATATTTTCATGGGTGTTAGAGCACGAGACGATTGCGTAAGCAAAGAATTTGCTGCACCGAAGAGAAGAACATCCCTCCTTCCGCCGCTCTGGGATCTTCTCTTTCTCCGTTCGTCTGATGTGGGAGCCCCAAGAAAGAGAGACTCTCAAGAGTCCCCCCTTTAGGCTGACTGATGTCTAAAGCCATATATATACCACCACCTCATAGAACAATCCTTTGAGAAAGACACTTTGGAGGTAGCATCGTCCGAGGGACCTCAAACAAATCGAACAAGTGTGGTACACGGAAAACTGAAAAAGTCAGGGAACACGGAAAGATAAATGATCACCACGCAGCACGACACTGCGGATTAAGGGGATCAGATTTTTCAGAAAGGTAAGCGCATCAATTCTTCGCCTCCTTCTTCCTCCATTATTTATTTATTTTTAATTATTAATTTTTTTTTATTTTTTTTTATTTATTCCAGTGACTTTTCGTTCACAAAAATAATTCTCAGCATCTCGAATTTACAAAATAAAATGTAAACGTTCAAAAATTTAATTTTATCTGAGATAGAAAAAAAAACTTTTATAATGCATCCACGGCTTAAACAATTTATTTATCAAGTAATGAACTGTTCAACTTTTCAGATGATTTCGAGGTACCAAGTAGTCTGTGCGCTTTTGCTTTTCGGCGCGGTTTTACTCTATCAAACAATGGCGGTGAGTTTCAAGTTCCTCGTACCATTTTCACTCCACCAGCGAACTCTATTCCAAAGCTCATGATAAACATTGCAGTGCCAAAAAGTTTTATTCACAATTCCACAAAGGGATGGTGCCTTTGTCACAATGATTACGCAAGATGCATAATGCGCGATGGTGGGAGAAGCGTTTCGTAAATAATTCACTTTTACAAACCCCGGCGCGGTGTTATTAAAATTATCATTTTCATCGTCGCTTCTCACGGTATATCGCGTAACAATAAGAGCGAGTGAACCGTACCAGCACGCATCATCTTTCTCTTAAGGTGGTAACATGAAGTAATTCATTAATTAGCCCGTGTTACACGAGCGTGTTCTTTCGCCCGCGTACGAACCGCATCGTTAGACGAACTCTGTTTTGGATTTAATCTGAAGTCGCATTTCTATGCGGTCTCATGAATATTTTCACAATGCCGAAATTCTAAACAGCCGTGATTTCAACGTTGTGTTATAAACACCGAAAAGCTGTGAAAGAAAAAGTACGCCGTATCGGGGGACATTTTTTGTTTCTTATTTTAATTAAATGTTATTTGTTCAACAGTTTTTATAAAATATTGCGAAAATTTACATTAATCGTTTGTAATAAAGACAAGAAAAATAATGACGCGAACATTCGGATTCGTCGCGTCCAATTAGCGGCCAGAAGACATATTTCGCCGGAAATGATGAACGCGAAACCGATGAAAATCGGGATAGAGAATAATAAGCCGAGAAATAAAACGCAGCTTCAATGCCACGGAGCTAACAAACGGAAAGATAAGATACTCAATTAATTTATGCAATGTTGGCACTATAATCTTGTTTCGGCTAACGCGTCTTTTACGACGTTATTTTAATGATAAATTAATTTAATTATTTTTACGTCTAAGTCAAGTTTACTTATTATATGTATTAAAATATTTAAATTACTTATTTCTTTACTTTTTTTTTTTATGTTGTATATGTAACATACGGTAATCGTGACTTTGTCAAGTCCACTTTTCCATGCACGAGTTTCAACTTTGACACGTGTCGCTCGTTCGAATGTAAAAGTGCGGCGTAATTAGGTGAATCACCTTTCTCGACGGCGGCGGTCTCGCCAAGTGTTGGAATTACCAGTAAAATTCGGCGCGCGAAGAAGGAAAGAATTGTACATACATCTGCATAGGTGGACGTGAAATCGTAAACAAGAGATCGTGTACAAAGCCGCGGAGATCCGCATCCGCTGGGGAGGAACAATGTAACCCGACTTCCGGTCAAACATTGGCACGTGCACGCACTGAACGGTTTCGAGCCGACGCGCCGTGTCGCAACTGCTTCTTTATTTTTTCTCACTTTGA
Source organism: Cardiocondyla obscurior (assembly GCF_019399895.1). Taxonomy (NCBI): domain Eukaryota; kingdom Metazoa; phylum Arthropoda; class Insecta; order Hymenoptera; family Formicidae; genus Cardiocondyla; species Cardiocondyla obscurior. The sequence goes on from NC_091864.1 coordinate 9,212,056, forward strand.
CTGATGGTCAATTACGAAAACTATCCCGCGTCGCGTTTTATTTTTAGCCCCAAGAAACCGGAAGAACCATTGACGTGTTTGTTAATAAATCTATTAAAAAAAAAATGCGAGTATAAAATATTTATAAGGATATTTGAACTAAAATAGAAAAAAAAACTTTCAATTACAGCATCTCTTTGCACGAGTCAACTAATGCTAACAAATTGCGAAATTCGAAACTGACGTAAGTTAATTAAAGCCGAATGTGCGTGCTCGTGTTAAGCAGAGAGGAAGTCCGATTTACGCCGCGGGATACGTCTACATTCACTCCATATTCCATATTCCATTGTCAGGACGATATGTGTCGAAACGTATTGTTATTGTTCCGATGGAACAATAACGGCGGGCTTGCGTGGTTATGTTTCCTCAAGTTTTGCCGTTTTCGCCAATTGTTTCGATGCAATCAACGGCATTTGCAATGCTAATCAGAACGCGCCCCAAATACGGCGTGATAATCGCGCAATCGCCTCGAAAATCCTAAATGAGAATTTATTTCGCTAAGGGAGAGAATTAACAGGCGCGAGTCGCTAACAGTTGTTAAAAAGAAAAAAGAAATAAATAAATAAGTGGACGATGTTATCTGTAACAAGCGTAATTATTTGTGGATTGCAGCAAGTGGATGGCTATACACCTGGCGTCGACTATCCAATTTACAATTCGGTGCCGTTCGGACTCGCCTTTACCTGTGGAGGGAAGCTACCTGGATATTATGCTGATCCTGAGGCCAGATGTCAGGTGCGTCCATATGGCCGTTAAGCAAATTCTCATTTCATGCGAGATTATTTAAATGCGTATCACGTACTTAATGGAACGTTGATCCCTATTTAAAAAGATGTAGAGATTTTATTGTTGCCTGATTCTTAGCATTTTTTTTTTTTTTTTAATAAGCAATTTGCGATTATTTCAAAAAGCATGTTAATAATTAATAATTATAGAGATCTTAATATTATATAGCTTAATTTTTTATTTATTTAAGGTGTGGCATTGGTGCTTGCCGAATGGACGTCAATTTAGTTTTCTTTGTCCGAACGGCACGGTCTTTAGTCAAAGCACTCGCGTTTGCGACTGGTGGTTTAAGGTATTACAATTATTAGATAAAAAAAATGTCAGAAGTGTACTGTTAATTTAAACTTAATTTCTCTTTTTTTTAACATTATTTTAATATTTGCAGGTCGACTGCAACGACTCGCCAAGACTTTACGGCAACAACGACGAGCTTTACAGAGACGTGAATGGAAATAAGATCTAACAAATCCTATATTTTTTATATAAATAGTTGTATGTACATTAATAAACTTTTTTTATATAATAACCGCTTTGTCGCGCGAACGCGTAAAACACTGTCGAAGGTGCAGCTGCTCGTCTGCGAAGGAAGATGAAATGAAAGTAACACGCGAATCCTTAGTTTGCCGATGTAAGTAAAAAAGATGCCTGCATTATTTATCGTTGTTAAATAAAATAGAGTTTGCAAAAAAAAAGTAAAAAAAATATCTTTCTTTACAATTTTATGAACTGAACAACCGCGTTATCACAAAACTCGTGAAATTCGTTCACCTTTAATCTCGCGTTCTTGGCGCCAAGTTTGACGGAAAATTTTTACAGAAAATTAGAACCGTTTAATTAGTATACCGCAAAAAGAACTCGTAAGTGAAAAAGAAAATCTATATCTCGCTCGACCGAAAAATTAATTGCGAAATTGTGGAAACCGAAACAGCGTTGTTCACGGCAATGGCGTTAAATCAAATTCATGCTTAACAATTTCTTAGCACGATCGGACAATAGAAAGTGAGAGCTCGTCGTGGCTGACCAGTCGAAACCCCACCCTCTTCTCCATCTCGGGATACTAACTGCGATGTTACAGTTTTCCGTTTGCATTTTGCATACGCGTCTCGTTTGCGCTGGACACCCGCGGCTTCATTCTCTTTCGTAATTTCGACCTATTGATCCGGGAATATACGCTTGGGCTTTATCACTTATCATGTTCACGCAATCACGCGGCTTCACTTTGCAAACATTCAAGGGGGAAGGGGGGGGAGGGGATTATTAAATTGACGATGTAAATTTTTTTTTCTTTTTTTATTGTCGTCGATTCGCCAGACTCAATTATACATTCTTCCGCGTGAAAAGGCATTTTTACAAAATTCCAAGGATAACGGCGAAGATACGTCATTCCGTAAAACGCAAGCGGCATTGCCATCTTAACGATAGTAAAAGTGACGGGAAAATTGACCGGCTCCTGCTTGTAATGCGCTATTTACGATGTCCCATCCGGTCTTGCCGATGTAAACCGAGAAAAATAGGAAAATCGGCGATTTAATGTATTAAATTGAAACTCAGCGAGCTGAAACTTCGCGGCAAGATATCGTACAATAAATGGAGCGTGGAAAGCGCGTAATTATGTTTGCCGAGGATAATGTTGCTCTCTCGTCCAATAAGTCAAATTAAATCGTAAAAATCATTAAGGACAACAACCTCTCGGCGCGCGATAAAAAGGCATGTAATGCGATTTCACGTACCCGACCTTCCGCGGGGAAAAAGACCCGTGATTGCGAGCGAGTACGGCCGAGCCGCAACTCGAGCAAAAAGTGAAAAATGTAGAAAACGAGGAACAAGAAGTAATCGTCCTTGGTGGACGGTGATAGAGGAAGAAAGGACTCGTCGACTTTACGAGTGGCTAAGAAAGCGTCGTGGATCTCACACAGAATAAAATCTGCGACCCGAGGCCAGACGCTCCTCTCCTCGCGACAAGCAGAAACTTCCACGTGCCTTAGAGTTTTTAATTAACTTGTCAAATCGCACGCGGGACGCGATTCGTTGCCCGCAATTTATTTGTCTCTAGCAATTAGCGGGGACGCGCAATTACACTCGCACGGCGATTTTTACATCTACGGCGAGCCTAACAAAAAGCCGTAAACCGTGCCACCGTCGGAACCTTTTCCCACTTGACCAGCGGAATAAATAAACTTTACGGTATATGAAGACGTATTGAGATAAATTGCGTGCGTTTCGCCGTTCGTCATAATGCAGCAACCGCGATGGATCTCCCTTGCAACGCAACGTGACGTAATGTCGGGAATATGACAATCGTCGCGACTACTTTATAACGATTATAACGCTCCCGGGGAAATCTTCGCGCCTGCTATTGAAAGTGACGTACGGCTGGTTTCTTCAAATGTCACTCCCTCGACAAACAGTATGCAAATTCTACATATTTAATCTCGCGCATTAGTGACGCTTTAATCTCGACGCGATTGTCACATTCGAGATCCGGTTACTCCCTTCGGCATCGGCGGCGATATCTATTTGACCCTGGAGATAATTTATTAAAAGCTCGCCGACGGCCGGCTCCGCGCAAAGATTACGAAAGACCCGTCTCCGCGTAAGAAAATCGCGTTTCCTACATTTCACCCGCGGATTCGCCGCGGTGTCGCGATACACGCGGCGTCATTATCGCGCTGAGACATCCCCGAGGCACATGTGTCGCCTACGATCGTATCCCGGCATCCTTTGTCAAGATATTAACGCCCGACGTTCCACTTTCACTCCGACTCCTCTGATTGATCTCCCATACCACGTATCCTTCGTAGCGTGCACATGCTAGGTTCCAGGTCAGTGACAGATGACGAAGGATGACGAAGGGATCGCGACGGAGCGCCCTGAAGGCGTCGGGAGACCTTTCGGCGGAGGGATTCCATTCTCTAAAATGCAAAACTCCCGTGACAATGGACGTCGAATCGCGTCAGAAATGTCATAAAAATATTAACTGTTCATTTAGCCGAGCCCCGACCACTCGTGTCTGTCATCCAGCCGCTCGGATCTTTCACGAGGCCCGAGGCACCGTCGATGTTTAACGTAATATCCATAATTGCCGCGGATTGTCAATTGAAACCAAACGGATCGCATGGTGCGATCGCTCGCGTATGTCGAGCTCGCTGTAATTATACGTCCGGGCGCCTTGTTGCAAAGCGGTGCCGCGAATTGATCGGATAGATATCGCGGGTCGAGAGCAAATATCAGGATTGCGTGCTGCCGCAACGCAGCAATGACCTTACGGCATCGATATCGAGCTCTGGTAGCGCGTAGCGAACGCGAGAGCGCCTGGTTCTATCAGGTGGCGACGCAGGTGTCTTTCTACTCGCCAAGCCTGTGCTCGGCATAATCTTTCTCGTGCCTTTCTCTCCCGGTCTCCGTGGTCCTCTGGTCTACAGCTAACTTACGCCTATGTCCAGTCAGGCCCCAAAGACGCCAATGCGCCGTTCGACTCCCTCCTTCTACCTCATCGTCGGTCGTAGAAAGCTTTCAACCTGACGATGGTGGTCGGAGCGCAACGCTCCTGCTGGTGGCTTTTCCACTACCGTCGCGCAGTCTTCTGGCCGGACCGGACGCCGCGATCTCGCCCCGCACCCGCACGAAAAAGCCGTCGTCTCGTCCGCGGTTCCACCGAAAAAAAAAAATTAAATAAATAAAAAAGAAAACCGTACGGCGTACATTTTCCGGACGCACGTCGATCCGCCGCTCGACGAGGTGTTCGCGTCTGTCACTCGGGATCGCACGGTATACCTGTGAATTTGCATTTCAAGTGCCAGCCGATGTGAGGACGGCGGATTTCATGAGGGATTAGCGTAAAACAGCGGAGCCGAGAGAGACAGGTTCGTTTTTTCATCTATTTGCGCCGCGAATCGCTCTCGCCGCGCGCGCGATTATCGAGGCCGAGGCTAGATTTTTGCAGCGCGTAAATTTCAATTTTTCGAAGAGCGAAAGCACCGACGGGACGCCGTGCGCGAGCTCCCGCAGCCGTTGACCGACGCTCGTACGCAGGAATGCCTCGATCGTTCGGTGAAATGCGTCGTAACACCTGTACGTTTTATTAATTTCGAGCATTACGCGGGACGCCTGTGCGCGTCGCTTGATCCGCATTGCGAGCAAAGAAAGCGAGGCGCCGCGACATTTCGGGCGGGTTTAATGAAATTTAGCATTGCCTCATCAATCCTAATTACAGTGTTTATTTCGAAGGAGCTCTCTCAGTCTCTACCGCAGTCCAAATATCACAGTTCCCTCTTGCGACAGTTCGTGCACGTCGACAGCTGAAACGGCGGTCCGGAGAAAAAGTTTCAGGGCAACTCGCTCTGCTCTCGATACCCGCGAAACGCGAAGTGACCGCGTCTTTAATATTTATTAGTTATGTAAACGTGATGAGATACTGCCGCGAAGTGCAAACGGCCGACGGGCCAGATTCGTCCGAGCGAGCAGAGAAAAGGATCCGTAAAAATGAGGAGCGCGCGAGCATTAAAGCGAGTCGCTTCGAAGACCGCGGTAACGACAGGACTTTCGCTGCTCGTCGCATCCTGCGCGCCTTCCTGCCCCGCCGTTTTTGCATCTCGGTGGCGGCCGATCAACGGGAGCGGACTGGTTTTATCGTCGAATTTTGCCGCGTCCACGATCGCAGGCACTTTCGCGCCGCATTTTCCCGCTCGAGCGAGTGCTGCGATATCGAAAGGGCCGGGGCGAAATTCCGCTCCGCGGCGACAACAGTCGGTCCGATTTTCGATTCTTTTGCGCAACGGCGTGTCGCACGGGTAGCCGAGCGAAGATCGTTCCAGCGAAGTCACGAATTTCTAATCTGCTCGCCCCGGAGATCGCGAGCAACGAGAAGAGAGTTCGTTCGGCTCAAAGGCGCGCACGTGTGTTACGGCGTGCACACACGCGCGCTGTCCATCTCATACACACGCAACGCGGGCACGCACGCGTGCATCGGGCACGCACGCTCGCTCCTCGAATCTTATACCTCCCAACAAGAACTTTCGTCGGCAATTTAATTCGTTTTACCGGAGCAGGAAATAAATCTCGCGTTAAAAAAAAAAAAAAAATTGCGAGAGGGAAAAGTTTTCGAAAATTGTCTGATTTGCGCAATCATTCATCTTTCTCGTATAAATTTTAATGCGCCGACTATTTCACTCTTAATTTTAATTCCCCGCCTTGCGCGAGAAGCCGATCTGATAAACAGATTTTAACACAATGGTCTTATAGATTTATAGGGAGGGACGTTTCTAGCGCGTATATATAAATTTAACTTTCAATCGAGTCGCAATGGCGCGCGCTTGCCGCGATCTTACGTAGATTTATCTAAATCAAGAATTCACAGCCGACTGCTTCATTAGGCGGAGTAAGTTTTCCGTAACCTCGACGGTACCCCAATCGACTGCTCCTCTCTCTCTTTCTCGTTGCCTCTCTTTTACCAGTATATAATTCATCGCCTCGCGCAATGCGTTCTAACGCGTCCGCCACGTTCACTTTCAATCGGCGGATTCCGCGGGGCGATTGTACACACGTTCGAATGTGAATTTAATTCGCACCGAGAGAGACACGCCTTGCCAGCTGTTCTTAATGAAATTCGCACTTTTTCTCCATTTTGCCGCGGCTCGGCGCACAATTTCTCCGTCAAAGTCTTAAAATTCGACACCGCCGAAAACCGGATCTCGATCGCCAGGCTCGCACACATCGTCCGGTTTTCCGACGGCGTCTTCCGCAAGAACCGCGAAGGCGTCCATATGCCCGCGAACGGGCCCGCATTCCGCGCGAACTTCGTCGTTACGTAATTAAAACGTTTCGTAATCGCGCGGCCCATTTTCTCGGCGCGCCGACAGAACGGAGGGTGACACAGCCTCCGCGGTTAGCGGCATCGGGCGGCACGTGCCCGCTCGTCCGCAGGATCTTTTTCGTAAACAATATTGCCGCCACGCCACGGCGGCGTTACGACATAATCCACGTTCGTCGTCGCCGGGGCAAGCGCGAACGGCGGCGGCGGCGGTCGGCTTTCTCCCGATACGCCGGCGGAAAAATAAACGAGCAACTTCGCCATAATCGAACGGCCGGATAGGTTTACGGCCGATCCGGCGCGACTTGACGATCCATCGGACGGCGCGAAAATTCGTCCGCGCTCATTCGATTAATCGACGTGCACGCACGGGACGTTCGCGTGCGGTAAATTCATTCGTGAAAATTAAGTCGCCGGTGAAATATCTGCCGCCTGAACGCCGCGGTAATTATCGTAGTACGCTTCGATCGCGAATAATTTCCGCGGGCTTGCGGAGCGGAAATAAATAAAGTTTTAATCATCGACGATAAAGTTAGGCGACTTAACTGTCCCGAGGTACACGGCAGCTGTTACTTTATTATCCCGCAGCCGCCGGCACGTCTCGCTGTAAACGATCTCTCGGGAGATAATCGCATTCACGGGGAGGAGAATTAATAAATGAGAGGATAGGCGGAGGCGTTCGAAGAACGTGTATATACTTCCGTGTGGCGCGTAAATAAAGATAATGGTTTGCACAATAAGTTACGAGTAATTCCGACAGGTAAAAAGTTAATCGCGCGTTGTAAAAAAAAAAAAAGTTACAGCATTATTTAAAGATGTAATTTCGTGTACAAATTTAACGAGGGCTTTATGAAAATTATTAGAACGTAGACATGTTTTTATCTATTAATTAGCTGCTTCCTTTTCGCTTTTATCTTTATCGCGTACGTCAGATTTTGCAGAAACACGTAAGAAACGGCCCACGAAACATCTCGAGTGTTTTATAGAAATCGGACTTTGACTTGACGGCTCGTGACGTTTCGCCCGAGGATAAAGCGAAATTTTGACCATCGGCACTTTCGTAGGAAGATAACCAGACTGCGCCGGTTGAATGCTTCAACGAGTAAAAAGTATGTCACACCTTCCTCGCGCAACGACGTTGCGAGAATCTACTTTCGATAAATGCTCGCTTTGGCGAACGTAATTTATATTAGCAGGGACGATTAAATAATTTTGTAATTCCTAGGCTATGTGTTTCTGACGGTCATCGATCGCCAATGCCCAGATCGTCTCCCGCGTTCAGCCGTAAATACCGAGTTACGTGCGAATAAATCGGAGAAGCCGCGCTTTACAGCTGCTTCCACGTAAACTACATTGTATAACTTATACAATAGAGTTTTATAGTGCAGTAGGAAGCGGCGTATCGTAAAGTATCTCTTATGGACCCCCGTCGGACTCTCATTGTACTCTCCTCTCTAACGAACAATCGTTCGCACGGCACAGGAAGAGTAGGAAGACGTTGAAGGCGCACCGGCTTCACGACACATTAATCGCGCTAATTATACACAGAGCACCAGGCCCCTTCTTAAGGGAGAAATTCGTAGGAGACGGATTCCCCTAATTTTTCATTCCCCGCCCGCTTCTTAAATAATAACTTTCGAATAGTTTCGCCGGTTATCAAAACGGCATCTATCGCGCATTATCCCACACATCGCTACTTACGTAAAGGACTTGTAATGAACTACAATTATTAATTACATCGATAGCAATAATTAACTCGTGGAGTTGACACGCATCAAGAAGCCCATCGAGCTTTAAGTCTCCACCTTTCGGTCGCTCGCCAAATTTTCTTTCTCCACTGACCAAATATTTTATTTCCATAGAATAGTCGATCTTACACAATAAATCGGCAAAACGACGCGACCGATGCTTTACGGTCGAATAAATTTTATCCTCGGCCGAGAGTGAAATTATTTATTCCGAAGCCGGTTCTCTTGTCTCGAAGAACGGCAAGAACGGCCGAGACACTTTCCGATCGACTCGACCGAACGAATTCTGAGCGTTGCTCAATGACAATTTCTAATCAAAAAATCCGTACGTGAGTTGAATTTTAATCAGTTCGTCGAAAATCGGACACGTTTAATGCATTGCGTTTGAAGTTGTAATAATTAGTCGGTAAAAATAACGGGCAATTATTTATTACAGCTTTTTGTTGCGTAAGAGCGACTGATCTACGATAAACGATCTCGATTACTTCAATTCTGTGATCATTGAAGCATACATTAAACTGCGCGAATGCAGGTGCTGGAAGCTAATTCCCGAATATCACGAGCTACGCCCGAGTGCCATAAATCTGTTTATTAAATTTTACTTTACCTCGAGGAAGAAGCCGGACGGGCGGGTTCCTTTTACATATAAGTTAATGCGTTACTAATCGCGTAAATTAACGAAACAGATCCACGCCGTAAACGGATTATAGAAAAATTTCTAAATTCTAATAGGAGAAATCTAGTGTTATAGTGTCAGAACGGAAGCTTGGAGAAATATGGAATGTCGATACACGCGATATACAGTCGAGGTGCAATAAAAGTAATAACCTATCATATAAATCTAATATCTCCTTCAAAATCAGCTAAAATAAAAAAATAAATATTACCAAAGGTAACGTTTCGCGTATAATAATTTTCATGGAACGTTGACATTTTTGTTTTTCTTTTTAACGATGACGGTATTGTAAACTCTGTTTATAAATTTGTCTTTTTAATATTCCAAATTCTGAATACTTTTACATATTCGAGCGCATTCCTATTTGAATGTAAAGTGGAAGGTAAATATACAATCTTATTCACGAGAAATGTCAAGAGCGACTTGACGCGCGTCTACTTCATTCTAGACGCAGCTGCACGGAATTTTGTTTTCTTTGTGGCGCTCAAAAATTCTCAATGTGTCTCTGGCTCACGTCCAGCCAAGTTCAACGTTTCTACTCCGCGGCCAGATAATAATCTAATTTACGAAAGATATCTTTTCGCGCGCACGCACGACCGGCGGCTCTCGTTGCGATTGTTAACGTTTGTTCTGTATATATTTGGCTTGCACAATCGCGCTTTCTACATATAAAGCGAACAATGCTTGCAACTAATGCAACAAAACACAAATATTCCAGAGCGCGGATAGAGTGGTGAGAAACGTAACGCTTCGTGACTTGATCTGATGGACCGCGATGGATTGTGTCAATTTTAAACGAATGTACTTTGCAATCGCGCTGGAATATGTGAGACGCGGTTGGCCCAATCTGTCTTTGTTCACTGCTCTGGAACAACTATTAGTGGGAAAAATTTATTAAGTCACAAAGTTAATTATGCAATTTTATTTAAAATGTAAACAACTTGTTTTCTTTTTTTTTAATTATATATTAATAACGTGCATCTTAATATCTGTTGGAATTTTAATAGCATTCGTTAACAACCGGAAAAACTACATTCTGGAAAGATGAAGAAGATCTTCTTATCAGAAATTTTCGCGATATCGCAATTTATATACAATTTTTTTGTTATATATTAATAATTCTTTCGTTGCATTGCATTACAATCAACAGCGCAGTTTTTCTCGATTCACGATTAATTCAATAACACGACTCGAAACGAGCACGACTTGAATAACACGCACGAGGAAATGAAAGCCAGCTGTTTCGGCATACTACATTTTTTGAAGGCTATCGACTTTTGCAATCACGCCTTAGCGTAATGCTTAATATCGTTCGAAGAAGTTTGTTTTACTATAGACAAGAAACAGCGAATAAATTTGTATGAATTATTACAAAAGCCTGAATTTTCCATGTTTAAAAGGCTTTTCAAAATATTAATTTTTCCTGCCGAATTAAACGGACACAAGTGTCTGTCCTTTAACACTTTTGTGACAAGCCCAATTTAAGAAGGAGAATCAATTGAGCCTCAGTCGTCATTTCCGGTGACCTTTAGTGGGCGTGGATGACCGTTATCCGTACGTCGTAACATAAAGTAGTTTACCGTAAGGTAACGTTACTAGTAATTCGCTAAATATTTCGCGTGCAACCCGATAAGAAGGCCTTTTTTGGAAGACGTTCAATAAAATCCGAAACGCGCTGTTCAGATTAGGTCGCATCTTCCATTCCTTGAAGCGCGCAATTTAATAATTATGCGTCGCGAGTCTTCTGGCAACACATAATCCTCCGTCGTATGTCAAAGGGCGTTATGTTCGCACGATATGCAAAATATTGCGCATATACAACGCTCATTACGATACGTCATGAAGGAAGTGGACGAATGCGAGAAATGTCGATAAAAAAAAAAAAAAATAAACGGTAAATTATATAACAATATAACTGGTTATGAAACGTGACTGATGATAAATATATATTCCCTCGAATAAAACTTCTTCGTGTCGAATAAAAATTTGCGCGTTTTATTGCGATTCCGACCTAATTGGCGCAGCTTCCGGATGAAACTGATCTGCAATCTGGAAGAGGACTTCCCATGCCCGCCTGAGAACACGTTCCCCACGTTGTGACACGGACAAAAGAAACAATTACGAAAACTTGTGTAACTGAATAATGCAGTCTTGTGCGGCTGCAGCGTGCGGGGAGGTATCCTCTCTCTTTCTTTCCTACTTTTACGCAGGCGATAAGAATCTCTTTGGGAACTGGAGCGCGATAGCGCGCTTAATTAATGCGAGCATGTACGGCACGTTTCTGTGCGGAAAACCGAGAGGAGCGCAGGAATCGCGTGTGCCCGCTTACGTTCAAAAATCTCCAGGCGTTGCCGTCTCTCCGATTAGCCAAAGGCGGGAATTAGAATCCCATCTCGCTCTCGATCGCAATCGGTTAATTTGCATTGACAAAAAAACAATCAAGCACGTGACAATAATTTTATATTTCTTGGCGTCAAATCGATTACATCCGGTGACTCAAACCCTCGTTAACAGCCGTCCGTACAAGTGTACGACCGGCGCAGTGCATTCGCGGCGGGTAAGTCAACTCTGCGATTCGTAATCTAATTTGGTGCTGGAAGGTTGCAAGGTTACTTTCTCTAAACGACAAAGAGGGGAAAAAAAAAAAAAAGGATAGAAATAGAATTCCAAGTGCCATTGTGGAATATGAATTATCGACGGTGATCAAAACTGGGGAAAAAAAAAAAAAAAAAAAAAAAAAACGAAACCAAGGCCATCTGTTATGTCTCGCGACAATTTGCGGCGAATTTAGTTCGATCCTGTTAGGCCTCGCGAGTAAAAGTCCGCGGCACATATGAGGGAACTTGGCGCGACGTGCAGAACTTGATAATTCTAAGGCGGTGCGATGCAGCCCTCGGGGTAAGAAACGACAGAGGCGTTATTATTATAAGAATGTTGACCGCCGCTCGCGTGAACGGCTTAACGCAAAGTAACGCGCCGGCAGGTTTATCGCGCCGTGTATCTTCGAGAGATTCTTCAAGTGACTCTCGCGCGCCTCCGGTGCATCGATAGACTCTAGGTAATTAGGCATTCGCAATCGCTACTATAAAGTCACACCCGATATTACGTGATCGCGCATTTATATAACACCCGCATTATCCGTGCATTATATGGTTAGCAGTGGTGACAGCACAGAGAAAGTTCCTATCCGTTCCCATATACTCGAGCGCAGACCACGCGCGGTGCTAAGGCACTCTGCCTTGATTATGCTTACCGATACAGTCAGTGCCGTGCGATTGTCATTTAATACCCCGTAGAACACGATTAACATCTCGCAGCCGCAGAATCCTCACTGCCTCGCCTTGCGAAAAAAGATTTCAAAAAATAAAATAAAATAAAATAATTGAAACGACAGACGCACTCCGAGAGAGCGATTGTTGGCCTTCGAAAGCTGTGGAGATTATAACGAAAATGTTTTGCTATATAAATTAATAATTACATACATATCAACTGATTAAATAATAACTGAGCTGTTACGTAACCGAGTAATAAATTTATCTGTTACAGTGCCAATATGCGGGAGAAACGATGGCTGCTGCTGCTCGCTCTGTACGGTAAGCGCAATTTCCACCGTGTCCGATGATTCTCCGTTTCTCGGGGAATCGTGATTCCCAATACCGCGAGCGGAGCTTGTCAGCGGGACTTTTACTCGATTTCTACTATTTCTTGAAATCCTGTTTACCGTTCGGCAGAAGAAAGAATCTCTCCCCCTGTCCATCGCGCTTGCCCGCCGTAATGTCGCGTCCTTAGTATTTTTGGACTTTCCACGGCCACGGAGGAATGCCGTGGAGACAGTGGACGACCTTCTACACCCGGGAATTTTACACCGCGCACGTAGATCGAATCTCAACGCGGCTCCACGCACAATGCAAACCGGCGTTCTACCTTCCACAACATATACAAACGAAATTAAACAGGCCACCGTGCTGAAAAATTAACTGCCACTTTCGCGCGAATAAAATTGCGCATCGGTATTGTTTAAAATAATCTGTCGTTTTATCCGTAAAAGAAAATTAATGATTAAAAGAATTTAATTATTTCCTACGTTCCAATGATCGTAAATGTTATAAATTAATAAAGAACATTTCGCGGATCGTTAAATATGTGCGAGAGACAGGCCGGTCGTTTCGATTGAATAATCAATTGAGGGACAAGAAATTAATCTCTAAAGTTACATCAAGGCGCATTTAGTATTCGCGTCGCGACTCGCGGCTACGTGCGATTCGCAAAAATGCTTCGCAGAGAAGTTCCATGAAGAAAGAGGGACCCGTCGTGAATGCCAAGAGGTCCCCCTTTGTCTTGTCGCGGCGCATGAAGCGTGTAATCTTCGGAGTCCGAAAAACCCCGGATAAAATGCTTTGGCGAGCACGGGCGTCAACGTCACCCGTCTCGGTGGGGACGGAAGAAACCTCGGGTGCGATAAAGGCGGAATTTCGTCGGCTCGCCAAGGAAACTGCATCGCGGCTGCCCGCGCGAACTCACGCTGCGAATTCGAGCCGCCGCCACCGACCTGTTCTGCGGCCGTAACACTCACCTGAGCGTTTAACGCTGCGTCACGTGACGCTGTGGTGTTAGCATTTAGAATGCTTTCTGACATTTTCGCCGGTTGGGCAATATTCGATCCCAGGCCTTTAAAACGGCGCTTAAAAATAATCTAAACCGGCGCTCTCGCGGCGTTATCGTAAAACGTTTACGACGGCGGAGCCGCGGTAATCCCGCGGGGACGTTCACGGCTTAATTATTAACGCGCGCTGAACGGCTAGACACCGTGGTGTAAAACGCGCACGTATAAAGCGCGCCCCGCGTCGCATCGTAATTCCGCGATAGAGGATCACCTCGCTTTGGTGAAAGAAGATCCCGTCACGCCCTTCGAAAGGAACCGAAGAAATGTCAGATCATTCCCATTCAATCGGGACCACGCGTCGCCAATGAACAATTGAATGAAGCAATTTGTTTACACGGCTGCACAGAAATAGCAACAGCGGCCGCGGATTTCGTCATGAAATACGGATTTATCGCTGAACGCTCGCAGGGAGGGATCACGCCTACGTTTAACGTTTCCCACAAACGGAATGCGAGCACGTTCCCATAATTCATTTTTATGCAACGCCAGCTCGCACGGCGCGGCGCTTTATCGATCGCGGCCTGTGGAAAAGTATAATACCGTTACACGATCGCCAGGCCCACCGCCACATATTTTCAACATCACCTTCGAGGACGTCCACTTTCCGGTCCACGGGCCGCGCGCTCACGTCGCGCAACCCTAATCGATTCAACGAAGGCGCGAACACGTTTTTCCGTATGCACGTGTACCGCGCTTGCGAGAATCGCGTCGAAAATAACGGGAGCGAACAGCAGTCGTAAAAACTGCGAGTCCTATACAAATCGCTGGTAAATTACCTGGCGAGTCCGTTTTCTGCGTTCTAAGTTTCACCGATTAATCGGGAGAGTGCTAACAGTGGAACTTACGGTACGAATCCGGCCGCTCCGTCGAAAAAACCGAATCCAACGCATCAGCAAAGGTGGATAAATATCGCGGAGACGATTTCTGTATTAATTCGCTCCTCGAGGACTGTCCACTCATTGCACCTTAATTTCCCCTCAGCCATTACTTCTCGGACTAGCCTTGAACTACTTGAAAACAGTCGCGAATGCAATTCAGTAGCAAGGCTTTACGGTCTCGTTAGTGGCAGTCGAGGCGTTTTCCCCTTCTCGTTTTAGATACGTAAATTTGATACGCAGAAATTAAAAGCGCAGAATCCGGTTAAAGCAAAGATATAAAAAAAAAAAAAAAATAAATAAATAAATAAAAATAAGACAATGAGAAGAAAATTATGGAATAAAAATGGAACATCCGCGATTGACTGAAGATTGATGCGGTGTATCGCTGATGCGCGTAACACATATTGCGCTCACGTATTGTAAATCGTAAATCAACAAAACGTGGAAAGGAAATGATCAATAGACAGCCTTGATCCGTTTAAGAACAATTACCCAACCGAATGCGCTCGCTTGGCGAGAGAAAATTGCAACACTTTACGCTGGGTTCTCACCGCGCTGCTTCGAGTTTTGCAATGCCGAGGCTTCTTCGCGATTTACGTAATCCGCGGATGCGTGGTGGCCTTTTTCCTTAATGTATCAGACGACTTTATCGGGGCCACCGATACTCTTTCGGGCGTGTAAATTGAACTACGCGGCGCGATTAGTCACACGTCCCGCCGACGATCGTGACATCGATTCGATTCTCCCGCAATGACTTCCAAACGGAAATTATTTTTATGTTCTCGCTAACGCGACCACCCTTTTTACGTCTTTTAGGAATATTACTGGCCCACGCCGTCTCCGCGGCGCTCAAGACCAGGCCGAAATTCAAGATTGCGACCTCCACGACGACGACGACAACCACTACGACCGAGGAGCCTCACGACGAGGAGAATGATCAATCGAATTCGGAGGTACAAGAGAAAAAGAAAAAAAAAAACTCATATTTGTATATCAATGCGAGACCGATTTTTTCGTCATCTAGAGCCGGCGATTTGAGATCAACGGCCACGGTTATAATTACGAGTTCGATCGTCGGCGTTTGAAATTTAAATCGGAACGAAAGGCGTGTTTTATATAACCCTCCGCGCACTTCTATAAAAAAAAATGCGAAATTATACCGGTTCATCGTCTCGATTCCGAATCGTGCGATCGTGTTGCTCAGGTGGCACGACGTAGGCGAAGCACGATCGTTGCAAAACCGAGGCCGCAGTCACGACGATTGTGTGCCAAACGAGTTCTCATTTCGCCGGCGCTTCTTCGCGAATAATCAGGAGGATCTCGCGAGGGCAGGGCGAATTAAGCCGCGTCTCGAAAAGATGCGAAACGGGGAGTGCGCGCTGACCGCATCGGTAATGCAACCTGGTCCAAATCGCGAGAACGGTGCCGCGTAAACAGCCACCGCGTGAATCCGGTTTAACGCCGCCGTATAATATTTGCATGCGGAGGCGCCGCAGCACTTTGATTAATGCACGCCGGCACCGGATTAATTAACGTTCAGCGGACCGACAGGTTCACCTTCGCGTACAAGCGACTGTGACATCATCAAATCGAGCCCGGGCGCTCATCCCCGATCGTTATAGCGCGCTACTCGAAGCGTGAAATGACTTTTCCGCAAGACACCGGTCTACCGGACGCGCTTTTCCGTCCGCGGAAGCTATCATTACCGCAAATTCGACGTCGGCTCGAGGATTCCCCGTGAGGAAATGACAGTTTTTTCGCGGGGGCGCGGTTTCAATTAAATAATTTCAAGTCCATCATATATGCCCTTCACCGTCGATTTGCCGGGCGAAAGGATCGTAATTGATTTTCTGTTTCAGACGACAACGGTCGCGGCCGAAACCAATGGCACGACTGGACACACTTTGACGGGAATCCCGCAGATCGATTACATATGGGATCCGAATCTGCCGCGCGAGTTGAACGGATATAATCTCAGTGATTATCCATTCTATAATAGTATACCCGAGGACATTGATTTCAAGTGCGACGGCTTGCACGACGGATTCTACGCCAGCGTGCCGCACAAGTGCCAGGTAATTAAAAACCTAACTACACCTGCATTAGAGGAATTATATCTGATCGAAGTAATAATAGTAATATCGCGGGAAAGAGTGGAAAAAAAAGTGAGTTTCTACACCGAACGGCGCTCGCTACATCGAACGGCATAAGCACCGATTGAAATCAGTTTATTTATTAAAACATTGATGCTGCTATATTCGCAATTTTGTCGAGTGATAAGTAAGAATTAACTCTTCGATTAAAAATAAAATTTAAAAAAAAAAGAAAAAAAATATATCCACCGATTTTAACATGGCAGGAGGGAAATCAAGTTGCTGTTGCCTGAACGAATTCTAATCAAAGATCTCTGCGACGATTCCTTCGTAATGAACAGGTGTCAATGATCCGAGATCTCTTGCCTGTGAATTTCTAACGATGGCGGAAAATAGCAATCGCGATGTTCGATGCCAGAAAGATCGCGAAGGCTCGATTGATAGGTTGACATCGAGCACGTAACGAAAGCGAGTTCTCAGGCAAGACGTGAATGCATTAAAAACTGCGTATCGATTGAGCACACTTTTACCAATCATCGCATCGCTGAGAGCGATCGTTTCACCGCGAATCCCTGAGTTTGCCGTGTAAAAACGAACGATTGAGAAATCACCGCCGCAAAACTCACTTCGCGTCGCCCGAACGAAACAAAATTACACCGTCCTGATGTAATTACGATCAAGTGGCGGGCAGTAATTATCGCGAATGTGTGCGTGCGTGTGGGTAGCATTAAGCGCGCAATATTTATTACACAAAATCGCGAAGACCACGCGCGACGGTTTGAATCGTCGCGACGTCGATTTTCCAAACGCGCTTGCTCGACGAAAACGCTCGAACGGACGAACGTAATTAGGAAATCGCGCGATTAACCGCCGAGTGATTTATAGATTATACGTTGACGGAACAATCGAAGTGAAGGCGTTCTCGGGGAACGGCAAATAATTGGCGCGCGCATCACCGATCTCTCGCTATTCTCAATTGCAATAGCGGCCGCGGTGGAAGCCGGTATCGAAAATGAAAAACCTTTTGCCGGCCGCGACAACAAGGTCACCGTGGAAAGAAGTCGAGGAGAACTTTCGTGGTCCGCCACGCTTCCCGTCCCTGACCGTTCCGCGATTCACGTGCGTTCCTAGAATTGTGAAAGCGATTGCTAAAGCAAGCTCCCCATTCCGGCCGGACTCCGGCTCGTTTTCTTATCGATCATTTTCGCGGAGAACGAATGGAGCATTGTCATGCAAATGTAACGGGGTTCGTCGGTCGGGATGTGCGCGACGCGGTGCGTCGTAAGGAAATATCGGGACGCCGTGGAAGATCGGTCATCTCGCTCGGCTTGCGAAACCGATTTGTCGCGGAAGAGAAATTGGGAAACGAGCGATTAATTCCCCGGCGATTTCCCCGCCAGGAAATCACGTGCAATCGCGCAGATTATCTCTTTATCCTTCCGGCCGCGGGCCGAGATTTACAATTGTAATGGCCCCGCTGATTAATGCTTCTAAACGTGATCGATGTGGCGCTATTCGCGAGGGACAATGGCACTTTGGTAGCTCGCAGTACCCGGGGATCCCAAAGATTGTCAAAGCCAGGCCTGAAAGATGCGTTCCACACGGCTCCGGTTCTCATGCAAATAACCGTGATTTACTTCCCGCATTCGGCGCGAAGGAAGTCCCGAACGAACGCTTTGCCGACTTTCCACCGTAAATTCCTCAGCGTTGAAACTATCACAGCCCGAGATCTCGCGGGCTGTGCGATATTACATACGGTTCGTTAAAATTAATGCTAAGATAATTTTACTTAACTAGAAGAAAGCATGGGCGCGTTATTACGTTCGGAGACATTAGTTGATTGTAATAAATTCTTTATATTAATTAACTTACCTTACATTTGTAATTTCCGGTTAGGTTAGGGTAGGTTATTTTCTATCTTTCGTCCTTCCCTCCTTCCTTCCTTCCCATGGCAGTATTCCGGATTATCCTGACGTCTTGTAGCACTCACAATCACTCGACACTATATTACACTGCTCTGCTTTTTTTTATAATTACTATCACTCGAGAGACGAACGACCGAAAGAATGACGGTGGGTTATCGCGGCGATTTTTTGCGATTAAAATTAAGAAGCGCGACGAACGATCAGCTGTTGAATAAATTTGCACTCTTAATGCGTAACGTTAGTCACTTCCGCCGGGCCTTCCTTGGAATCGTCCACAATCTCGAGACAAGAAGCAGGTTATGATATAAAATAAAGTCCTAGAGTCACTTTTGTCTTTTCTCGTCGGCGGAATGAACGAGAATCCCGCCCGCGACGAAGAAGACGGGCGAGGTGCAGATCTCGCGAGTGGACCATGGCAGTCGTCGAAACCCGATGAATGTCGTCGAAGGAGACGAGTGAAGTAAGTCCGAAATATCGGACGCGGCGCTCTTCATGCCGGACGCTCCGTGCGCTCCGCCGGCGACATAACCCTTTCTTCCCGAAGTATTTTTTCGAGGCACAATACGAGGCACAGAACGCGAGTAGAATGACACAGGAGTGCAGAAAATGATCGTTCGTTCCCGAGTTAACAGCGTCGACACTTATTCGTATACGGCACTTCCTATCCGCGATCGAAAATACGCGTAGTTGCAAAGCGATTAAAAACACGTCCTCGCGCCCGAGCTTGTGCAACTAGACTGAAGTGACCGTCAGCCATTTTGGCCCTTGGAAGAAAAGAGAGAACCGCGAAAAAATTGAGACAGTCGATAGGTCCGATCGTCAATCGACTGTCCTTCTCGCACGGAGTTCTCGGAAGCGCCGAGCTCGACGCCCAGCTGATCTGTTTACGTTTTTTTTATGCTCTCGCCGAGCTCGTTGCGTCCTATCCCAAACTAAAAGACTGTCGTACACGATGCTCAAGCATGTTTTTTCGCTATTCCGAGCTCAATCGTGACTTTCGAGCTTTTAAACTCCACAGCTGACGTTTCTCGTTTGGCACAAAGCGAGCGAATCGAGATAATTAATCAGCGTTAAAATAAAAAGGCAACAATAAATTTTATTTCAATTCTTACCAGCAATTTGTTTTAGACAGGAATATAATAAATTCGAACCGCGGCTCGTAATGTTTAATTGCGGGATATTAGAATCGGATCGAAGAATAAACGCTCGAATCCGCGATGATTGCGAACGCGCTGAAATTATTCTGCACGCGCGTGTGAGGCTCGTTAGACGCGCGATTAGACATTCAGCGATCGTCTGACATTTACACGCTGCCAGTTGAGTAAGATTCATGATCTATTATTGGCAGGGATCAAAGCTTACAATTTTTTTTTTTCTCTCTCTTTCTCTCTTCCTTGCCTTTTCTTACGAGGATCTCGGTGAAACGGTGCCGGACATTTGCCGGGAGGATGTGCTCTGAATGATTCTAGATAATTCCCCGAGATAATTTTACGGCGTTCGTACGTTCCAGATAATACCTCACGCAGACGCGGAGCCTTTTTCGTTCGTGATCGTACCGCGGGTTTGCATGTTTATGCGACTCCGTGCAATTATTCGTACTCGCACACTTGCGGCCGCCGTGTGAAAGTTACGCGGTGGCGTGCAGCAAGATCGCTCGCAGTGAAAAGTGTGCTGAAATCGTCATGTCGCCGAGCGTTTCGTTACCGCGGGAGGACAAGCCGACGTAACGAATCGCGAGCGAGATTCGCGCGGCGGGCGATCGGAAAGAAAACGGCCGTGGTGCCTTCAAAAATCTCGAAAGTCTCGACGCGCGCGGCGCCAATTTGCCGCCCACTTTCACCTATCGATCGCAAATCTGTGTCGTAAACGCCCGCCGTGCGAAATTCATTTCGTATTCCCGACGGCCGTCGTTATCGCAATTAAGAACGGCGTTGTTCCTTATCGACGAGGGGTTCTAACGTGTGCCCGCGTGTCCCTCTCAAGGTCTACCATCACTGTCTCTTCGGAACTCGCTACGACTTTCTGTGCGCCAACTTTACGGCGTTCGACCAGAAGACCTTCATCTGCCACTTCGTATCCGAGGTCGACTGTGCGAATTCGAAAAAGTACTGGCATAGAAACGACGCTCTTTACCAGGCCACGACGACCACGACGACCACGACGACCACCGTGGCACCGATTACCGCGCCGACCAGTCGAGCGGCAGCGCGCGATCGGATTCCACCCAGAAGAAGGCCCCCGGCGAGAAGGAGGCCCTACGATTACTACGAGGAAGACTATTATGACGACGAGTACGGCCGTCCGCGAGACTTCATCGGCCGAGACGACTACGAGTACGACGATCGCAAGTATAGGCGGGATCGGGACCGCGAGTTCAGGGACCGGGATCGTGATCGCGACTTCCGGGATCGAGATCCGCCGACGCGCGGGAGAGACGATAGGGATCGAGACACCGGCAGATATTCAGCGAGAGGAAACCGAAGAGATCCGCCCAGATCGAGGGACTCGCTGGAGGACGACTCGAGGCTCCGCGGAAGGAACCAGGACCAAGGTGTTCGATCTGCGTCGAGGGAGGCGGACGACTCGGACGCGTACGACAGACGGCTGGAATCGAGAAACCGGGACACCGACGAACGGAGATACTCGGATAAGAGGTGAGAACATTGATCCTATCGAGAATCACTTCGACGTATCCTATGTATGCAACCGCACTTCTAGATCTCGCGCTGCTCGAACGGTCCGCGCTTACGAAATCTGATATATTACGTTCTGTTCGCGTCAGATATAGAGATGATTACGACGATAAGGAACCTACGGCACCTTCGGCGAGTGCGTCATCCAACACGGAAGGTCTGGTGAAGCCGGCCGCGCCTAGCAGCTCGGTTTACTCGAGGCCGAGAGCGCCGCCGAAGATTAGACGACCGGTCCCACTCTCGGAGCAAGACCGATTCGCGTACAAAACCACCACCGTGCAACCGACAGGTAAAACTATCTTGAACGATTTTTAAGGAGAAGTTAACGAATCATTCTTTGAATTAAAAAAAATTTTTATTGAAGAGGAGCCACGACGGAGGCCGGCGGATTTGGAGGATGATTATTACGACGACGACTTGGAGGATATCAGACCGAACAGAAGGCCTCTGAGAAGAAGACCCTCGTACAGAGACAGAGAGAGAGACAGGGACTTCTATGAAACTCGGGACCGGGATCGTCCCCTCAGGTAAGGTAACGTACACAACACCGATGAAAATATGCTCAGCCAACTAAACAAACTAAACGAAATCATATTCATAAATGTTAAAAAATGTTTCGCCATTCGTTAAAAAAATAATTGTCATTGTGGTTGAAGTTAAATTATAATAATCGCTAGTTATATCTCATATTCATTCAAATGGTAACATTAAAAATGCATCAAAATGAGATATTTTATTAAGATTATTTGTCACAAAAATTCTACGTGAATATTAAAAAAAATATCTTCGAGATAGTATGAAAGTATGAAAACAAAGGTGTTGTGAGAATCAATTTATAAAAGTTTGATGCGACCATTGAACTTCACGTTAATCATCGAGAGTGATTAATAATACAATTAATAATAAGTATAATTAATATTTTAGAACGCGTTATCACACATCGCCGGAAGAGATGCGACCTAGGACGCATCAGGACCGCTCGAGGGACCGCTATTACGATCGGGACCGAAACAGGGATCGAGCTCTCGATCGTGGAAAGGATCGCGGTCCCGAGAGGTCCTCGGATCGCGACTCGCGCGGAAGATCTCAAGACTCCGACAGGCAAGAGCGACCATATTCGCCTCGTCTTCTCGATCGCGAAAGAGACAACGAACGCTCGCGGTCCTCTTCGAGATCGAAGGACCTGTCGGACGTGACTGAAACGTCGAGACGGCCTAATTCGTACGATCGAACGACCGAAAAAACCACCACTACAACAACCACCACGTCAACCACGACGACCTGCTTGCCGGAGCAGTTTATTCGGAAACCTGAAGAGGAGCCTAAGGACGCGGTAACCGATCGATCGGAAAAGCCATCTTACCCGTCCAGGCCTGTTCAGCCTCAAAGTGGCCGTACAGCGAGCGATACTCAGGATTATCACCGAAATTTGTCCGAGAAATCTCAGAGAACGTCTCAGCAAGTGGATTACCAAGATAGAGAGCTGGAAGGTAGAAATGAACAGAATCAACATCAAGTCGCGTATCCGGATGAATACTCTTCCGAGTATTACGACGAGCCGCTGGAGGAACCGCCGTCTCCTCCTCCGCCACGAACCACCGTTCGAATCGTGAAGAGACCTTTCCTACCGTCTCGCGGCGGTAATTCTAATCCGAGGGGATTATCCTTGGTCGGCTCAAAAGCACCGCAATCCCTCAGAAAAGACGAGGAAGTAACAACCGACCACCGAAGTACTTTAAGCGACAATGAATACAGAACTTATTACGTGCAAGAGGAGCAGGAGGATAATAGAAACGCTAACAATCAAGAACCGGCTCTGAGATCGGACGATAAACAGCCATATGATGCTTACAAAGCCGTTCAAAGTGATCTTCAGAAGAAGCAACGCCAGGATGAGTACGACACCGCGATATCCAGACCGGCGATACGGCCGGTGGAGAAGAGCAACGAGGAGCAGATCTCGAGAGGCTCGGAAGATCAGTTCAACTCCTCCAGAGGACAATCTACTCAGAATCAGTCGTACGACTCGCGCAATCATCAACACGAGAACCTGACACCTAAATGGATCGAGAACTACTCGAGCGAGAAGCACGCACAGAATGTCGGCACTATACAGACCTCCTTGGGCTCTCCGATTCGCAGCAAGGTGAGACTGCCGTCCGCCGAAACCACGCCGAACATTTACAGCTCGACGTACAGAAACGAGGATATTCAAGATCTGCCGTCAGGACCAGGCAGCAGCTACCGAGCGAAGCAGAGGATCAACGAGGTAACGCACCGTCTTCAGGATATCCCTGAAAGCGAGTACGACGTCACTTTAAACGACGCGCTAACGCCGACCTTGGTTCAAGAGGCAAACCTGCCGAGCGGATTCGTTCTGCCTCTTCACAGACAGCTGGGCAGAGATACAGTTCTGCAACCCTCTGAGAACAACTACAAGCTCACCAGGCCGATCAATCATCATCAGCAGCAGCAGCAGCAGCAACAGCAACAGCAGCAACATCAGCAAAAATCGTTTGTTCCGAGTCCTCAGTTCCTGCCGGCGAATATCAATAACGATCGGAGCCGAACAGTGTACTACAGGACGCCGGAGGCTATACAGGTCAGCGGGGCGCAATATAGACAGAGACCGTGGCAGGACTACACGGCTTACTAACGCGTAACGCGCACTGTGACGTACCGAATGTGACGAGGAAGCGTTTAAAAGTCCGGCGGGGTGGCACACCTTGCCTCGCGAGCGCCAAACGACTAATTTATACTGCCACCGATCGATTTGAGAAAGGCACTTTCATGGAAGAGACTTTCTTTTATGAAACTGGCTTTCCGAACCCATCGCGTTCGACCCCCTGGCCCCCAGTTGCAATCGGATGATCGGTATCTTTCATTCCAAAGAACGCGCGACGGCACTCGTCGTGCCGCTTCGGGGGGTGGAAAATCTACGGGCGATCCAGCTGGCGCGCTAATTGCCCGCGAGACTTCGAGTCGATGTAAATTATTTAAAATTAAAAGATCGGAAGAGGGAGATTACTATCAATCGCGAAGGGGCGCCACGCCGTGCCTTTGAAAAAAGAAATCATAATCCAGCAGCGAGATATTAATAATCACGATACTCATCGATACTCATTATTTTTCACGCGTATTGCGATGAAGAGCAAAGGCAGGATTAATGTTCGATCGACAACACCGATCGCGGACAATTCGTTCTGAGGTCTTCGCTAGATAAATTCCGAATGACTCTTGAGTCCGTTCTAAATGATGTAGCACTATACAGCCGCTCTCTGTAGCATATATCGTACATAATAAGCTCACAGCCTCTGGACCAGCGTCGCGCAATAACCGCATTTAACGTGATACATTCTGATAACAATTTAATTTGCGATATTAATACGTGTCATTAATCGAGATCGTCGCCGAGGTTCCAGAGGCGCCGAGAAGATATTCATTTTTCTTAATTATAAACAAACTTGTAAATAATCGTGTAACTCTGTATCCTATGCACGTTCGCTCCAGTTAAATTACGATTCAAATTATGTGGCCTTTCATAAAGCTATGCGTTAAGCTCTATTGTCGAATTCGATAGTTATTACTAGCGGATAAGTCTTCCTGAGCGTATATCTTGTCTTAAAGCTATGTCGATATTTACGTATGATATAAAAGAGTGAGAAAAAAAATACTCGTTGTTCATTGTCCCTATTTATATCTCGACGGCTGCAAGCGGTTGTGGTGACAAAGCAGCAGTCAGAAATATTTAGTTGTGCAAAAATTTTCAAGGATTTTTATTTTTATTTGTACTTCATAGTACGAATGACATGAATTACACAACAAAATATCTGTCATTATAAAAAACTGGTAAAAGTTAGAAAGTCGAAAAGTTCGGTAATCGTAAAGGCAACCAAATAAACAACCGCACTAAGGTTTAAAGCGACAATTTTTTTGTTTTTCTTTTTTCTTTTAAATGATCTTAAATAATGCTGCTACTTACACTGCCTGTTTAATGTGTAAAATATATACAGTGTTTTTGAAAGATCTGTAATTTATTTTTTATTAACCTGATTGTTGTAACGTTAATTTAAATTAATTAAATTAGACTTAAAGCAATTGCAAACATAAATTTGTGAAAATTTATTATCGACACTTGAAAAAAGCCTCGAAGTATACAGTTGCTCAAAGTGCATGTTGATGTCAACTTTTCTCAATTTTAAAAGAGAATAGAAACTTTGGTCAGACTTCTTTTTTCTTTTCCCTTTTTTTTTCTTTTCTTCAAAAACACCTTATATATACAATAATAAAAAATGTGTCGAACATTGGTATTAGCAACAGTATGTAATATTTACACTGAAAATACTTCATTAGATTAATGTGCCAAGAAAATGCAATCGGTCAACAATAAAGATTCAGTCATACATAAAATACATCACAGAAACATGATTGAAAACTTAACGGAGCCACGTATATGCAAATAGCAGTCGCTGTGAATGTCGGGTTTTTGTAGTACACGCGCAGCTTTTGCATAACTGTGGCTGCAATAGTAACAGGACATTTAGTCAAATCATAAAGATGCGCTGACGTAATAACAAATGAGCAGACAGTACTAGCCTTTGGATCGATCATGAACGTGTTGTCGCTATATTAAAAACTAATGCAATAGTAATTCGCCAGTACCACTCGTCGCCTCTTAGATTTGTACTTGCAAACTATAAAAATATCAAATCTAGACGGCGACTGACGGTTACTACTATACACTGAAATAGTTGCTACGATTTTTTCCGAGCTCTAATGCATAGATTCTGTACAAAAATGATAGAGTACAAGAATAGGATGTAATACGTATAACTCTTGAAAGCTTATTCCGTTAATCTTTTATGGGCCAAAGCCCGCGTCGTAAATGAAATATAGATAATACAATTTCCAATCACAATTAGATTAGATTAACTTACAGGAAGAACATGTTGCTGGCAAGATTATGAAGTCCCAGATAGCAAAAATTATTTACAGATATTATTATGTTACAGAAACATCGAGGAGATTAAAAACCACAAAGTTCTTTCGGTATAAATGCAATCCCAATTGCCTTTTTTTTTTTTTCTTTTTTTGCAATTAAAATAAGTACTAATTTGGACTCGCAAGAATAATTTGATTTATTTAGTACACGTCGCATGTAAAAGCCAGAATTACTAAAAACGACATTCCGGATCAGAGATTAAACTAATTAATTAAATATTAGTTCATTAATAGAAAAGATTACGTTATCTTGTAAACCTGCAAGAAAATATTGATATAAATTATTAAATATTCGAATTGGACTAATTTCTTATTAAACACCCAAATTCCAAACTCGATATTTAATAACTTTTATATAAATACGGAAGTTAATAGTTATCTTAAAAACAAAACAGTAATTTAAATGCTTTCGAAAGAAAATTTGTTCAATATACATATTACTGTATCGAGTATTACTGTAAAAGAGAATAGACGTGATCTTATCCGCAATAATGACACAACATTTAATATAATATCCCTAAGTTTCGCTATAGCGAAGATGGTGATGCGAGAACGATCACCAGATTATTATACATTCATTAATAATAGTGAAATTTACTGACCAGCTTATTAATATCAATGTAAAAAATTATCCTCTCAGAGTAGGTTTAAAATTATCCTAAAGTTTTCATAATGTTTTATATTTCTTACAACCATCACATATAAATATAGATTCAGCAACTCTAGCGTGAGAATAACAATGCTTTTACGCAGTCGTTGATGGACCCAAAAGAGGCGTTAAAAACTTTCGAAAGTACTCCACTTTTTGAAATTAAAAATACGTGAAGGGATATAAATAAGCCCAACACACGTGCCGGACATAAAAAGTCAGCTCGTTTGTGCGGCTTATTTCTATTTATTGCTGTCCACATATTAATTCATTCATTGCAATTTATATCGAAAATCTATAATTATTACACAAAATTACATATAATTTTATTTTATTAATTATAATTAATTCGTTTACCTCGTTTCACATTCCTGGCGACTTGGCGATCCATCTCAGGATCGATTGTAAAAGCATAATTACTCGCGCATGTGCGTCTTTATATTTGGCCTCATAATTCATTTTCGTTCCCCATCCCTCGTGCATCCAGCGGCTGCAGTTCCCCGCTGACGCACGGAAATTAGTAATGACGACTCCCAAAGAAATCAATCAAATGTCACCGATCAAATGTACGTTCCGCGTAACTGCAGCCTCGCACCAGTAGACAAGCACACGTCACACTTACTCAAGCTCAATTCGTTTGGTACACGCGGAGCCGATGCGTTCCTACAAATCTCTCTCACACATATTATTTATTATTTTACGCTATCGGTGGATCGTCGTCGTCGTCATCGTCTCTCGTGACTATAACGTTGCCGTAACGATTGTGACGATACTGTCGAAACCGCTGCAGCCACTTATACCGCCTCGCACCAAAGTACAGTAGCACACCGACCACTATGAGGAAGGTGGGTATTAGCAGACCGGCGGCTACGGAGCTACCTAAATGGAATTGATTGAAAATTTAGTCGCCAACGCCGTCGGTTGGCTGTTAACTCTAACGAATCGGTCTTACATCCCGCCGTTTCTCTTTTCATCATATCAGCGAACGAATAATGGAACAGTAAAACGCGCGAGCGCGCGGTTATCTAATCACGCGCCAAGATCGAGCGGGCTCGGATATTATCCGCGAAATATCTCTCTAAGTACACCTTGGAAAGGCGACAAACACAAGATCCTGATGTCTGTTAAAAGAGCGACTACCGACTTCCTCGCCGTGAGATCCACGGCGAAGACCAAAGCAAGCATGCGACGACTGCGAGTTACCGCGTCTCTCGATGTGCACGTACCTCCTCCTTCGGACTCGGACCTCTGTTCCGGCTTGAAGTCGGTCGTGTTGACGCTCGTCACCGTGGGTGCGAGTTTAACGCATTCTTTCTTGTTGATGTCGAAATAAAAATCTCGATTGCATTCGCAGGCTTGCACGCCATTGCTGCCCTCAACGCATCTCTCGTTCTTCTTGCAACTCGAGTTGAGACTCGACGTGTCGCACGTCGTGCGCTGCTCGACACCATCTGAAAAGAATCGTCGTCAATACTTAAAACGTAAAGTGATTCGCCGGTCCAGCATCCAGCGGTACTTCTCCAGCTTCCGTCCAACCGGCCCACAATCCGAAACTGCTCTTTAAAAACCGATTTGCCTTCTCAAACGCGACAAATTGCGTACGAACTTCGCGCCGAATCAAGAACTTTCGCAAATTCACAATTCAAAGACTTCGAACGACACGCCTGTGCGATATCGAAAAGATAAAGCTAATAATGCACCCGCATACATGAATCGATGATTAATCGACGCGCGGGTCTCAATCGAAGGCAATACGTTCCTTATCAGTCCCCTTATCACCGGACAGTGTTTCTTTATTATCTCATCCCGAGCAGAAGACACAAAGAGACGCGAGGATGAATAGCATTTTCGTAACTCCGCCGAGACCGCGTGACGCATGATTGGCTGAATCAGTTAATAGAGATGAATTCGTTTTACCAATAGCATATATACGAGGAGTCGACCGCGCCGAGGTTGAGTCAAGCGTATTACAGGGCTTGATTTTTATTAAAATGACTGATGCCGCATTAATTCAATAACGTCGTCGGTGTTTCGTGACACTTTCCTCAATAAACCGATTAAATGCGTATACGCCAATACGCGTGAATCAAGAATAATGCGTGTGCGCCGTAAAAAGAAATATATATTAAACATATTTTAAAAAATATGTCAAAAAAAAAGTGTTTTGCGCAACGAGATTTCGCCTGCGCGAATAAAATTAGCATTACGTCGTTGTATACGACTTTGCAGCATCGTCGCGATTTACGTCGACCGCTCACGAGGATCGTTGAATATAATCACGTAATTCAGACCGGCGGATTCGCCGGTGTAGGGTTACGGCGATTTCAGGATTTCGAGATACCGCATCCGATCCATTTGCCGCATTCTTGCCGAGTCGGCGGGACAATGCGGATCACTTTTCCGCGATAACGTCGTAAAATCGAGCTGTTCGGGCGAACAAAGAGCCTGTTCATCTTAGCTTTCATGAAGCCTCGGCAGCGGGCGATCCGCACCGGAATCGAAGAATTCCGTTCGACCGGACGCTTCTATCGTGGGCCAAGATCATATTCGGATTATGTAACTGCCTTCTCTTCGATAATACAGAATTCGAAGCGATGCCGGAAGAGAATGAGTCGCGATAGATCACCCGAAGCACTTCCGAATTATTCTCGCCGCTTGCAACAGCGACGTTTTTATTATTATACCGCACGCTTATTAGAATCGGGGTTTTAAAAAAATAAACGACCGGCATTGCACGTTAATATGTAAAAGGAACGTCATTACATTAGCATAAAGAGAAATCGGATATCGATAACCGATACTCCGTCGATACTTGGTACGAACAACGACTGGCAGTATCTCGAGTTACTAAAACATATATTGTATCTTTAACTACTGAAAAATCCCGATCGATAAGGCGGCGATTACGATTGCGCGAAATCGAGGCAATTCCACAAACTTCGCTAGTGTAATTAAAAGAATCGACTTGCCGCCGCTTATCGCGACACGAGCGGTATCACCGATACGTCTCAGAGTGCGACAGAAAGAGAAGGGGGGGAAAAAAATGCTAAAAAATGTAGAACGCAGCCCGGCGCAGATTCAATATACTCCAGAGTGAAAACTCATGTTCCGAGCGCTATCCATAAAACTGAATGTTTCTCGAAAAGAAAGCTATACGCACACTCTTCGCGTGTCCTCGCTCAATTCCGCGCCGGCTATCCAATTTCGCCCGACCGAGTTTCGCCGCGTAAAACGCGAACTCGCCAGAGAATTTTACGTGCAGCGCGTAACACGCGTATCCCTCGTGGGCTCGTCTCGTTTATTATGTACGAGTCCGCGAGTAACCGCGCAAGACTCAAGTCTTCACTTGGGATTTCCCCCGAAGGCGTATCTTATATATAAAACATCCTTTTAACAAAATTGCCTCGGGAGGTGCGGCGTATCGAAAGGCTGATATACGAGCAGCCCGTTTGCCAAATCGATTAACTTCACGAGGAAAAAAAAAAAAGAAGAAGTGAAGGAGACGCCGAACGTTGCTGCCGAGCATCGATCAATCAAGCAATTGGCGTTAAAATATTAAAAAAAAAAGTATATTAAAAAGCGGAGTTGGTTACTCCAACCAGTAAACAGCTCACGTGAATTTATTTCGGGGCCCATGTACATATTGTTGAGAATGCTTCGTCATTAGTGTTCTCCGTACTATTCCGTTGCGAGAACGAGCGCGAGCGGGCGACCGGCCACGTGCACTACACGTGTAAGCGAAATAAACAAACGCGCAATGAAAGTAAAAGAGAGTAGGCGGAGGAAATCGCGCGTTTCCTCGCCGAGGATGCTGCAGTGCTCCGGGACGCTGGTTTTCTTCCCGACGAATTCTTCGCGCGGACTTATATAACCTTCCGGTTATTTAAATTAATACACAGAGGGCTGCTGCAACGTGGAACGGCCTGCGGCGTTCTCGAACTGTCTCGTTTTCGAGACACGGTGCAGATAGACGATCGACGAAAATGAACCGCGAACGTCGACGTCGTGAAGCTGATCGCGGATCCGATTTGTGAAGCGAGCCGGTCGGCGGATTTCCGGAAACTTTACACGTAAAAAAAAAAGGATTTTTCAAAGGAAACGAGCTGACGAAGTTGTGAAGATAATGATATCGCGATCGACTGCGGTAGAACGTCCCGTAAAAACCGACAACGCGTTTTTTTTTATTCTATTAAAATTTTTTTTTTTTTTTTTTAGATAAAAGGTATCGCGCGCGTCGTCCGTGCCAACAACGCACGAGATAAAAATATACACGCGAGGCAAAAAAAGACACATGTACGAATCAGTATCGCGATGTAATTAATGAACTGACGTGGCGCTTGCTAATTGCGTCACGGTCCGATTTCTACCCCGCAGCTATCGAGGATTATGTCACGAAGCAGAGAGAAAAAAAGGGAGACACGGTGATTCGTAGATACGCCGGTTGAGATTAAAAAAAAAAAAAAAAATAGTTGTCCGATAAATCAACCTGCGAAGAATTTCAACAAGATTTGCGCAGATAAAGAATGCGGGTGAAATTTTTATCAGCAATTTAATTATTATTTTTCTTACTTTCTTGCCGAAGAGGCTCGATGTCTTTTTTTGAATACCAATCTGCGTATCACCACGCTAATTATTTACACTTCTATCATATCGCGGTCGACAGATTGCAAAACACGATATCGCTAAGTTATCGCCGTTAATGCTTCCCGTAATTCCGCGTAGCGCATTAAAGATGTGCTTATTATGATAATTTGTAGAATGTGAAAAATACTTAATGCGAACTGCTCCAAGTTGACTCGAAAAGTTTCGAATTAAAGTTTGCTAGGCATCTGAAAACAATTGGCGATTATCGTCGTGATATCGTTAATTGCTATTTAGCAATTTCAATGACCGCTGATTGCTTTTCGACTCGGTGGTCTCTTCCGCTTTACATAAAAAAAAAAATACAGGGAACAAAGTGTCACGGTAGTTAAAAGACGTTTTTCAAAAACCGAATTTTTTGCGCCTTAATTTCGACACAGGGTCGCCGGAAATGCGAGAACGAGCACACTCAAGAAGAAGAGAGAAAAAGAGAAAGAGTGAGAGCGTCACACGTGTTGCGGGCCGATTCCGCGGGCCAAAGATGCTTCTCCCCGAATCCCGGATTTTGAGAAGAAACGATGGAGACGCCGGCAACGAAAGAGGGACGGAGAGGGAGAGGGAGAGAGAAAGAGCGGAAGAAGACCATTGTGGTTAACTTGGGGTGACTCGGACGAAGCAATTTCGCGGCCGCTCGGGCTTTAATTCACCAGCCAGACAGCGGGCCTGGCACGACGCTCTCCTCCTCCTCTCTCTCCCTTTCCGTACGCGGAGGCGACTAAAAAGATCCAACGTGCGTACTCACCTGGACGAGCAAAGGTCGGCAGAACGGCAAGGGTCGCCGCGATGAGGCAGCAGAGAACGTCGGTGCCCCGCATCTTTCCTTCGCCTCTTCGTCCGTGAAGTTGCGCGCGGGTCGCGATCACATAATAATAAAACGTGCACGCGTCGGTTATTCAAAGGTCGTCCCGCACGTCTCGCTCTCTCCGTCACTCCCTCGTCGGTGCCGCGTCGTCGTCGCCGCCGTGTGTGCCGTCGCTCTCGTCGCCGTCGCCGTGTCGGGGTTAGGCCGCCCCCTCTTCTCGGCGTCTCCGGGGTCTTCCGCACCTCCGCCGGGTTCAACGCTCAACGGGCGGCCCGGCGGCGCGTCACAACGCTACGGCCGCCACCGCTTTTGACAGATAAATGCCACGCCGCCGCGCCGCGCCGAACGCGTTCAATCATCTGTTATTAACCGACCATTTGCAATTATCAAAACCAATTGGACGCTGTCGAGATGTCGCGGCCGTCGATATTTCGCGCCTCTTCTCGTCGCCGCTCGAGGGCTTGGAGCGGGAACTTTGAACCGGGCAGCGAATGCCGCGATTTATTTTATTGATTTTATTAAAATGTAGTTTCTTCTCCAGGCACTTGAACTCTCTCTTCAAACAATCAGGTCTTCCTTCTCTTCCTATTTTTTTTTTATATTTAACGTTTAAAGGTCACCGAGTGCCGAAAATATTCTCACTGAAAATGTAAAGATCGTAACATGATTGCGTCGCGATGACGTGCTCACGCGTGCGCATGTTGTGATACCACCAAGAGCGATCGGAGTTCCTCCAGCCAGCGGGTCTGTAATCGTATGGCTTCGTGACGATAACAGCGGCACGTGGTGTCATGGCGAATGCTGTTGTCAGAAACGCCGCTAGCTGAGTCATTTCTCGCGTCGCCTGCTCGTGAAATTTCGTCCGCCGAAAGTTGACTGAAAAGTGTCGCAATGAAGGAGGACTCCGTGTATAGCTTCAGGTGGCAGAGCTTCTCGACACATATGATAGGCTCGCTCGACACTTGTTACGAGAAGCAGCAGTTCGTCGATCTCTCTCTGGTGTGCAAGGACGGGACGATTCTCAAGTGTCACAAGATGGTTCTGGCCAACTCGAGCTCCTTCTTCCGCCGATTGTTGTTGGCCAGCGAGCACCCGCACCCGATGATCGTTTTGCACGACATCGAGGCCGACGATCTCAAGACCCTCGTCAACTTCATGTACTGCGGTGAAATACAAGTGGTGCAGAGCGAGGTTAAGAGGTTGCTCAAGCTCGCAGAGATCCTCGAGGTCACCGGGCTCCGGCACATCCCGTCCTCACTACTGTCCAGCGACGACTCCAACAACATAGAGCATTACGACGCATCGAAGAAGACAACGGTATCGCGTCTCAGGCTGGAGGAGACCAGGAACTCGTCCGGCAGAAGCGTCGCCGGTGAACACGAGGTGAGCACAAAAGCGCAGGTCAAAGCTGCCATGCAAGCCAAGCTAATGCCGAAATCTCCGCAAAATCCCTACAAAATGACCGCCAAAGTTCCTCAGGAGACGCCAAAGAACGAGGAGATCAACATAAGCGAGCTGTGCCAACGACTGGAGACGAGCAACTCCGGTATCAGTATCATAGACATTAATGAGCCAAGTACAAGCAGTGGAGTGAGAAGGTCGCAGCGTAAGAGAAAAAAAGAGTTACCTCCGCAGCCCGAGATTACCTGGCCCAGCGTGTTATCCGCAATAACAAACAAGCCATCGTCCAAGAAAGTACGTTGCATCATGGACGAGGTAGAAATCATGGCAGGAAAACCATCTACTTCTCTGTCAGAGACTAGAATAAACGAGCAACTGGACAGAAGAAAAGACAAGATGAAGGCCAATGAAGACAACAGTTTTCTGATTTATCTAAAGAACGAGATTGATGTATCTTCAGATCTGGAGATCACTGATATGGACCCTCTAGAAGATGAAATTGATATTGAACATTCAGACAGCAATAAAGCCACGCGTTTTTTTTCTGAAATAATGGTTCATCCATTAAATAAAGACATTCGTCTTCATACGAAGTTTCCATCTAGAAAAGATTCAAACGGTTAATGTGATTTTTTGTAAGGCGAACAAGAGGATCGTATATAAATTTCACTACATGTTCTTCTTGCATACGATACTTTGACGTTCATGTATATAATATTATAAGTTTGACTATTTATTAACTGCTTGTTATTTTCTCAATTTGTATTACCTAACTTTACGTTTGTAGTAAAGCTATAATGTCTGATTTTGAAATTAATATTAATATTATTTAATTATCATTTATATATTAATTTCATTAATAGTATTTATGTATTTATGCTAGTATTTATTTTATTAATATCAGTTACGTTACTTATATGTGCAAGTATGCAGTCTGCATTTTGGTATTGATTACCGGGATTAGAAATCTGTTATACACGTGATAAAAATGATAGATTTTCAATACCGGTGTTGAATATCACAAAACAGTCACAGTAGATATATAGTCCTTAGCAACTAAATTGTATAGCGGTTTCCTTGGAAGTAAACATGATGGAGGCAAACTTGACGCTTCTCCTACTTAACATCTAACACATACAAAAGAATTTTTGCAATTGTTCCTACGATTTTACATAAAATATGGATACAAGTATAAAGAATAAAATAAGTTGTAATAAAACCGAACAAGCTGATCGTATTATTGACATGTTAAATCCAGACAGAAACGCGACCGAGGAAGAGTTTCAAAATTTTATGCATCGCGTCACCGAAGTAGGTAAGCACCAAATATTTGTTACATTGCGAATTTGTGTTAATAAAATTTTTCGTTCAAGAAAAAATTGTTAAGAAATTAGCGTCTGCCGATCGAGAGGAGCAAGAATGTGGGACAAAGTTAGCTGACGAAATATTAAAGAAAGGAGTTTACAAAGATGTCTGTGGAGATGTGAGAATTAAAACCGATCGTACAGTAATTAATAAATATCCGTTAAAGGATGACTCTTCTGGTGATCCGGATAAAATCTCAAAAGGTAAATTAATCCTTTTATCATACACTGCGCTTTCATTTATTTGATGGACAATGATAAATAATAAATCGACATGGCTTGCACACATAGAAATGTTTATGAAGAGTGTGGAAGCTGACGCAAAAAAACGAGCTGAAGATCGTAAAATTAGAAACGAGCGAGCGGAAACCCTGAAAAGAATTGCAAACGGTGCGTTTCGAGAAGGTGATTACGAGAAAGCCGTGAATTATTACAGTAAAGCGTTGGAACAACGAAAAGACTCCTCCGTATTATGGAATAATCGTGCGTTATCATACATGAATCTCGGATTATTCGAAAAAGCATTGCACGACTGCGAATGGGCATTGAAAGTGACCGACTCAAATTTGAAAGCACTTTTGAATAGTGCTAAGTGCTATATGCATCTAAAAAATAGAGAAAAATGTCAAGAATATATAGAGATGGCTAGAGAAAGAAATCCTCATTACAATAAATATATTAATGGTACGATCGAACATACGTGTATATATATTTTAAACATGTTATAATTTTACACATCTTTCACGTAATAATTTATTTTACTTCTTACAGAATTTGAAGAAAATATAAACCTTTAGTTTGACAAGTATAACGTTTAGGTAATCAATAATGAAGTACAGTAGCTTGTCTTTCCGGAGTATTATTCCACGTAATAAACATGTTATATAATATATATAAATTAATAAATTAACATTTTAATGCCTAGTGCCAGTATATACTTTTATTGCGATCGCCTAGATGTTCTGAACAATATCAAGATTGTTCTATATTTTTTGCATTACCTTCTTTAATTTCTGATAGAGATCTCGGTTCGTGTAGGAAAACTGTGCACTCAACGCCCTGAAAAAAAGAACATTATATTAAAACATTTCAAGATCGTAAATCAGTTTTGTACAATAAATATATCTACCTGCATGCGTGCTGCTCTCACAAATCCTTCATTAGCTGAGACAGTGATGCTTTTCATACTTTCGCCAGTTGCGAAAATTAATCGCGATCGATCTTTAATTTTACCGCCCAAACGTAGCTCCATAATTCGTCCATTGGTTACGTCGTCAACAATTCGAACTCTCTTTAACAATTCATGGGCACGCTGCGTTTCTTGCGGACCACCGATGACATCGATTATATTCATGAAGTTATTATACGCCGTCCGACAGATCATAAGTTCCTTGTCCCGAAACCGATTGTCCAGAATTAATTTTATGGGACGTTTTCTCTCCATTTCTGCTTGTTGCGTAAGTAGTGGCTCCCGATAAATATAATTGCTGTATCCATTAGTCATGTTTGTAACATAAGCCAGGAGGGCTGATACATCTAGGTTCAGAAGTTTTATCTCATTTGACAGCATAGATGTATTCAATGACTGCAGGTCCACATCTAAGTCCTTTTCAGAATCACTCCTAGATTCTTTGGATAAATCCAGCTCATCTTGTTCTACCTCCAAAAAATAAGCAGGAAACAATAAGTATATGCAAAGTTATATTTCTTATTTTTATCTTTATTAGAAATGTTATACTGACTGTTTAAGTTCTCATCATTCGTGTCTATCCTCTCTCCCTCTACTATGATGCCCATTTGCTCCAGTTGCAAGGCAAGTGGAACTTCAATTCCATAAGCAAAGTGAAATATCACATCTGGTGGCCTATAGTGATGCAGATGACATTTGCTACATGCAAGATACAAGTCTGCTTGATCCAGGATAGATTTCTGTCCATATTCCCCATTTCCAAGAGATATCAGAGTTAATGCTCTGGCATTCCTAGCGATAACTTTTACCCAGGAAGCACCACTATTACATACCAAGTCAACCTCCATGCGAGATTTCTGATATTTGAAAGGTCTCATCACGCTAGTGAGATCTTTGGCACAGGACAGTCGAGCCACCATAGCGTCTAGGTGAGTCAGGTTTGAGCTTTGAAGGTGCTTCTTATTCAAATTCCCCGTGCATTGTACCTTTGTGAGAACATCATAAAATTGTCAGTTTACTAATCTCGACGCCGTGGACTTATTACGTTAAATAAAACAAAAAATTGAGCCCGGAATCTAAATTTACGCGACGCATTCGTTTCAAGATTCCCTCACCTTCTCCAAGAACTTGATTTCCTGCTGAATTTTCCGGACCAGCTTATCAATTCCGTCGATCTTGCTCATGAGTCGCAGTCGCTCGACCATACCGCGGCCGCTGGCGATTTTCTCCTCGAGGCATTGCAGCAGCACGTCGTCCGTGTCGCCTTCCATCGTCACGGCGGGCGAGAGGAGACCGCGCCTCGGCTTCGATCGCGCGAGCGGAATCGAATCCTCCCAGCGATTGCACGCGACAGTGGTCGCGCGCGTTGTGCACGGTGCGTGCAGCCATCTCGCGCCGCCGGTCAATATCACACGCTCGCGTAATGTCGTCGGCTCACCGTGACTTGTGTCAAGCCCGCCTCAATTAACCTCACCAAACACTTTTCGCCGCGGTGTGCACCCAGGACAAGCGACAGTCGATGTCGACGCGGCGCAACGTTGAGCGGTGCTTCGTGACGCGAGTCGTCGTCAGAAGGACGAGGACGAGGACGACGAGCCCGCGACACGGAACTGCGACGTCCACGTGAACCACGGTGAAGAGCCTTCCTTCGAGGCCGTTGAAGCGAAAAGATGTCCGGCATGAAGATTATCGAGAATCCGGAAGTGCCGGGTGAGTCGTTCGTTATTCCCGAGACGATCCTGCTACCTTCTTTTCTTTCCCCCTTCTCCTCGCGACAACAATATGACGATAGAGATCCTTGGCGCGTTCCTAGGAATCTCGCCGGACGTCTCGGGCTTCCCGAGGATTGCCTCAATTAGCGCGCGATTCGGGATCGCTCGAAAACGTCGAACCGTGACTCGCCGGACGAGCCGATTATTACGTGCGTGTGTACACGTTAGCGAGCAAATTGCGAGCGCGGAGTGCACGGATCACGCAACGTGCACGTTTGCAAAGTTATGTCGTGCCAGATCTAATCTACGATTCACCTTTCGGTCTCTTAACGTCCACTTCTGTCGACTTTTATGTCGGACCAAATTCTAATTGTCAGAACTGGCGAAGGACAAACCCGAAAAAAATCGCAAGAGGAGGAGGGGGAGGGGAGAATAAAAATTTATAAATTAATATAGCCGATTTATATTTTGAGTCATTAACAGAAACAAAGTAATTATGTAAATGTCTGTAATAACGTTCGAGCCAAAATTCACGCCTCCAGCAAGTGCTGCTCTCCATTGACGCCGAAACCCAGATGATTCTCGCTCGTGAGGTTACTCTGTCCTTGTTCAACAGCCGTCGACGGAAAACGGAGTGACGTCACGGGTGGGAGTTATCTGGGTTCTGAATGAAGAGACCTTGAGGCACGCGAGCATTCAAATTACGCGACCGGGCGATATTTCTTTCGTCTGCTCGTGTATATCGATTATGTAACGCGCCACGACGAAGTCCGTCTATACAAATCGTAGTCGAGGATGTTGAGCGGCCAAGCACGAGCCCACGAAGACGTTGCACCGGTCACTGCAGCACAAACGCGCGACAAAATATGTTTGGACGACGAGACGCATTGTTGCAGATCTTTGCCCGCGCGAATTAACGCGACGCGTGTATCGCGCGCGATTAAATGCGATTCTCCTGTAAGTTATAATAGCGCGATAACTATCACGTGTTAACGGCGCCACCCGGCTTACCTGCGCGCTTTTCTCTCCCGAGCGATTCACCCTGGGTCCGCGATCATTATCGCGATCGTAAATCTCGCAGTCCGCGGCTGCGGGATTTCGCCAGGAATCGGCACCGGCGAGAATAACGCCTGGCTGCGAGTCCGAGTACGCTAATAAACTTGCCCGGCGCGCTTGACGAAAGAAAGGGCCTCCCTTTCTTCCTTTGTTCTCTCCTCGCTTTACCGTTAAGCCTCCGTAAAAAAAAGAAAGAAAAAAAAATATATAGAAAAAAACGACCTGGTAAAAAGTATAAATAAGACGGCACGAATACGCCGCGTAATTACCGCGCCGTGTTATAGATCCGAGAAGAGTTTTTCTTTCACAATGGAACGACAATGACGTGAGAAATTGCCGCAATAAACCTGCGGGATGTCGCATGATTTACAGCTTTCGACTTTATAAATTCCTGAGCGCCTTGAAGCGAGAAAAATATGATACCACTCTGTTCCGGTTGGGGATTCCTTTTTTTTTTCCGCCCCCGCGCGACCACTTGGACCCTTCAACTTATCTATGTTCTTTCGCAACAGGACTCGAATGTTTCCTGCCACCGCCTCCGCCACCTCCGCCACCGCCGCCACCACCACCACCGCCACCGCCACCGCCGTCTTCGGGGAAACCTTCGAGCAGCAATGAACAGTCAACGACGCAGCAGCAACGACCCGAAACAACGAGCGAGAGCGTGACGACGACCCCGGCGGTGACCGATGGGGCTTCTCCGAGCCTGAGCACCTTCCCGAACTCGGTGCCTGTCGTACCACCGAATCCGTACATGCTGCATTCAACGATACCGCAAACTCCAGGACAACCACCAACCTCGAATCCCTGGTGGATTGCTACCGACAATGATACCTCAGAGCTCTACGCTCAATGGTACGATCCGACCTACAAAGGTGCAGCTACCACGACGGTAATATCGCCCGCGACCCCAGCCATGGGAAAGCCCAAGAGCAAGAACTTTTACAAACGCAAAAATGAGTTTATCGATCCGGCACAGGATGCAGGTAATAAGAAAGCGTTTGAAAATGTATTTAAGTACGCGCGATGAATCTCAACGTTGAAGAACAGTTGAAGAATAGAGAGAAATAAACTGTTGATCTTATTTTGCAGAGAAAGTGGCGAGCGCGCAGAGGGAATTGTCGGCGCTGATGAAACCGCTCAAGTGTGATCTGTGCAATGCAGTCGTAAGACCCGGCTAATTGTAATCGAATAATTAGACACTTATCTCTGTTTCAATTTAGTCTTAGTTTGTGAATAATTATTTGCAATTGTATATATAATTGTAACTCTGAGCGTTTTATATTGACGATATCGTACTTTGCAGATGAATTCTACGTTGCAAGCGAAATTGCACTATGACGGCAAGCCGCATCAGAAAAAAGTATCGATGTTTCTCAATCAGAGCGTTAAAAAACAGAAAACGGATGACGGGCAAGTGAGCAGCACGACCAATAACGACTGGCAAAATTACTGTGATGTAAGAGGCCTACAATGTTTCGCCTAAAATTATGTATTTACATACATAATACATAAATTGCATATTAATGTACCTTGCATACGATCTACATTGCTAGATATGCAAAACGTGGTTTACGTCGCAAACAGACGCCACGCAACACTACGCGGGCAAAAAGCACATTAGGGCAGCGAACGGCGGGCCCCGTGCAAGGTATGAACATCTGCATTCACGTTATCCAATAATAATCGCGTTAACAATATGTACGTTATACATTGTTATTGCTAAGCCACAAAATTCGTAATATAATATATTTATTTTACTAATTTAATACGCATAACGAACGTAATACAAGCACGGTCACGTTTACCGTGATAATTACAGTGTTATAATTTTACAGGCCTTCGAAGAAGCTACCGCAAACTCAGAATCAGTACAATCAGGTGGATTCGACGGGTCGCTTCGGTATTGGAATGACTTTTCTAACGGACGCGCAATCTACCCCGGCGATGCCACCGATTGTATCTGACAGCGTAGCTGCGATGCCGAATCCAGCCGCGTTACCATCCACGCGTTACACGTCACCACCGTATCCCACGCCATTGCGTTGCGACTTGTGCGGAGTCTCAGCCAATCGTCAAGATCAGTTGGAGACGCACAAACGTGGAGCCCGTCATTTGAGAATGCTCAGGCTCAATGGACTCCCTGTACCTGAACCCGGTAATATCAATCAGCGAGATAAACGTAATTTGCATATGCGTGTACGTCGTTTCAATTTACTAATTCTCCGCGTTATGTTTCAGCTACCGAGAGTGAAAACGCGTTCAGCGTCTCGGAACCTATAGATTATTCTATTTATCGAACGCCGTCAGGTAATATATCGTTTCTTGTTATACAAAAAAAAAAAGCGTTAACAATTAATAACGCAATTCTGTAATGGTACAATAATTGACTTTTTATTTTGCAGGGCAGTATTATTGTGCACCGTGCAATCTATCGTTAAACTCAGAGACCACATTCGCTCAGCACGTCGAGAGCAAGAAACACAAAAATCAGTCTAACCCAAAGTTACCCAATGCCGTTGTAGCGGCGAAGAAATCTAGATTCAAGAAAAAATAAAGCCGTGACGATAATATGCTTTCTAATACAATACAACAGCGTTTCTTCTTGTTGTTTCTCCAGTTTCGAACCTTGCGTTCGTGCACGCACCTTATTCGTCACGGTTTTACGATGAAGAGATAGACGGTACTCGTAATAGACTTCGGTTCGAGACGTTAGAAGACTATTAAACTGCGGACGGAGGAAGTACCGAATATTCTGGAATTAAGACGAAGCTAGATCAAGCGTCTGATGGGTGCGACTGATGGGAAACGTAAGTCTGTTAGCTACGCGGGGCGATTATTTAAATTAAATGCCGATTAACTCTAGATTAAATTTGCAGTAACTCGAGCGCGGTGATTTAGACGGCGGCTCATTAAAGCGCGTCTCGACGCCGCGACTAATCGTCTTCCGCATTTATTCAATTACGAAGATCATTAAGTCGAGCCGCGTTGCGGCGTCGCGGGATTCGCGAAATCCTCGAGCTAGGATGCGTGTATGCAACGTAAAATTTATGCGCCGTTCGTTTTCCATTTCTCTCTTTCTCTCGCGACCTTCCGCCGCGCTTTATGGCCGAGCGAACGAGCCGAACTCTCGTCTATTAATTACGTCGTAAGACGCGTACGGCGGAGCGATGTTTCCCGCCTCTTTTTAGTCGTCCGCGACGAATGTGTCTCGTGGAACGGCGGACGGGAAATAAAACGTCGCTGTAAAGCATGAATCAACAATGAAGTATCAAACGACGAGACGACGGCGGCGTTTATGACAGGCGTCCAAAAGTGGTGGAAACGAACGGCCCTCGAGACATGCGAGAAGAACAAACGAGACCATCTGCAAAGGAATCCTCGAGATCGGCGCGGCGCGGCGCGTAATTTCTGAATCCGCCTCGAATTCTCACGGGCGAGCGTGTGCGAGCGAGAGGGTTGAGAAATCTCAACGCCGCGGGCGACGCCGTGTACTCGAAATTCCACCGGAGGCACCGGTGTCCTCTCCCGACTCCCGCCGCTTGGCCCTTTCGTCCCGGATGCGTGACGCACCGCATACCGGCGATTTTCTAACGAATCCCGGCAATTTAGCGGCCCCGATTCCCCCCGCGTCGCTCTTCTCGGCGGTTTATCTTTTTGGTTTTCCAAGCCATAAGCGGCGCGCAAAGTTAGGTTCGTCTGTTCGCGCGAACTTTTAGATCGACCGGCTTATTCTACATCTGCGCTTTAGATATCAAGAGACACGTTAATCTAATAATGTTTTAACTATCCTAATTAGAACTTTTTTTTTCAATTTTATCTCGTATATTTCCGATTCCGAAAATAATATTTTGAATCAATCCCTGCGACAATATAAATTAGGGCACGTTCGACGGTAGTCAGCTTCTATAAATAACGTTTCACGTTTGTTCGTGTCTTAAATTTTTTCATTATCTGACTTATTAAGAGACACGGCAGTGTCTCGCGTCAAGTATACATACGCGTAGCGAG
Source organism: Cardiocondyla obscurior (assembly GCF_019399895.1). NCBI lineage: Eukaryota > Metazoa > Arthropoda > Insecta > Hymenoptera > Formicidae > Cardiocondyla > Cardiocondyla obscurior. The sequence continues at coordinate 9,255,192 of NC_091864.1, forward strand.
ACCGCTGTGTATCTTAATGCGATTCGCCGAGTTTTTACGACTCCGGGCCGAGTTTAACGTCGCGTTCGCCTCTTGTTTTGTTTACCACGCATATGACCGTCACCATGGTCGACGCGTTCCTTTCCGATATTTCGTCTCCCGCGGGAGACGCATGCCTTGAGTTTTACATACCAAAAAAGCTACGAGTCAACTTCAATGCCGCACTGTTGTCGTGCCGGCAGGATCGTGAATTATTCTAATGAATTTGCACACGTGTGCGGTGTTTTCAAAACAGACACCCGCGCGTCATTGATCTTACAAGTTGTATTTACGATCGCATCATTGACTAGTTTGTCATTACGACGTTACTGTTGCCGTTCGGCGAGTTGGTGTTTGCCGAGCAGCGAAATGCCGGTCGCCTTGCCAGCGAGTCGCTTCTCGAATGTCGGTGGTCATCAAATTAAATGGCCGCGTACCAATTACGCCGGAATAAAATAACCGCGATAAGACGCTCGTCACTCCCACGTACACAAACGGAATTTTCTTCTTGACGGGAAAAGGGAGAGCGGCCTTATGACTCTCTATTCGCGCGGGCCTCTCGTCGAGTGATTAAGGTACGATGACACGGTTCGATTTCGACGAAGCCAACGAAGCGGCCGGCAAGGGCGGAAAAAAAAAAAAAAACACAAATTAATCTGTGACGCGGCGGAGATTTTGAGGAACGTATAAAGTTCCATTAATCGTGCAGCCCGCACGTTTCGGTGGGATTCGTCTCGATGACTGGAGAGAATTTCCAAGAAGCCTCGGGTCAGAGCAAAGAGTCGCTGCCACCTGCGACGAGGTAGTAGCGGTGCAACCAGACGCCGTGACGAAAAAATCAATCGATCGGCCTGCCGGCCGATCGCTTCCTTCAAGGCTCCACCGATCGGCCCCGTCGTTGTCCTCTCGAACCCCGCTCAGTTTCTCGGATAAGAGAGTACCACGCGCAAAAATCACCTATCGGCCGTGACTCGCGAAGAAAATCGCAGTCGCTGCGCAACCGAGCTATTAGAAACGCATGAATAAACCGGGGAACAAGAGTGAAAAGAAAACGCTCCGTTGGCGATTGCGTTACTTCTTGTGGAAACGTGAATCGTGATCTTACCGCGCGCTTAATACACGCAACGACAGAACACGTCTGAAGGAGCAGCCTCCACATGTAAAAATGTCAGCTTTCAAAAAGGAAGGAACCGCTGCGAGAAAAATTGGTGAAATAATTTTTTTTTTTTTGGACGAAGATCCGTGAAAGGGACAGGTCAAAAATAACCAAACAGTTGAACGGGTAGCGCCAGGTGACTTTATTATTTTTTCTTACAATAAATTAGTTTCCCTTTTTTTTTTACCGTTATTGCTGTAAAAAGGCCAATGGAGGTCGTAGTATACATTTTCTTTTTACTTTGCAGTCCCCGGAAGTACGAAAAATCGTGAAAAAATGCTGCGGATTTCGGCAAAGTCCGAGGAGTTCTCGACGAGTCTGCAAGGAACAAACGCTTGTCCGAGGGCCGATGTCGTAACGATGAATGAGGATTGCGACGCGTAAGGGCGCCGACGGATGCCAAGAGGGGCGTAATCGGTCGTTACGGAATCGCTCGCGCAGAAATCCTCTTCCGCGGTCCGCGGATTGGACCCCATCGTCTATATCGAGAGGGAACACAGCCGATAGATCGTCTCGGATGGTCGGCAGCCGGCGCAACTCGGGCCGCCGCGGGTTGAGCAATCAGCCTCGCTCGATCGCTGAATTCCGAGGTGTAAACGATGGAGATTAATGCGGGAGAAACCGCGCGAACAGACAGACTCGCGCGACGCAACTTAATAAATTACCGCGGCCGCCGTGATTTTTCTCGGAGAGGCGACGACGTAACTCGACTTGACATTAACGCGCGCGCACGGAGCGCCCCAGAACCGGTCGATCTTAAATCTAATAACATTCACTTTGTCTCACCTGCGCGATTGATCACTAATTCTGGACGATGCGAGCTGCAGTCTGTGGGAAAAAAAGGAAAAAAAAAGTATGGATTAATATTTATACATTTTCGACACACGGCACGGTCCGCGGTTTTCATTTTAATATTTATTCGCTTTTTCGAGCTAATTGCCAGGCTGGTTTCGCCAGCGAATCGAGCCGCCGCGGCTCGTTTGAGCCGCGACTGACTTTTGCGAAATCTTCTAATCTCGCTAACGAATGGCTAACCGAGTTAGCGCCGGTCGTACGGTACCGAAGGAAACCGGACGAGAGAGAGAGTAGAGCAGCTCCTTTGTCTCGACGTCGAATCCATTGTTTCGGTCGAGGAAAAAAACCTGGAGAAGCGGCACGATGACGCGCGGACGCGCACGAATCTTCTGAGCGAACGACAGTGGTCGCCCCGACAAATTCGTGTAATTATTTCTCGATTAAGAGAACGTGAGCCGGTGAACGTTGCTCGGGATTAGATCGGCGTTAACGGGACAAACCTCGCCCGCGTCACTTAAGTTTAACCTGCCGAATCCCGCGGAAACGTCGCGGGCGACTTTGATTAATCATATCTCAAAAGCGTGATCCTTCTTAGGTATTTATTTTGTAAAATATGAGTCGATGACAGAAGCGAGAAAAAAGAAAGAAAAGAAAAAGAGAGAGGACGTCGCGGATACGGCACGGCAGAAGTGAGTAACGACGCTAACTGAGGCCAATCTAATCCAACGTTTGGCATTATCGCGGCGTAACTAAAAACCCGCAATCTCGCGCAGCACTAAATTAGGAATTTCCTAACAGCGGTAAATGATTATAGACTTCCGAGAAGGAGGAGGACACAGGGTGGGAAGAACGTCGCTTCAAGCGGCGAGTGCGTGTCGTCGGGAGGAAGTCATCAGGGCAGAGCGGACGAGAGCGGGGGCGGAAGGGGGGAGGAGGGCAATAAAAACTGATCGGGACGCATCTCGGCGAGGCCGGGTCTTTGCGGGCCACCAGTGTCGACGGGCCGTCGAGAAAATAGAAAATCGTGGTGCTCCCTAAATGCGGGCGGTGTGATGTCATGCGGAAATAGCTGTCCGTCCGTCCGTCTGTCTGTTCGCCGGCGGGACGCGCCGACACACACCGCGGCTCGCAACCGCACGTAACGGCGAAGGGGCCGATCTCGATCGATCACGAACGATTACCTTCTCGGCCTACGAAAGAGGAGCTCTCCAGGTCGAAGCCGGTATAATTTCCGTGGGTCCAATTCCCTGAGATTGCGGCCGCGGAAAAACGCACGTCCGAGACTGATCGCCTCACTATCCGCGTTAATAAACCACCGTCTTGCGCGAAAGAGCGCTCGCGGAAATTAATCTGCCGCTTGTTATTTTTCCTAGCTCTCGCTTTTCTCTCTTTCTCTCTCTCTTTCTCGATAAATTACTTGCATCGATTATATTTTCAAAGACGAAAACGATTTCGAAAAGGCGGTGTACATCTTTTGCGATACGTTTCACGCAAATCATTAAAATAGGTTACGAAGAAAGATTTTCTTTATTTTAACCTCTCGTAGTCTCCGATAGCAGAGTTCAGCTCGAAACAAAGTGAGGCGATCTAAAATCGAGCAAGCGCCTTATCGCCGCGTCGGCGGATTTTTCATACGGATTATCTCGGGGGCGTTATCAATCACCGATACATCCGCGTTATTTATGTAACGTGCAGCGCATGTTGCAGCCGTCATCAATCTCCGGCGCTCGCGATTCCGTCGCGGCTACCTTATGTCTTTTCTCGATACTCGTATCGATCGCGCGGGCTATCACTATCCGTCGTTTACGAGCCCCTAATAACCATAACTCGCTCGCGACGATTACAACTTTCCCCGCTGTATCTGCCGCAATTATGGCAAATAATTTAATGCTTCCGGCGCGCCCGACGAATGCACGTGTCCAGCCCGGATCGGCCGGAGATCGCTAATCTTTCCGTTATCGGGAAATTGTAATTTAGTCGCGGCTCGCGGCGAAAGGGCAAACGACGGCAGGCCCCCCGACGATCGAAATTTCGCATCTTCCCATTATGCGCTGGGACGGCTTCCCATTTTTCACGCGGTTGACAATCTAATCCCGCCCGTGCAAAAAGCGACGAGAAAGAGCTGCGGAGACTTTTTTTTTTTTTGGCAAAAGTCAACCGAAATCCACAGAGGAGATAACGCTGTCGACAGGATCGCGCGGATAAGCAGGACTCGCGATAACATCGCGCTCGCTTTCCCCTCCTGCGACTTTTTTTTCGCCCGGAATGCAAACTCCACGCGATTTAAATATAGAACGCGATTCCCGCCGTTTGACTCCGCGAGATGAGAGATTGGAGAGATCAGTCTGGGACGACGTCTGGGACGTCTCGAACCACCAGTCCACCGTCGTTAATTATTTAACCGTCAGTTCAATTATTTATTTGTATTTATCATTTACAAGAGTACTTACCTACCTCTTATATTTACTTCTTTATTTTAACAGAATTTAATTGAAACCTGTAGATCGCTTTTACGTTGTCAATCTGTCGTTTTCGCATTTACAGGTACGGAAAAGGTCTCGCCAGGAGGAAGAAGCAATCTCGCGCGAGAGGGGAACGAGGGGGTGTCGTCGTGGCGGAAACTCGAGCGGATTTTGCGCGCCGGTACGAGGGAGAGAGGATCGCCGACGGCGAAAGTCGTCAGGGATCCCCGCGCGCGACCTGGGACATTCCGGATGAGCGGCGGCACCGAGAGGGCCGACCGCAACGGCCGCGATGTCACGCCGTCAGCGCGCATGTGCGCGGATTACACTTGACGGGCTCAAAAAATCAATGACCTCGGCGTACTCTCTCGCGTCGCTATCTCGCGAAATAGCCTTTCGCCGTGTACGCACCGCGACCGTGGACTGTCGCGGTAACAAGCGTCGCGACGCCGTTTCGACGACGACGCGTATCCGGGGTCGAGCGCACCCCGGAGCTCATCGTCAGAAGAGAGAGGGAAAGCAGAGGAAAGTGCGAGAACGCTGCGGAGAAGAGAAGAGAAGAGAAAATGGCCGGCGCGCGGCCGAGGGTGCAGCTCGGAACGATGGTCGCGCTGCGGTAAGACGGCCGAATAGCGGTATATGGAAGAACCAGCCGAGCGACCTCGCCGTTAGTGGCGCCACCGTTTCATAGCGTACGGCGCTGCCGCTGGCCGCTCAGTTCGTATCTGTTCGTTGCGCAGGACGGATGCCTCCGCGCTTGGCGTCGTCTCTAGCTCGCGTCTCGCGAAACAGAAACCGAACAAAAACCAGAAGACAGAGAGGGAGAGAGGGAGAAAGGAACGGCCAGGAAGAAGGAGAGACCGAGCGGACTGCGGCGAGGGAAAAAAACCACGCGAGCCGCTAAACAAGAACGCCGCGCGGGACAGCGTTTCTGTTTTCGTCGGAATTCCATCGGAGCGGGCGCCGCCGGAGGGTGTCCCGCGTGAAGTATATTGCGAGCTGGCGTCCGCGCGAGGCCGGCCAACCAGTGTGAAAGTGATGATAATCCATCCAGTGCGCGTCGGGAAGCAACCGTGTCGTTCTCCGCGGACTGTCCTCGGGTGAGTTTTACGGGTGATCGTACGCGCCGCGATTCGCGTCTGTGCCGAGTGGCGCGCGAGGGAGAGAGCGAGAAAGAGAAGAGAGAGAGAGAAAGAGCACGAGAGCAAGAAAGACGGCGAGAGACAGCGCGAGAGAGGAGCGCGGACGCTCTCCCTCCCCGCCCCGCGGTGCACCGCGCGCCGTCCGTCCACCTTTCGCGTTGCCGCGAGTGCACGGGATAAAATGGCGCTTGCTTTCGTCCGTGCACCTCTATCGACCGTGACGAGCGGCACGGCGAAATCGCGTCGGCACCGCACGCCGAGGCCCTTCTGAGGGAGTCCAAGCGACGTCCCGCGCGCGATCGTCGCCCTCCCCCGCCTCCCCCCATTCCGTTGATCGTCGACGTCCCGCCGACGTCGTGACCGCGCTGTGCCCCTTTCTTCGTGCGCCGGGGGCTACTCGCGTGGTGTGTGTGTGTGTGTGCCAAGTGCTGAAGCAGCGGGAGGAGCACCGTCAGCGCGGTGCGACTACACGGCGGCTGTTCGCGGATCCAGAGCCGAATAGAGCCTTAGGTGAGTTCTCAAATCTCTCATTCGAAATATCATACTTTTTCCCGGGCAACTTGCGAGCGCCTCGCTCCATGTCGAGACGGAGCTCGCTTTAGCCGGCGTCGGTCGGAAAACGGGAGTATCGCGATAACCCGAAGCGCTAATATGCAAGCTCGCGGATAGAAAAGACTTCGCGTAAACTGCATCCTACCGTTAGCGAGACAGGCTCGCGACAGGGACCCGCGTAACGGCGAGGTATTAACGATCGGTATCACGGTGAAAGGCGTTAATCCGCTTGCCGCTTGTTCGCTGGACTCGAGCGTTCCTTTTACGCGCGATTATCACGCGAAATTGAAAAAGCCGTAAAACGGAGGCGCCTCGCCTGCGCCCGGAGGAATGCGTTTAATGAACTCTCGAGATCCTTCTCGGGATGCCTTCGAAAAACTTTCCGCTTCTTCGCGAGTTCTGTCCGATCGAGCCGATGCGTTCTTCCGCGCGAGCTTCAATCTTGATTACTGCGATAACTGGCAATTAATACTCGACACTACCGTCGACTGCTCGCGGTTCTCCCGAGGCTGCAGTTTTCTAACGGGTTGAAAACGCCGAGTTAATGCTCGGTTTTCTCGAAAATAAAGTAGCCAAAGCCGAGCGAAGGTCGGCGCTCGCTCGAGCGAGGATCCAATGTTTTGAAGTTTTTTTGTTAACGTGAAATCGTTCGAGCGGAAAAGGAGTGGTCGTCGATCGTCGTGACTGAGCGAGGAGATTTTCGGGGTGATCGGGGATGCTGAAGGTCACCCAACGATGCGACGCTTATGAATATACACAGATAATCGAGTGCGCCGTGTAAAAAAAAAATATATAATATATTTAGAAAGATACACTCGCTTTTGACCACAGTCGTAATTTTACGATTACTTTAATCAACTATATTTACAATTGAAAATGTCATAAAATTATGGGCCAGGGCTATATTTTTCTCTTAGTGTCCGTCGAACGAGAGAGATCGCGCGGTGAGTTTTTCGCGCGCCGCCTTGATGCGCAAATACGCGACGAAAACCGGCGGGACAGGACGTGTTTGAGCACGACTCTGCGCGCAAATATTTTACGCGAGCAAACACTCGCCGCGACGGATCGTATCGCTTGCTTCCCTCTCCCCCCGCGCCGATGGGATTTTCTTCCTCGTTCCGTTACGTAATCCGTCAAATGTCAAAACGGTTCCGCCACTCGAGGTCGCTCTCGAGCTAATTTTTTTCTGCGGGTGTTCCTCCTCCTGCCGCTCCGTATCTTCCTCGTGATTAGGGTCAAGCAAACGCTATCGGTGATTTTCTTTCGCCGCCGTTATCGTACCCTTCCCTTTTTTTTTTTTTAATCTATAATCGATATCGGATTATCTGATATCCGAAAACCAGAAAGGCAGGCAGGCAGGCCAGTCCCACCGCGTTCAATAAATAAATTAATGTCGGTGTTATGTACGTCTATTTTTATTTATTTATCAAAGCTTTACTCCGTTCATCTTCGACGCTTCGAAATGAATCACGGTGTCGCGAGTGAGATATAAACGCGTGATAAATTTGACTTGAGTGATTCACGCCGCGCGTCCCGGGGCCTCGGTATCGATTGAAAATTGTTGACCGGCTTAAATCCCAATAAATCTACGTAATAGACGCAGAAAACGGCCGTAAATACTCGAGAGATCGGTCGGTGGGGAAATGAATTTTCGTAACGTGATCGCATCACGAAATGTGTTGGCGGGCGAGCCGATCGTTATCGCGCGGTGGACGTTCAACCCGATAGGAGCCGCGGTAATTCTTCAGCCGTTGGATAAAAAAAAAAAAAAAAAAAAAAAAAGAACTGGGCGAGCCTTCGCTTTTCTACCTGTTGTTGGCCGCGGTCAGGTAACGCGAATCCGCGGGAGCGTTTATACCCCGCGTTTGCGGAGCGCGGCGCGAACGTTATCGAAATCGATGTGACAATGTTTTTCCACTGACGACCGCGCGCGGGAACGTGTGCGGCGCTTCATTCCAAAATTCGCGTACATGTCCCTTAAAATCACGAACGCTGTTTGGGGAATTAGAGCGGCTGGGAGCCCCGATAAAATTTATATCGTATAACCGAACACACACGCACGGACGAAGATTAGCCGTCGCAGCTGTTCTCTTGAATCCGAATCATGTCCTGAAAAAGCAGCACAAACATGTACAAACGTCGAGCGGCTTGTTTTTTATTTTTTTATTTTTTTTTCTCTCCGTGCGAATTCATTATCCAAGTTTTTTTTTTTATTTTTTATTTTTTGTAATTATCGACGCGGGTGTTTTCGGAATACTTAAACGCCGCGCGCGAAAGCAGCCTTTTCTGTACTTTTGCATTGATAAAATTTCAGCTTCACAGAGGGGAAACGCCATGTGGCGATGGAAAACGTGTAATTATTTAACATGCCCGCAGCAAAATGCTCTTCTCGTTTTACAAAATAATCCTGGGCCGCCGAGGGGCTAAACAGAGAAAGTATGCGCGGCACGCAAAATAACGACAGCCTAGTTTATTAACCATTAACCCGTCTATTAACCATTATGCTCGTAACATTTAGCGGCTCGCGTGCAATATCGTGTTCTCGCGCGTTCGTAAAACACGACAGTTTCAAAACAGTATCCCGCGCTGGGCTCGCGGGCGCGTGTTGAAGTAGCGGCGGTGGCCTCGTTTCGCCGATATAATCGTATAATCGATTTGGTAACGACCGAATCGCTTCCCCCCTTCCCCTTCCCCCGTCCGCGATCCGCGAGCGCCTTTAAATCGCAAGGAAACGAGATTAATAAAACAAAGTGCAAACGCCACGTCGCATTTCGCAACTCCGAGCACGCACCGCGTGTCACAATTTTCGCTCCAATTGTCCCCTCGATCGCGAAGATTATTTTACAGTTTACTCGCGCGTGTATACCTAACGTGCGTGTCGATCTCCGCTTCATAAAATTTAAATACCAATATTTCCTTCCGTTCAATATCGAAGCGAAGAATCCGCGCTCGGCACGTCGCGGTCTGATAAACTCGAGCTTTCGGCGGAAAATATATATTTTAAGCTGTACGCGCGGCGGTATAATTATACGAAAGTCAAGATGACTTTAGACCTCGAAGTGCATTAGCGGGTTAATCGCGCGTGCACGTGGGGTATAGACACCCGCGGCGCCTTGCTTCCGTGTCCCACGTCGGTCCCCTCGCGTTCACGGCGACGTGGGCTCGCGCAATTTCATAAGTGGATCGACCCGCTTCCGTCATTAGGGACGTAATTCCATTTTCGGCGTTGTCCCCTTTTTTTTAACCGCGATTAGCTTCAATTTACCGCGCATGATATAAAGACCGCTAATTTGTCCCGTATCTTTTTTCGTCTCGTTCGAGGGACGCCCGTCTACGAGCGCAACAGTCGCCGTCTCGTCGGCAAAAGAAAGAAAGAGAGAGAAAGAGAGAGATGGACGAAGGAAAACGTCGCTCGGCAACGTGAGAACGGATCCCCGATGTTTGTCTCCGAGCTCGTGGCGCTATCCGGTCGACGAGATCTCGCCCGATAATCGCCGGCGAACCGTTAGACGAAAACGATCGCAAGCCCCGCTGCGATATCGCGTCGCCCTCCCCCTTTGCGTATCTCCTCTCCTCTCGTCTCGCTTCGCGTTCGTGCACACTTATGCGCGCTCCCGGGGGCGAATCTCTGGTGGAAATTAATGAAACTTAAGCCTCAGCTGTCAAGAGACCCCGCAGGGCATCTCTGGAGCACCCGGGGCGAAACGTTATCCGAAATATTACCCCCTTCTCCCCCTTATTTTACTTTAATGGAAAGGATTAACGACATGATCGGAGATTAGAATGAACGATTGCCGCTGAATCTATCGCCGGCCGATTCTACATCGCGGAATAGTTTCGCAGATACGCGTGGACTTTTCAGCATCCACCGCGAGGCGGATAAAAATGTTATTTTTAACTTTGCGCGCGCACGAACTGTGGACGGGGTCGGTTTCTAGGCGTCGGAGAGTTGGGTGCACTTTACTGCGCGTTCTTGAGATCAATCCCAGGCTCACTGGCGAGGCGAGGATCGAAGCAATTAATTATGATTACTGGTATTATTAGAGACGCCTGGCGCGTCCCTGTCCGTTGGCGTCCGCGCGCGTTCGCTCGCGACGTGCTGACTTTACCCGTTCTCGCACGTACGTTCTCGCTCGAGCGCGCTCGCCGCTGGTGTAATTGCATCGTGAAAGTGTTACAAAGCGATTCTCGTCGGCCCTGTGAAAACGCGCGTCGCCTCGCGTCGTCCGCTCGATCGAGCGCGCCCACCGCGGACTCGCAGACGTAGTGAAAGTAGTGCAACCACCTGGCTCGTCCTTTGAAAACCTGCATACCTTCGGCATGCGCGCCAATATCTAGTCACCTTAGCGAACTTGTCAAACATTCCGGAGAGAGCCCGCAAAGAACGACGCGGAATTATAAAGACCCAAACCCGCCTCTCGATACTCTCGCAGCTCTTCAAGCCGAAAATTACGCTCGTTACGAGACTTTAATTTATTATACCCGTGAATTTAAGTATTATTTAATATTACGGGGACATTATCGCTTTGCCTCTATCTGTCACGTTTCCCAGCTTGAGCCTCTGAATGGCTCGAGCAAATCCACGAAATAACAGCGGTTTTTCGACAATCCCGAAACAATCCGGGATTACGCTAGGCATTAAGGAAGTTCCACAAAACCTTGAAATGCGTCGTCATGGACGAGTCGGCCGATTATAATCTCGGCTCACGTGTCCGGCCACGCCGACAGGTCCTGCTGCAACCGCGTGTAATCTCGCTCGCTCATCTGGGATCTAGGGTTACCTGGTGGCCGGCGACCGACGAGAGCGGTGCACGTCGGGCGCCGCATTGTGTGCGCGGGCGCGCATCTCTCCGGGGATATTACTGTGTTTCGCGGGTTCCCATTTCGACCGGACGCGGAAAATGCTTACGAGCCGAGATAGAATCTCCGAGATCGTCGCGTCGTCGCGCCGGGCCGTTTCCGACGGGCGTGCTCGCGTGAAAATTCAATTTTCCGAGTCAGCCGGTCCCTCGACCATCGTCCGGTTATTTATATTTATGAAGACCCCAGCACCGCTGTCCCTCTCACCCTATCTCAACAATATCTTACCGTCTGCGAAAATAAAAAATAATAATCGCGCCTCCCGTTCACTAATGAATATTTTGTAATATCTTAACGGGGACTTTTCTCTGAAAATATCTCGCGTGAATATCCGCGGTGAACCGCCCGCGTAACTTTTGAGATAATGTTTTTATCTTTAAAAAAAAAAAAAAAATACAAAATGATAAAAATTCAGTCTAGAGTCACCGTCGCGGCACGAAGTATATAAGCGAAAAAGCGGCAGGAATACGAGCAGCAAAATAAAATCTCTACGTTCTCCTTTTTAAATAGAGAGAAAAGCCAACTTCTAGCGATTGCGACTTGCCAAAGGCGCAAGCGGACTTTAAGAGAAAGAAATTATCGAGCGCGGTTACAATTTAATATTGTGCATTATCTGCGCTCGTCCGCGCATTTGTTACAGTCATCAGATACCGCTCGAACGATTAATTACGTCCCTGATACGTTGCTAATCCCCGGTCGTTTAAAATCGTACGTCACGGCCGCTCGCGTAGATCTCGGTGCGCGCCGGGGATCGTTGGATCCGCGCGGATGATTGATACCGGGGATTTCTTCACGGCCGTTTAAACGAGACGAATAGAAACGTCACCTTTATCTGCTTACGAGAGAGTCGACGAGAAGCCCGACATATTTCCGAACCGCGTCTTCGCGCTCCTCGGCCTACAAATTATGAGCGACACTAGATTCCCGAGCGGCTACCGGAATTTTTAATGGCCCCTCGGCTATTTGCATACTTCCGTGACATCTGCCACAGGATAGACTTACTGCCTTGTATCGGACACATTCGCTTGCGCAAGCGACGGCGGAATTGATAATTATCTCCCTGGAATTAATAAATCCCGTTAGAAAGACCGACGGCGAGCTCCTCGTCTCCAAAGCAAAGTGTTTTCGTCGTGACCGCGCTCGAAGATTAACGCGATTATCTCGATACTCCCGGCGGGAGTTTAAGCGCACGATTTTTCTTAATGTTCACTACCGATATCAAATTTCTCTTACAAAACGCACCCGGTGCGTGTCCCCGTCGCGCGCGCGTAAGTTGTTAACGATCCGACGTACCGTAGAGAGAAAGACGACGACGAGTCGGTGGAAGAAAGAGCCAGGGCTCTTACGTAATTTTGATTTATTCGCGAGCTTCACTCGCGCAGTTACGAGAGTGGAAAGAGAAGGAAGGGGACGTTAATTTTTCCGCCTTTATATATGGCGTGTCGAAACGCTCGCGGGGCGTGAGTTACCGTCGCGTTTGTCCGTCGTCCGCGCGCCGGACTGCGATATCGCCGGAGATCGGCGGTGCAACGACGGCGATCGATTCAACGGGGATACCGCGATCGGGAGCCTGGTCGAGAGCACCTGTGTGATATAGCAATAATAATTACGACAGTATAACTCGCGCCGTTGGGTTGCGAAACTCCCCGTGGATATCGCGACACCGCGCGCCACGGGGTGAAAGGTCTCCCCACCTAGATATCTATAAGAAGCTTATCGCTTGGTCACGTATCCGTGTGCACGTATATACATACCTGCGCGTAGCGTACGTATGCACTCTCGGATGCAAAGTCGACGGTGAAATTATTAGGAGCTCGCGGACGGTTTGTCAATGACGGTCGATTTAATTAAAACGTTTGGGCGGCCCACCTTTCGATGACGCCGATATTTCTTGCTCAATATTTAATTTGCGAAATCTGGTCGCGAGACAAATGCTTTCGTCGACCTAATTGTTCGACGCGCGGCCGCTTTATGAGCGGATTTTCGCCGGCTTGCATTTACATACATTACGGCAACGAGTGTCGGCAAGCGTTATCTTCAATTTTTTTTTTAATTAAAAAAAAAAATTTTTTTTATTTTATTTTATTCTTGATAAACCGCCTCCTGTCTCCCTCATTTATCGCACTTTCTCTCGCGCCGATGATCACCGGCAGATAAAGCGATCGTTATCGCCTTTGCGAAAGAGTCATTCGTCACCCAGGCGAGATCGACGGGCGGGGAGAGACGGTGTTTCTTCTTTTCGCTCATGAATTTCTCGCGAGGGTAAGCGCCGCTTCATTGTGTCCACGTGGCCGCTTTGGCTTTCCGCTTTAACGATCGACACGCGCATCCCTTTAATAACGATCACTGGTGATCAAAAGCATTGTGAGGACGCATTTACGCCTGGGCGTAGAATAGACGACTGCGAGCCGCGTCGAGTTCTGGCAATTTTTTTTTTTAGGACACCTTTCAATCAAGAAATTGTTTTCGATAATTTTTTTTATCTTTAAATAATTGTTTATTTTATTTTATTTTTTCTCAAGTACGATGGGAAAAACGCAGTTAAATCGAATTAAGGAGGAAATGAAAGTAGACTCGGAAGACCCGACGGTGATAAATTAAGAGTCGGTTTTATCTTTCTCTTAAATAAGAGACGAAAAATAACGATCTCACGATAAATCCGGCGAAAAAATATTCGACTCTCGATCTCTCTCTCTCTCTCTCTCTCGTTCTCGTCGAAACGAAGATCCGATCGCCGATTCAGGGAGAGCCTTGCGTTGCATTATTATTCGATAGCGGTTCTAGAGGGGGAGAGCTCCTTTGGCTGGTAGGTGAAGAATAAATTTCGCACTGTCACGGGAGGAGATAAATGTGGCAGCCGTCGCGACGAATGGAGAAGTCTGGCTCCGATTATCGATATCATTCGCGGCCCTTCGCACCACGCACGTAACGGTGCGATCCTCTTTTACATTTTAATCCCCTCCGGCATCATTTCGCGATGGATAAAATTTCGGGAATACCTCAAGTCCGCGAGCAACAATAAATCTTACGGAAAGGAACTTACTTCATTCTGAAAATTTGTTCGCCTAAAATATATTACCTCGAATCCCGCTCGATAAAACTGTCACTTACAAATATTGGCGTTAATTCGATACTGCCTAATAATGAAATTAAGAATGAACGGCAAAATTGCGCGATGGCAGGAGGCACCTTATGTGGAAAACGGTAATAGGATACGCACAACTTATTAATGACGAGCGGAGGATAGCCGGAAGAGCCGTGTTTTCTGAAAAAAAAACCCGACGTCAACGGGAAGTACCCAGCGCGACAAATTACCGGCGATAATTACCAGGATTTCGTTCGCTGAGAGGGGTGATGGATCTAGGTTTATTTTCTTGTTGACGGCCCGGTGTTGAATGGAAGAGTTTCGCCTCCGTCCGTCCGCTGCTCGAATTTCATGGGAATCTAGCCAATGCTCGTAGCCCTTTCTACTGAGTCTTTCTTACGCGCGTTTTGCGTCGCGCATATGGCCGCGTTTTTTTTTCTCTTTTTTTTTCTTTTTTTTTTTCCTTTACCAGCGACGGGCCATTTTTTGGGAAGTGGGCGTACCTCTTTCCGGTTTTCGGTCCATTGTGTTCCGCCCGGGTTGCTTCTCCTCGCCGGGAATGCGCCGACGTTGCACTCGCGCGAGCGCGTGCAGGCACAGGACCGGATTATCCCTACCTGTTCTTGCCACGCACGCATGCATACAGATGCCCGTGCCTGCCGTGGTACGCCGCGTTTTCTATACGTCGCGCACGGCAGAAGTATTTTCGCGTTTGAACATACGCGGCGACTCGTTTCGCGTAACGCCACCGCGACGCGGAGGTGATTAAACTCGAAATGTCTCCCCGCGCCCGCAAAATATCCGTGCCAAATATTGTGGAAACGGTGATTAATATCACTATGCCGAGGCCCAGATACAGATAATTACTCCTGCGAGATTTAAACGCGTTCGAACCCTTCATACTTGCGAGTATAAAGCCTCTCCGTTTTAAATAAGAATATAAAGAAACGTTGCAAAATAATTAAACGTCTCGATGTTACCGGCTTATCGACCTGTTAATCGCGATTACGAACGCGCGGCATTAGGCCCGGCCGTCATAAATCACGCGTCCGGCTTGGCATCTTTACGTGAACCGTAGCTTTCGAGCGTTAAAGTTTTATCGCGAAGGCGCGCCCGTAGCATGCTGAATTTTCCAAAAAGAGCGCCGCGAGTACATAACGCTCGGGCGCACCCGTTGAACCGGAAAGATTTAAACGGCCGCCTATTTATGCCGCCTATGGTTAATAGTAGCGAGCTGCCAATAGCCGGCCGGCCTAACTGTTCAGTGGCAAATAGATATTGAAGAACGACGACAGCGTGCCGCATTTTGATGGAGGATTCCGCGCGAGAGGGACGTGGCCACGCGAGATGGTAGAAACCGTTAGAACTAGTGCTCTCCCCTTCTCCCCCGCCGTCTCCTGGCCGTTCGCTCGCGCGCGCGGACGGTTATCTCGTCGAGAAGATCGAGAGATTCGGGTCGAGGTTAATCTCTACCTCCCCGTCGTCCAGCGGGCACCTGCGATTAATTTTCGTACCTTTTCTGGGCAGTTCCTCGACATTCCTCCCGTCTTTCCTCCCCGGTCCCTCTTCTCGCTCGCTCTTAGACACGCGATTTTCGAAAAAAAGGGTCGCAAAGCGCGCCCGTGATAGTCGAGGACGAGCCTCCAATTTACTCTCGCGCATCTTAATACCCTGTAATTTCGCGCGTAAATATTTGCCGTAAGAGGATCCGCTCAAGCCCGGGATTCGCATCGGCGGGGGCATTTTTTCACGTGAGATCGCGAACGGCCGGGATTATATTTTGCGCGATCGACGGGAAGAAGGAGCCGAGGCTCCCGTTGTCAGCGGAAGAATCACGCTTATCTCACCGGTCGCTTCCTATTCCGCGAGACGTCCGCCGCTCTCTTTGCTCCGTAAGCTCCGGCGGATGTGTAAATTTACGGATCAAACGGCACGTTAATCGATCCTTACGACACCGGGCGACCCCGAGCTCGCCGCGAGTATGTTTGCTCGGGATCCTTTATTCGCTCGCTAGATCCTAGTTTGCAGGGCTGAAAGGAGCGCGGAAGGATCCAAAGGCTTTCGACGTCCCGTTCTCGTTCTTCTTCTTTTTTTTTTTTTTTTACGATCGCGCGCGTTTGATGTGTAACGTGTGTCAATTTTCCCTCCTATCTTTTTCTTTATTTCGATCCCTCTTTTCCCGTCTCCTCGGCCGGACCTACCGAGGTCTCCACCGCCTCGGGAGAATCCTTGGCTAAATATTTGACGTGCGAGCGCGCGCAGCTGCGACGGGATTCCGAAACGGCGAACAAACGACCGGGGATCGGCAAAGATACCGTTCATTATGAAATTCCACCTGGTAATCAGAGGACGGAGGCTCCTCCCTTTGCGAGCGCAATGGATCCAACTCCTTTTAATAAATCGCGTGCAATAACGTGTCTATTATTTCTCCTCTTTTCTCTCTGCATTTGATTTTAATACTAAATTATTTATTAATGTTATTTTATTACGTGTATTTAAAAAAAAAAAGAAATTAGCAAAAGTTTTAATAAATTCTTTCTCCGATAATAAATTCGCGAACAAGATGTTTCGGGAAAATTTCTCATAATTCTGACTTTAATTTTTCGTTTTTGTTTGTGATTAATCGAGCGATATATCGCCTGCGTCAGATATTCATTTTTATTTTGATAAAAGAGATCCGCGCGATATACTGGGATATATAGAATTCAATGATCGTTGGGGCTATGTGCGGCTGATGAAAAAGCACCGAGTCGGAATAAACGGCCCGCGCGATTGGTGCGCACTCGGAAAGAGAGCGTCGTGGCGGGAGCCTTTTGAGGAGAGTGCCGGGGCGATTTTGGTGAAATTTCACGGTGTTTAACTAATCGGCGCAGTCCGTCACCTGCCCAGCGGCCGGTGGCGTGTGAGGAAGCACCGTTTAACGCACAAACTCGGCAAAGCGGATAGTTTTCCTTTGTCAATGGGATGCTCGTGCACCGTACGGGAATATCGACGTCGCCGCTCGGAGAGAGAAAGAGATAGAGACAGAGAGAGAAAGGGATCCCGAGTAAGAGCGAGATAGATAGATAGAGAGAGAGATGCCGGCCCCGAAGTGCGGCTGTGTGCATCTGTACGTATCGCGTCCGAGGCCATTTGCGCCTCGACGTGGGACACCTGGGGTCTCTCTCTTTCGGAGACGACACCACCGAGCCGGCACCTCTTCGCATTGAAAGCCGTTGTCCGCTCGTGTAAAAGCCGATCGGAAATAAAGAGAGGGCGGGTCAATTTGTCCGCGCGATTTGGAGAGCTCGTGGGGTGGATTGCGCCATGTAACGCTCTCCCGCTGAGAACAAACGCTATGTAACGCCGTTATATAAAAGCATCGGTTAACACACACGCGGGATATGTAGCGATTATCGATCGCGCGCGCGATTTTAACCGCCCCGACGTTAATGTACTCTCACATTTCCGGCTGTACTTTTTTTTTCTCTCTCTTTCTCTTTAAACACTGTCGAATTTGCTTCATAAAAATGTACTTTATTTTTCGGTAATCGTACAATTTAATAAGAACGTCTAGACAAGCGTTTAATAAAAATTACGAGCCAACCGCTAGGCTTAGAACATAAGATGATGGCTTTCCACGGCGTCTGCATAAGTTATCTGTATAAATGCATGCAATTTTTACATTGTTCTCCAAGTGTTAATGATTTCTCCTAAGAGGATTGCAATGATATTGTTCCGCAAATAAAGTAAGAGTGCACTCGCGCATAAATCGCGATACGAGGTATTTTCAATTAGAATTCGTCAGGCGGTAGATTTATCGTTAGCTTTATCCCGTCAAACAATGGTTCGGGAACGATTCCCGGCGCAACGAGCCGGGTATCGACACGAAGCTGTTGTAGATTGATATCTCATTGCCGCGAGTTTTCTCAGAAGCGGTGACTCAACTTTTTGTATCGCGCATCGCGGCATTATTAATACTGAGAACCGCGGCATTGCAAAGTAACTGAGGTCTTATCGAGTTTATTATCATTAACATTGCGAAAGATAAGGCGCGAGAGAAAGAGGAGGAAGCGGCTCGTGAGAAGAAATCAGATTCATTAGATCGATCGCGCGGCTGTCAGCATTTTTTTGTTTGTTTCATCCGAGGCCTGTCCGTGCAAAGCAAAGTGGGTTAAATCGATGTCCAAAGGGATTTAAAAAATAAAAAAAGCCGCAGTTTCCCTTCTAGGTGCGCTCCTTTTTATTTCCTTCCTCTTCTGCCGCTTCGACCTTTTTTCCGCGGCGTCTAACAAGTTCGAATGCGCTTCCGATGATCGCGGCCACTGTCGACGGCTTTCATAAAAGATTAATAATTCAGACCTCGCGAATCGTACGAACGGGAATGAAAGGAAAATACACATCGCGCTGGTCGGTTGTTATAGAGTACGCTTTTGTCGCCTTATCGCGGTAACGGTACTCTCATCCCTCGCCTATTTGTTCAATATAATTATTGCGTGATCGGGGAAATCACGGCGCTTCGTTAAATATGATTTATGAGTGCCGTTATCATCGCATCACGATTTACGCGTAGGCGTAAAAGCGCGCGGTTCGTGCGCCGGGCCGCGCGAGAAGTCCGCGACATTTCCCTCGGGAGGGAAATAAAAATGAAAATTGTCCGCGCCGTGTGATTTATATATCACGAGCGCCTCGATCTGGTATTCATATCTATAGCGAGCCAGCTGCGCGCAATCGCCGTTTATCTGTGCCAATCGAGCGACAGTATAAGAATTTTACGGTTATAAAAGAAGCGGCCACCTTCAAATTATTCAGGTGATTAAAACTGTACGGAGTTGTGCTTCTCGAAAATATTTGCATTCGCGCGTATTGGAGCCACACTTTCGTAACGCGAGAAGAGGGAAAATATCGATTGTGATATTTATTAATATTTCCAGTCCAGGTCCACATTCCCGGGCGTTGTTAAAAATTTTTTTTACCCTTCGACCTCGCAAGGAATGTTCCTCGGTTGATTGATTGCAATTGGCGGCGCCTAAAGCCGCCGGAAACAGTATCTGGTAACGAGGAAGTCCAAAGCGACACGAATAATCAAAAGTAATTGAGACGTTATGGAAATAATTCCGGCGATGCGATAATTACCGTAATATTGTATACCGTACATCCCCATTCGTTATCGGAAGAGCCTCTCTATCTAATGCATTACGGAATCGGCGTACAAATCCTTAATTAGCGGTTTTACTCCTCGATTAGTTTCGACAAACGGGGGGAGCGCGATCCTTTGTACGTGTCGACAAAGTGAAACGCTTAATCGGCATCCAAGTGGATCCTCTCGAAAATTGAGAAATCAGGAACGTGCGTACGAGAAGAGCGCGCGCGCCGCATGCGTGTTCCTCTTCCCTCCCGCCCGCCATCCCCCGCGCCACCCGATGTCCGTCTGGGTTATATACGGAGAACACGTCCACCTTTCCTCCCCTATCGGGCGGCTACATTAGCCTTTGTAGATAGCGTTAAGTGCTCCTGAGTATATCCAGGCCCGCCGATGCCGGCGGATCCAGCTGTCTCGGTATATATCGGTACGTGCGAGCGTCACACACGAGAGGGCCCGGGCTCACGACGACTACTAGCGGCATCCAAATCGCTTCCTTTCGGGCACCGCATATTACTCAAACACGATCGGCGTCGCATCGAGAGATCCCGCCCCGGGGAGATTACTCGCCCGGGCGAACGAGGAAATAACGATCTCAATTTTATGAAGCGGAAAACCACCCGTGTGCTGACGTCGTTTCAGTAATTACGCGAAATACATTTATTTTTATGTGCGCATAATTATTATTATTACATTTTTTTTTTTTTTATATAATGAAATGCGATGCATGTTAAAAAATAACAGAAGCCTGTTTTCTATCGTTTGATCAATTGAAACGTCAAAAAGAATTTTAGGCACGACAGAGTTCGGCAGAAATTATCTCGCTCGACGGACCTCTAAAAAAAATTGCCCTTTTACGTCGGGAGCGCGATTTTCCTCGAAATCACACGGAATGATCACCAGACGCGCTCGCGCGCGTAATCACTAATTATCGCGTTATGGTAGGAGTAATGGTGATTACGCTCGTTATAATTCTAGCGGCCGCGTTTTTTATTCTCACCACGACTCCCCAGAGATCGGCCCTCTCGCGCACGAGTCATTAGTATCGCTCGTCCCGACCGCCGTCGCTGGTGCCCCGATAATACGCGCGAGAGGGACTCGGCCGCGCGCGAATGTACCAATTATTGAGCTTGAATGAAAAATGAACGAGCGCCGTGCGGAAGATAGCGGCCACTCCTTCGGGGTCGGAGTATAATCTCCGCCGTTAGCGCGCTTTTCTCGCGCCGTCCGTGTGAGACGCGACATTTTAGTTGAAACAGGAGCATTCTTTTCCCGCGATAAGTCTGGAAGGGATCGCTCGCTAGACCTCGAGACGCGCGCGAACTAATAATTTATCCCCCGCGCCGCGATCCGTAACGAGTTGGAGTTAATAAAACGTAATGGCGACGTCCAAGGGTACCGAGCGAAACGAGACGTACGTGTCACGCGTCGGGCTGTAATCTTGTATGTAAAGCAGCCCGCCATTGTGCACGGTGTCCCCGTAGTTACGAGAGTCCACGGACGTGATCCTCCACGCCTCGGGGCGATCGCAGTTCTAGCAGTGTCCGGGCGATGATGCGCACCGGCGCACCTGATCGTCGATTCGCGAGCAATTTTTTTTTTTTTTTTTTATTTCTACGCAACGATTCGCGAGGCGACCGGGCGAAGGAAACCCCTAGCTAGCAAATGACGAGGACACCTCGTCGAAGAGATGAGCACGAGTGAGGAAAGAAAATAAACTATAAAAAATAAAAAAAAATAAAATAAAGACGGATTTAACACCCGAAATGATTCTCGATACTAAAATACTTCTCTTCGCGTCTCATTGCCTTTTTACGCGCCTTGAGACGCGCGTGACTTTGGAACTTGATAGGCGGATTCTCTGTATAAAACGCCTATCTCGAGCTTGTATGTCGAAAATTCGGACGGCCGTGAGCATGAAATGCGCATGCAACGAAAACAAACGGCGGGTGGTGCGAGGCGAGAAAAATCATGGAGGTACGACGCGACTCGTAAAAGTCTCGGTAAAAGGTCGTAAAAACCATACCCGGTCGGCGCTAAAATCGTAACGATGAGTCCACGAGAGCTCCGGCTTTGACGATCGACCGGCCTTCTCCCCTCCGTCTTTGCTTTCGAGTTCGTGCTTTAATGAAAGAGGAAAAGAATCCGTGTGAAATGGCGCGGGTGAAACGACCGGGCGGAACGCGCGATTTGGTCACATTGAAAAGCGCAATTTCGGCCACGTCGAACTCATTCCCGCCCCGCCCCCCTCGTCGTCGAAAATTTAATCACTCCTCTGGTAACGTCATAATTACATTCGAATATTGCAAATATTTGCAATTTATTTTGCGTGCGCGATATAATATTTGGCGATGCAATATTTTGCGCGTGGTGAGACATCATTATATTCGCAAATTATATTTAAAATTGAAATTGAGGTCGATTAATATTTTCATAACATCGTTACGCTGCGCCGCAGAGACTTCCGGATTTATCTCGCCGTCACTCGACGTCGCGACGCACTGATTTTTTTTTTTCTTTTTCCTTCTTTCTATCGTCTTTACAACTTCTGCCTCGCAGATGCATGAGCTTCCTGGATACACGTTAAAAGTGTCTTTTATAGCGCTCCTGGGACAGTGCGGCGCGACTGTGTACGCGTGCACACATCTGTGTGACCAGAGGCAATTCGAACCACGTATACGCGATCACTCCCCGGTGACTCGGTCTATTTTCGAAATTCCATCCCCCTTCGGCCAGCACCAAAGTGCACTCCCGTGTAGCGCATTGCCGTTACGATTACTTTTCCTTCTCGGTTTCAACGTGCCTTCCTTAACCGCGCACGCAAGCGCGTTAATCGAAGAAATCTGGCGTCGTATCTCTCATTCCGCGCCCACTCCGTAATTCCCGTTCACACGCACGCATGCAGAAACCGTACGCGTTCGCTCCGCAAATCTCATTACCGCGGCGAAAAGTATTGATCGGTTTGATTAACTTTCGCGCAATCTCTTTCGCGCGACGTAATATTTAAAAAAAAAAAAAAAAAATACTTTAGCTCGTGATTGACTAATTTCCTTTAAGTTCGACATGCGACACCGGCTGTCTCTCAGACGTTCCCGTAGGAATTTTAAAAGCTCCAATTTATCATAGTTTTGGAGGTCGCAAGCTCCGGTCATCGATCCTCTTAATTGGGGAGACGTTTGACACGGTCGAGAAAGACGGCCGGGAAGAAAGTGGCTGGTTTATTCTATCGGTAATTAAAAATTCGTACATCGCGCGGCGACCAGGACCACTGGTCCCAGGGCTCGATTAATTATCGCCCGGAGTGCGTTTCATTGTTAGGATCATTCTTTCGCGCAGGCCATTACACCGTAGTGCCGGGACGGGCAGAGCCGAGAGAAAGAGTCGAAAGAAAGAGGCGCGAAGAGAAAAAGAAGGTCTCGGAGCGGTTCGCTTCTACCGTAGGCGCGAAATTGCGCGGAAAGAAAGTGCTCAGGGTGGTGCCCGGTAACCGAAGGTTACCTTCGAATCCCGTTCAAGGTGTACGAGATATCTGTCTCGCTCGTCTGTACCGTTAATTCGGTGTACGCGCGCAGGTCGGACGTCGCGATATAATAATTAATAATTATCGAGATAAGAATATATAATCCCAACGCTGTTACCCTCTTAGGCGCGCCCCGGTGAAACGAGAGAACGGCGAGCGGCGGATCTTTCGACAGCGCTCAGATCGTAATCGCGTTATCTTGGGAAGCGAGTTTTTCTCCTTTTTTTCCACTTTTACGGCCGATTTAGCCATTCGCCACTCGCGCCCGCGCCTCCGATATCGATCTCGCCGTGTATTGCGCGGATCATAAATTAATATATAATGCGTCGCGTACTTTCACGAGACGCGCGCGCGACTTTCGATGGCTCGTTAACTCGCCTCGGTGGAACGCCGAGAGAGGAGAACGTTGCCCGGTAAAAAAAGCAGACGGGAGAATCGCGCGCGGTGTACACGCATGCACGCGTCCCTTACAGCGGCCAGAAGGTAAGAGAGAGCAAAAGATGAACGAAAAGAGAAAAAGAGAGAGAGAAAGAGAGGCATATTGTAGTAGTGTCCGTGCATTAGCGGGACTCCGGCACGGCCGAGTATATCATTAAATATGAGAGCCGCTGAGTCGGGAGCAGCTCGATCCTTTCTTTTTTTCGCTTCCTCGTCGCTCGTCCTCCGTTCTCCGCCTAGCTCCTCTTTCTTCGTCGCACCGCCGCCTTTTTCTGCCCTTTCTGCATCTCTCTCCGTCACCGCGTTCCAGCATCTCTTCTGACCGGCGACTCCGTCTTCCCCCTCTTCCTTCTTGCGTCTCCCGTCCTCTTCTCCCTTTTCACTTTTTCGTCCTCTTCTTCCTCCATCTTTTCTCTCTTTCTCTCTCCTCGTCCCTCTCGCACTAACCGACTTAGTTCTACCTGAGTCGCCCAAGTCTTTCCCGCGGCTCTGCTACCCTCTACTTCTGACTAAAGGTGCGTTTATACTACGCGAGCGCACGAAATAGATGATAATGTGATTGAGGGCGAACCAATTTGCTCCCCTAGGAGGGCGATAAACTATCAGAAGATGTTTGCGTGCACGTTTGGGCGAACATTACTTGGAAACTGTACCCTCGAAAATGAATTAATTTTCTCACCGACCTTTATTAATTCTACAATTACGATATTATAATTTTAATTCCGTTTAAATTATCAATTTCCGGCGCGGTAACGATTACCTTTTTCGGGCTGATTGAAAACTGCGATACGGATTCGTGTATCGAGTTTCATACGGCTTTTGCGACGGGATTTCGATACAATGGAAAATTTTTAATCAATCAAGCCGTTAACTGAGGATTGAAACGCTGTTGTTATTCTCCACGTCAGGACGGCATTGTCGCGCGCGGGATTGAGCGACAGTCATTCGCGATGGTTGCGAACGCACCTTTACGTTTGCTCCTCCATCCTCCTCTCACGCAAATCTTCTCTTTCCGCTAGCGATGCTCCTCGTAATTGGCGTGACACGCTCTCCCATTCCTTCGTTTTATAAGTTGCGGGAGAAGCGGAGCGTACGGGCGATACGCTCGAACATCGTCTCGCGTCCTCGGAGGACCCGACGCGTAGCCAAGGTTAGCGAGGCCCGGCATCGCGTTACTCTTGATGACGAATGCGACGAAAATTACGCCCACTCCGGCATTCAGCCCCTCCGTTTAGCATAGAAATGCATTTATCGCGCACCCGACGCGGTGATATTCCTCCGATAAAATCAAAGAGGCGCGAGCTTGTCACCACGAATTTCGCTACACCAGCGTAATCCAGTTTGGCAAAGAGATTCGCGATGAAGAATACCGCAGGTGAATTCCGAGCCTCTTCCCGTCGAACGAGAGTTTCCGTATACTTTCTGTATCGAGCCGTGGCTTTGTGCTGCCGCGGATCTTCGCGTTCTAACCCCTATGCCGAGTCCCTATTCACGGTTATGTTAATTCCGCAAACGAGCGGCATTCACAGGTAGAGGCAGAAAGAGTGAGAGAGATACGCGTGGCATAAAAACTTGGCGTGCAATTTTCTCCGTGCGTAATCGCGGAAAAGGAACGGACCCACGTACGTGGGTCGTCGCGAGAGCGAGAGCGTTTCCCGCGACCGGATTTTTCACGCGCAAAACTCGAATGATTTATTATTAATGAACGGTGGGCTGACTTTCGTAGGAAGCCATTAATTATCGAGCTGTGCAGATTGCCGCGAAACCGCGCTCGCTCGGCCGGACCTGACCGAGACTGTCGTGACCTCGTTTCCAGCTACAAATTATAACTCGCGGGGCCCTGCATTATTTCCCATTGCTGGTAGTCCCCCTGGCTTCTCTCGAATGCACGAATACGCTGTCGCGTGATCCGCGGCTCCTCTTTCCCTTTCGCGTCGGGCCGGATTAAATCGCCAAGTTGTCCGCGATCTTCCCGTAATTTATTCCGAGGAACTCTCGTCGGTGTCCTCGGTGCGCGTCGAAGGACTGGCTTAAACGACGCCAAAACGACAGCTCGATTTCCGATAATTGCTCGATCGATCCCGCCACCGCCGCCCTCCGGCGTCCGCCTCGTCAGTTTTTCGGCCTTTTTCGACGAAGAGAAAAAAAAAAAAGAAAAAACAAAATTGTCCCCGATACTGCGTCCGACGTGAATTGCGTCTCGTCAATCGTCCGATATTATTTAACCGTCTGCATTCGCGTGAATAACCGCGCGCATCTACCCTCCGCTTTTCCTTACCCACCCTTTTCTTTCCCTTTTGCAGTCGCGTGATTCACGGCGGGTAACCAATAACTCGATATATCTTGTGAGATCGATTCCGGTGGAAACTGAAAACTAACCGTGCTTGAGTTCTGAAAAATCAGGTCGCCGATTAGAACGGCAAGAGCGAACTTTAATAACGCAATGCAACGCTCTCGCGCGGAAAAGAAATAATACGCTCCGACCTGTTAAACTTTATACACGCGTGCTGTTTGTTTGAACGGAATGAGAAAATCCCAGAAAGTAAACTTTTCGACATTCCGAAATTCAAGAAACAATTTTGTGCTTTTTGGCTCGAAGACTTAAGCCGGGACGACGTCGGAGGAGCTTGGAGCAAGTTAAAGTAGATCGGATACATGTATAAAAAAAGGGGGAAAAAAAACCCGCCCGAGGGACTAGTCTCTCAAACCCCCGGGATTCACCCCTCGTGCGATCGAAGATTTTCGACGGGGGGGGATTAGCCGTAACACGAGTCGGACGTCGGAAACTCGCATCCTACGAAGTCGCTGTTTCGTTATCGGGCGCGTGAGAGACTCTCGACGGGAATCTCTTGCTCGTCACGGCCCAGTAATCGCGGCCGTCATCAGTCGTCGGAGACGACGAAGTGTAGCGGGTATCAGCTGTTGCTTTTCTCTCTCCTCGGCTGTCGCTCTCGTCTCCCCCTCCCTCTTTCCGCGGCGGCCCTTCAGGGTCATTAAGAATCCATTAAGAGTTTTCCAAACTCGGAAAACTAAATATAAACTAGACGGCCGCGAGCGTAGCAGGTGGCGTCTTAAGCGACGCTCGTACAAAAAAGTACGAAACGAGGAAGAACGGGAAAGGAACTCGGTGCACTCTTTCTCTCGTTAGAAGCAGCCCCGCGCGCGTTGATGGAAGGATTATAACACTAGGCGCATACGTCCTTCCTCATCTCGGATCGAAGGCCCGATGACGACTTCTTCGGGATAATTATCACGAAGGCGGTTTCGAACGGGCGATAATCCGTTTAGTGCTCGGTAATATATATCCTTTCAATAGATGTTAATCAATATCGCGTGCACACACACGCATTTAATTATACGATTACATGGTACTATTGTCGAGGTGCATTAGTCTCAATCCCTCGGACGTGTAAAGTGGAAACAATAGGCGCGCGGTAATGCAGCATGTAGGTCATACAGAAAGTAATCTGTGACGTCACGGCGTGGTCGAATGCGAATTTATCCGAAAATCATGAGCGATCCGTTGATGAGCGAAAGTTCATTTCCATCGTTCGACGAGTCCCTCCCCCTTTCACGAAATTTTTTTTCTCCGCCGGGTGAAAGTCTTCCCGAGTCTAATTGAAAAGACCCCGCGGTTCAGGGAGACCACCAGCAGACGAAAGATGGTTTTATGAACGACCGCGCATCACTCATAAATACATACATATACATCCGCGCGTCGATGCGTCCCTCTTTCCCGGGAAATTAATCATCCATTCACGCACGTTAAGTCTTTGTTCTCGGGTGATTAAACCCCAGGCGAGGCTCCCGCCGATCTTTTCCTCGATGCAAGCGATATCGCGGGCGCGACTTCGGCACTAACCGCGCGCATCTCACGAGGACAGCTCGTCGGAGCTGGCCTGCATTCCTTCGGCATTTTTCAGCGGTCCCTTTTTGTGCCGCCCGTTCGCCTTTCCTCGTCATCGCCGGTCCCGCGCTCGCCGCGGCGTTCTGATTGTACCGGTAATCGAGGCCGTTAATCACTGTTATTTGTCGCGCGGAGACGCCGGAAGCACCGAGGTCGCGGTTAACGAGAAAAATAGACACCGCACTTACTGCGGCGGTCGAATGCCGGGCACCGCGCAGGCGGTCACTATCGACGAGAGGGAGATGAAACCGAGAAACCGGACGCAAGAAAATTTACTCGCCGCTTTGTTTCCTTCGAGGCGCCGTTTCTGTTTCCCCTTTTCCGCTTCCTTTTTTAGCCGAGAGTCACGTTAGCGTTGCAATTTAAATTTCAAGTTGCCGCACACGTGGAAGTTCCGCGGTACTCTTTTGTAAACATTCCGCATTCTATCGATACATTATTACGAAGAGCAATGCGTCATATTACTACGGTTTACGTAGATTTGCGAGGTAAACAGAATTTCGCTTCGTTAGACATGTAGGATTCCCCAGATACTTGTTTCGTTTGTCGCAATATTAAATAAACCGGAATTTTATCCGGAATACCGTCACAATGGGGATTGCAGCCTGTACAAATTCCGGGTCAGAACACGCGCTCGCAGCCGGCCGGGGGGCTGCCTTGGGCGGAGGAAAGTAAACGGAGACGGGATGAAAATATTTCTCGCAAGAGTGCGAGATCGTGTAGGCATCGGGGACGGGGAGGGTGAAGTATCAGTTCGGTCAGCTCGGAGAAGCGTCCCGAGAGAAACCCCGAGGGATCGCGCGGGGAAAACAGGGCGCTCGGGGACCCTCCATATGTCACGAGAACGATGCTACCCTGATGTCGGGAGCGTGGCCCGACCCGCGCAAAAATGTGGGGTGACCGCGGGGGTGTGGGAGATTCGAGTGAAAGAGAAGAACCAAGACAGGCACGCGGAGAGAAAAAGAGCGTCTAGATAAGCCGGAAGTATGCGTTGGAATCGTACGCGAGGAGGACACACGAGTTTGTTTTCTTTTTTTTTTTTCCTTATACCTTTTTTTTCTCTTCCTCGATTCCCCGACAGATCGTTCGAACAAAGGAAAGCCAGCGGGACGAAGCGGAACGACAAATTGTGTCGCTTTCGAGTAGGAAGCGATAATTTCTGGGATTCGCGTACAGCCTCAAGCAGACAGAAAGAGAGAGAAGGCCTGATAATGCCTCGGGGTACAAAACAGAGATGCAGTCCTTTGAGGAATAATTTCGTTCCGAGGGGGGAAGGGACGCGCCTCGGCGACGCGACGGCGACTGACAAAAGCGTTTTAGCCCGTGAGAAGCTTCAAACTTTCCAGTCGAGAACTTCGCCTTCCGCGCCTGTTATTTATTGGATAAAGTAAGTACGCGTCGTTTCGCCGACGACGACGACGACGGCCGAAGATACGAGCTCCACCCTCCCGTCCAGCCATCCCCGCCCTCGCTTGTAGTCAGTTGTAATTTAACTTGGAGTATTAATGCTCCTAATTATTAAAAAGTAACAGACGCGATGAGAGCCCGCGCCCCGATCTCTCGAAGGCTTCTTTTAAGCGCGATGAAAATTAATTAAAATTTTATGCGCACGCTGAGAAAGAAAAAGGAAACGATTTTCGCCGTCCGCTTCATATTTATCCGCCTGTCAAACGTGTACTTTACCTATTTATGCAGTCGACAGTCTTTGAAAAATCTTCCCTTTAGTTCGTAAAAAAGAAAATAAAAAAATAAATAAAAAAAAATAAACAAAGGTACAGTTTGCATAATGCCTTTCGGAATGATGAACTACATCTCGCGTTGAGCTAAGCATAAAACTAAATATAGCGGAAGGAGACAATCTCCTACGGTGCGACTACGGAGGGGAGAGAGGTAAAGGCGAGATATTCCAACAAAGGGACAACGAGAACGAGAAAAAGAGAAAGAGACAGAAAGAGAGGGCGCAGCGGGGAGGAAAACGAAAACCATATGGCCCTAGATGCGATGCGCGCCCACGAAAGAAGCAGCGGAAGAAACGTCGAAGAACAACGATTTCGGAGCTTTCATTCGAGCGCCCGCACGTGAAATATAGAACCGTTGGGGTCCCCTTTCCCCGTCCCTCGAGTAAAATTATGAGGCACGCGAGAGAGAGCATCCTCATGGGAGCCCATTGCCCGAAAAGACCGCGAGTATATCATCGAGCGCACGCACTCGTGCGCGTTCTCCAAAGATTGCTCGGCGTTGATGCTTTAACGCAATCCGGGGCCGCGGTAACGACGAGGAGCTTATCGTCAAGATTAGAGACATATAAATTACGATGAGGCGTAAGCACGGCTGCTCTCCTTATCCACGTGTTCTCTTCTCGCGGTCCTCTTCGTCCTCCGGAAACTCCGCGGCGTGAGACTCGACGAGGCAACCGCTAATGGCCGAACTATTTTGACGTATGCGAGCGTCACACGGGGAACGTTTGTCACGGCATCGGATAAGCGGTGGAACCGTGGATTAGGCTATCACCTGACGACAGGCCGAGAGATTCCCGCGTGTCGCTTTTTTGGGATCCTCTTGCCCTTCGCGCGCGGCTTCCCCCTCCCCGGTTTTTCTTTATTCTTCGATTATCCCTCCTGGCGAGAATGCGATAAAGATTCCGTCGAAGCAGATTTCTTCCCGCGAACGGGAAAAGGAATGGAGGTCAGGATCGCGTGACTGATCGCCGATGAACTCCACGGAGGCCATTAGCTTTATCATCGGGTGTCCAGTTGCATGCTGGACGACACACGATAAGAAGTGTACCGGTTTTTCCTCGTTACTTTCAGTTACGTTAGAACGACTCGTATTTGTCTTTTTAAGTTCCACGATATATCGCTCGGAAATGGCGTCCTTTAGTTTCATATTCCCACTCGTATATATCTACGAATTCTTATCGGTCGGATAAGATAACGCAAGACTTGGGTTTTTTTTTTTTTTACTTTAGAAATACTGTTTGTTTGAATCAAATTCACTTTTGCTAATTGTTTTTCTCGTTTGGTTCACTTCAAGCTGCGAGAGTAAATGTCAGCTTTATTTTATACTATTTAGTAAATTGTAATTTTTTTTATTTAAATTAAGTTCTCTGTTATCGAAACGAAAAAGTTGTCAATTTTACGTAAAGAAGAAGTGGTACTTACCTTAGGGTTGCTCCACCGGTGCATGATACCCTTTCTGGGTTTCCTCCTCCTCCTCCTCTTAGGATGTCCGGAATGTCCGGGATGTCCGGGATGTCGAGCGAATCTCGTCCGCACACGGGACACTGAGAGAACCGCGCCCGAGTTAATTACAATCCCGAGAATAATTAATTATTAACCACAATCTTTCACACGATAACGTACGGCACTTTTGAGAAAATGACCGACGAACCAGCTGCGTATAATCACTTGTATCAGCGACGGGAGCACGATAATTTTTGCTTTGAATATTTTATCCAAGCGGAACAAAAGTTTAGCTTAGAAAAAAAAAAAAATTCTCTGGATGCAGAGCCCGCTCGGTGGACGAAGTCGTATTCGCGGAAGAAAGGACTTATAGTATAAAATCAAATAACTGATACGGTATAAAGAGATTGAAAGACGCGAAAGGAAAGATTAAAACAGCATTACGCGACAAGTTTTTCATTTCACTAATACACTACGTGTCGAGATTACTAGCTACAGAAGGTAATTCGAGATAGCTGATAGCTTTAATCGTCAAATATTCGTCAAAGTACTTTAGGACCACGTGCGTAGTAGCTTCCGCTATCAGTGTCTACACCGCGTGCGCCCCGCGACTGGTATGCGCTATCAAAGTTAAGCGCGCAGCTCGTCCGCTCGTTGTTTAGAAACATATACATACCTTGGTTTTACTCAGTCTCTTAAAGATATTTATTAGAAATCGCTTTTCTCTCGACAAGTTGGCGCAGACACGTATAAAATAATATTAGTTTTCCCGTTTTAGCACAGAATTTGTACACAGGACGGGTTAATCAAAATTAGAGGTGCTTCCGCGTGTTTTCCCGCGAGTAACGAGGAAGCATAAAACATAATCGGCGGTGCCAGCGCCGTTGATTACAGCGGAATGCCAATAAATGCACGGCGGGGTCTGACTTCTTCTTATATTTCAGACGCTCGCGTAAACGTCAGTTTCCTTCACGCAGATGTTTCGTTTAGATAATCTCTCGGTGCCTCGATCACGAAGACTATTTATGGATCATGCGAATCCTCAACATACGGCGCCCGTGTAATCCTTGCGTTTCAAGGCGGGTACTTTAAACGATTTAAATCAACGCATTATCGCGTGAGCGCGACTTGAGTTGCCCGGAAAAAAAAAAAAACTTGTGTTTTTTGACGCCGAAGATACAAATTTTCTGCATTCAGTCGGGCGCAACAAATGCGATTGACGGAATGTGGACCGACACGCGAGATCTTAATTAAACGTGAATGAAAATCGAGCGCGCGCGCTGCGTCCTCTCGATCAGACCGCGGTCTTGCTCGGCGCGGTATTACGGGAGCTTGTTCACTTTCACTCGGCGCGAACGGCCGGGGTTGTGAAATTCTCGCGGTTTTGTTTATCGATACCCGCGGATTCGTTCGCGAATCCAGCCGCGAGCGTTAAATACGCGCGATGCCGCGGCTAATTGCATAAAGCGAGCGCTAATGAAATTTTACAAGCTCGTAGCGGCAGTCAGACTCGCATCGGATTTTATTTCTTCCTCTTCTTTTTTTTTCCCTCCTTTCTTGCATGTTTAACACGCGGCGCGATAGTTTATAACAAAAGAAAACTGATTAAGCTTCATTACGCGGTAATTGCGAGCGGTGTTAAGCGGGACGGTATTATGGGTTTTAATTATGAAAAGAGGGGAATCCAGTGATGTTGGAAAAATCTTTTTCCTTCCCGTTCGCCTCCGCTTTTTCCAATCTCCTTCTTCTTTATTGCCAACGTAAACCGAGAGAACCCGAGCGTTGCGCGAGCGGTGTAGTCAAAGAAACGGAAATAAATAATAGATTTAATTGAAGCAAGTGGAGAGAGACGTTTAGGGAAGATTCGAAGGGAGACGTAAAAGAAAAGGAGATGACATAATGTCTTGGGGAATTGTTTTAAAATTCTTATCTCTACACACGCGCGCGGACAAACACGCCGCAATAAAATCCTCGAATAGAGCGATCGTGGACTAAGATTCTAAAAAGTAGACCCGATCACGCGATGGCCACCTTAACGACGATGTTCTCTCATTTATCAAGAATGGAAGTTGTCTCGCTTCTTGCGTCTATCCGTCACTCGTTAACCGGACGATCGTTACTATCGTAAAAGTCGACTAGGCGAGGAGGAAAAAGAGTAAAATAAAAAGAAGGAGAGAGAGAGAGAAAGAAGAGAAGAGCGGGTCCGAGGTGGAAGACGTGGTTTTGGAAAAATAATAGCGCCCGGATTGCTCGGAGAGTGGCGATCGTCCGAGGTATAATAATTTCGAGGAACCTACTACTTCTCTTTCTCCTACGCCCTTCGCAGGCCTCCTCCGCTCCTTGGCCTGCCCTGCGCCGGTGTCTGCGCTGTGCTTCTCTCGTCTCACCCGGGGTATACATCTTTTCTTTGTTACGTTTACGAGCCTCGTCGGATCCGTGGTAAAACCGCGCCGTTTCCCTCCCCGCCGCCTCTCTTCCCGCGGGGCCCACGCGGCACGCCGCCGGTGAAATAAATCCGTGTATTCCGGGGGGTCTTAAATTCAACCGGAAATAGAATTTGTCCCGGGGCGGTCACGGGCGCCGGCAATGGCGCGAGGAAAGTCCGACGAAACGCTAGAAACAAGACGAACCGTACGAGAAAAAGAGAGAGAGCCGGCGAAAGGTGAAGAACAAGAAGAGGAGAAAGAAGATGAGGGAGCACTCGCACGTGGCGGCGCGGAATTATTTTAATGCCCCCGCTTTCTCTAAATAGCGAAAAAAACGCTGGGTAAAAAACGAAAATTATTTTTCTCTGGGCAAAGCAAGTGCCGCAGATATTCATTAGACGGATTAAAATTTGGAACTAGTCACACGTTAATTGTCGTTCTCGTAGAAAAAAGCCGTTGTAGAGCGCGAAATTCCAAGATTGAGTAAACTGAGCGTCGGGTCTCCTTTATTTGGATAATATTTCTATCTCGCCGCGCATTATACCATGAAATCAAAGTATCATCCATCATGTTCGGAAGATAGGTTTCCCTTTCGATAACAAACTTCGCGGAGTAAGCCCCGTGAAACAGCGACGGTGAGGAGCGTCTTAATCTGGATAAAAACGTCCAGCTCGGCTACGCCGGCGAAAGTTTCCCGCGGGATTGTGCGCAAAGAGTAGTAGTCGGAGGGTTTTGCGGCAGATGGGTGGAAGCGCGAACGTCGACGTCACGAGCCGCGACGGAGCTGGAAGGGGAGAGAGGGAGGCTTTTCACCTTGAAAGGAGGCAAGTGCACTCGAAGATATTCCCGAAAGCCGAAGAGAGGCATTGTACACAGCGTGCACGTATCAGGCGCACTCTCGGCTGTACCTGCAACCCCTTCCCGCCCACTCTTTTCCCGTGAGTTCGCGACGATCCAGCGGGCGAGTGTCGCGGCTCGACGCGGTGTCGCACAGAGGCAAGGCTTAAAATTTTCACGAACCACTCGAGTCGGGAGGCCTTTGCCACCCCCGAAATCTGCAATTTGGCGTGCCTACCTGGGTGGTGGGCGCGCGGAAAGAGGTCTGGCCCGGAAGAGGACGGCGAGGCAAAATGCGGAGAGACAAAGGGAAGGAAAAAGAGGGGCCTTTGCTCGTTGAAGAAGGTGGCCAACCACCTACCTAGCGAACGACTCGTTGCCGAGGGAGACGATATCCGTCGTGTTTACGTCTACTTTTCGGAGGAAGGAAAAGGTAACCGGCAGAGAGACGCGCGGGGATTGAACAAGGGAAAAAATGGGAAGTAGCGGCATCTCAAAGCCTACTCGCCTACGGGCAGCTATCCTCCTTCTCCATCGCCACTCCAATCTCTCTTTTTCGCGGTCTCTCTCTCGAGAGAGACGAGCGATACTGTTTTCGGCAATTTCTCTAGCAGGTCTTATTAAGAAAGTGAAAGAGAAGGCCGGGGATGAAAAGAAGCACTATGGATTTCTAGCTCGTTCCGAAGAGGAAGTCGTTCTGAAGTTGGAAAAGGCGAAACGAGAAGGACGATGGAGGAGGCTCGAAGAGGTGCGCCATGAGGTAAAAGGAGGACATGTTAAATTTTTGACGAGACCACTCGTTGGGCAATAGCAACGGCGGAAAACGAGTGGCACCGACAGCGGTTGGTAGCCGAGCTAGGAGGCGCTGTCTGTTGAGTCGAGCCGAGCCGAGCCACGGCAACAGCAGCGGCGGCGGCGTTTCACTGAAGTCTGCAATTTTGCGGATGCATCTTGGCTGACCTGGCTAGAGCCAGAGAGAAGGGGAAGAAGTGAGAGAAGGTCTTTGCCCGCTTTAGAAGAACTAAAGCGCGCCTACCGCCGCTCTCTTTCTCTATCTCTCTCGGTTCTGCCTTCTTGGTCGTTTTTCTTCCATCTTCTCTCTCTCTCTCTCTCTCTCTCTCTCTCTCTCTCTCTCTCTCTCTCTCTGTTTCTCTTTTCTCTTTGACACGCACTTGCTCTCCTTCACCCCTTTATATTTCGGCACTCTAGAATTTCGTTCGATCCTCGCGCCTGTGCCTCGGCACCCTCTGCTTCTCTTTTTCCGTCTTGTTTCTCTCGTTTCGTCGCTAGAACCGTGAGACGCCGGCCAGACCCTAGGGCCTACCCAAGCGAAGGCAAAAGACGCAGTTGGCCGAAAAGGGATGGTCGACGCTTCGCGCCCTCTTTCCTTTTCTGTTCCTCACTCCCGGCCGTGTCGCGTTCCTCGCGAGCGCGAGGAAAGGACGGAGGTCGAAGACGGAGGGAGCGAGAGAGAGATGGATAAACGCATGGTATTGATCCTGGGACCCTCTTCCGTCTCGCCTTATCCCAGCACCCTTACACTATCGTGATGAACCCCAAAGTTTCGTACGGGGCTTTCGCCCCTTTTCCTATTTCTTTCATCCCCTCGCCGTTCTCGCACTCTGTCTCTCGTTACCGGCACTATTTTCTTTTCCACGCACGATAATTGGCCGCTGGAGAGTAACGAATTCTAGTCGGTGTCACTGGAGCCCCTCGCCAAAATGTGACGCGGCCTGACCTTGAACTCGAGATACATTCCGTCCGGTTCATCTCCGTACCTTTCGGAAACGTTATTGAAGGAGTAGGGCAAATAGACTGAGCGCCTTTACCTTTTTTTCCGTTTATGCGAGCGATAGAGATTAAAACCGCGCACGTATCATTACCTCGGAAGCGAGCGAGTGCTACTGACAATTCAATAATCATCATAATAAAAAGTGGTGTTCTCTAGATTATTGTAATTAACTCCAGTTATCTTTATTGCTTTCAGATGCAGAAGCCGATGACAACCTGCGGCCTACCGTATCGTCATGTAAAATATCGATCGTCGTTTACTATTAAAGGCAGTCGCGCGTTGTGGATGAAGCAAGACGGTGATTCTGTGATATAAACTATTGGGCTACACTGCACTCGTCAGCTCGTTATCGGTCGTCGCGCAGGAGAGGCATCGGGAAAACGCGTGACTCACGTGCGCGAGTCCGCCGGAAGAATTGTGAGGGATAAATAAGAGCGGCCGTCGGAGCCGATAAGCTGGAGCATAAGCGGGCAGGGAAAGTAGTGGCCGCTGAGGAAGGCGGAGGTGGTGGTGTCGACGAAGGGGGTGGAGGAATCCGGCGGTCGCTATCGGTGGCTGCTGCACGTCGTCGGGTGCCGTGACGCGCAAGACGACGACGTCGACGCGAGGCGAGGCATGAGGAGCCGAGAGTGACGACGCTGCCGGTGTGCTGCATCCTCTCGCACGGACCGTGAGAGGACCGGCGGCCGTCCGACGCGGCGGCAGTGGGGCCCACACGGAGATAAGAATGGCCCCCTTCAATATGGCGAGCGTGGCAGGCCTCCTAGCCACCTGCGCCGCCGTTGCTGCTTCCGCTGCCCACCTTCTGCCGTTGCTGCTGTTGCTAATCTGCCCGCGAGGGACCCAGGCGGAACAAGGTAAGCGACGCTCTGTTCATCGGCCCGTTCGGCCCCCCATTCTCTCTCCTTCGTTACTTCATCTACCGCTGCCTACCTATCCACGTAGGCCTAATCAAGCCGAGATGATAGTCCGTGCGGCGACACCTCCGGTCGCGATACATTGCGCCCGATTGCCGCTCTCGGATGTATACTTAGCCAGATGCATCGGGCCGGGTAGATTCCCGAGCAGTTACTACCGCCCGCGCCGCTGCTGGCCGCCACCGCGTGATCGACCGATCTATCGACCGTCTCGCGGAGGCGGGGCTCCTCGATGACCGCTTATCGTCAACTCGAATCGTCGATGACTTCATTATTTTCGCGCTCATTAAGCTCGCTCCTTTCGATCCGGGAATTAAAATACTTCTGGACCTCGTTTATTGTTGCGGCTCGTTAGGAGGTACGGCACGGTAGTAAGGGATTCTTAATTGCTCGAAGAACTTTGTTTAGAATAAATCGCGTGGCGGTGTTGCGAAAGTCGACACGTGTATGGTAATCGCGGACGAGAATTTAATACCGATGATCCGCGCTGTCTCCTTTGTCCCGGCCCGAGACACCGGTCCTTCTTTCGGTTAACGGAGAAGCGAGCGTAAGAGACACGTTAGCTCGCATCAATCCGACGTTTCCCGACGCTCCGCTCGTAATTTCGCGGCGCGGCACAGCACGGCGGCCGCGTGATTTATTGCGTGGAGACGTTGAATGCGAAGAAAGAGAGGGAGCGAGAAAGAAAGATCAAATTGCCGCGACACTAATTGCGTACGCGCCGCTATACTTATCCGCACAATTCGCCTAGCGGACCGGATCGCGTCCGCGAGTTTCTCAGCTCTTTATCGTATTAGGCTAATATTTTATTAAATATTATATCCGGCTCCCTTCGTTCTCGCGAAAAATTTTTTATTCTTAATTAACGTCGTTGAATATTGTGATGTGTGCACGCGACCTCGAAGAGAGGACCGTTTTTAAATTAGCAGGATTTTTGCTTCTTTAGTTTGATATTTTTTTTTTTTTTTTTTTTTTTTATTTATTTAAATTATATCTTTTAGATACATTACGTTTTAAATATATTCGGACGACCAAACGTGGGGAACAAACTTTGGATCCACTTACTTCGGCTAAGCTCTTTGTTTCCCATCTGTCCTTAATCGCGATATAATTTCTCGTCGCATCGAAATTCACGGTAACGCACTTTTAATTTTCTTTCTCCCTCGCCCCTCTCTTCCCGCTCTTCCTTTTTGCCCTGCGAGCACCGAGGCAGTGTCCCGAGGCGATGGATGTTGTTTGCTCGGATAAAGGATTCTTCTGTGTGCACTGCCCTCGTCCTGATCGTTGCGAACGTGATTTAACGGAGCCAAGATTAGCCTTCTAGTCCCATTATGCGTTTCTGAAGATCATCCACGCGGGCTACGTTTTCCATATTTTAACCGAAAAAAAGGCCTGGCGCCCGGGGCGTCTCGACGGCTTGCCCTCTCCGCGGCCCCTCTCATTTCCTCCTTTCGCAGAGGGGAATAATGATAATTTCGTAATGTGGACCAATCTTCCGAATTGCAAGATCGTCCGAGGTGCCGGTAGTTAGCGTTCGGGGATTAAAAGGGGATCGTTTCGTCGCGCTTCTCCGGGGACGGCTGGCTCGAGACGTATAGACGCCTTCGCAAATTCGGCCGGCAAACTCGCGGCGTCCCGCCTTATTTTATACGCTGCCGTTTTGGAACGTTTATACGTGAAATAAAACGAGCACGGCTGAAGCCCTCCGCACGCGCGCGATTATCGGACGAGTAATTCGAACGCTCGGAATTAGCGGAAAATGAAGCAACGAAACTTTCCATGTAGATTAACTTTTACTTTCCTTTTTCTCTGTCTACACAAAATGTACAATTGAAAAGTATCCATGTATCTGTTTGATGCCGCGGAAAAAAAAATGCAAAATAAATTTCTCCTGTTGCGCAAATCGAATAATTTATAGAACAAATTTATAATTATTATTAACATATCGTGTTAAATGCTCTGGCCGCGATGAGCCATCATGTTGACCTTTATATCCTCGATTAGATTATAATCAGGATCTCGCCCGCGCGCCTCTCGCTCTCGGCGAATTTCGGCTACCTCGAGATCCTCCGGGTTACATCCTGCGCGATCGCGACCACCGCGGACTAGCCGCGGCAAGTTTCCCCGACGACCCCTCGGGAGTTATTCTCTCCGCCCCTCCCTTCCCGGCACGTAACGCGTTTAATGGAACTTGCCAAGGATCCGTTCCCAGTGGACCGTGTCTGCCAATGGTGGCGGCTAACTTCGTTTCCCCCGACTCGCACGAAACGCGAGCTCTCCTCGTTATCCTTACCCTTACCGCGATATCTTTGCGCCTCCCGCCTCTCTTCCTTCCGTCGCCGGCGCCGCTAACATCCGCGAACTTTATCCTTCGATCGCGCTCGTGATCCCTAATACGCGCGCGCACGTCCATTACTTCAGTTCCCGAACTTTATAGGTACGAGCGCAGCCGGTGCTCGGAGTATCGCTCGCTTCGAGAAGCGAGTTTGCTCGCGAATTACTTAAAATTCTTCATCGACGCGTGACATCTTGCAAGATTCAATCCCTAAACTGCTTCCAGAATTCCCTGAACGCCGCACTTCCGATCCTTTCTTTTTCTTCTCGATATATCTGTCGTCGATTTAGATCAGGGTTTCGTATAACTTTTAATCAGTAAAACGAGATTAACGTCCGAGTACCTTGAATATGTGGGATATTAATTTAATTAACATCGAATGCGCTAAATAGCGGTAATGTAAGTATGTATTTTAGGGAGGGAATTTCAATCGTAAAGTAAAGGCTAGAAATTTTTCAATTATACGTAGTTTAGTCTCGCTTCCTCGTGCGCCCGATCGAGAGCTTTTTCGAGGAATTTAGACGAACCTGTAATACGGCAGTCGAAACTCAATTACTTTCTCGAAGCAAGGCCACGAAGCGCTACGGTACCACGCTCGCTACTGCCGTCCACTCGCGTTCCGAACTCATTTACTGCAGAAGCGAGTACGTCGTTTTGCTCCTTCGGCGATGCGATCGCTGAGAAAGCCGGCAGAACTCAACCCAAGACTTCGAAACTTCCTTTCATTCGATTTCGTTGCACATTAGTGGACATCAGTCCGTGAGCCGACGCGGGGATCAAAACGTTGACGAAATCGAAGGTTTCTTCCGTTTCCTTTTATTCAGCCTCTAATTTGTCTACTGATTCCTTTATCGTAAATGCATTAATCGATGCCGCCGTCGCGGCTCTTGTCGGGCGTCTTTCCCGGTAGATTGATTAAATTTCAGTTAATCCCGGAACGATCCACCGTATTTCCTCTCGCGTCGCGCGCGAATTTCCGAAGGCTCCTTCGCAACATCTCACGCGACTTCGCGGGAGACAAGGGCGGATTCGCCTCTCGAACGAGGAAGAAGTTAGCGATTCCCCGGTGCGGGAACGGCATCGGGATATCGGGAGCAAGGAGCGGCGGTGACGGGCGGTAGCCGGGAACGAGTCTCGCGAGAGGCAGTCGCTCTCTTCCCCGAGCAAACTCGATTGCCTCCGCGAAAAGGCAGAAAGACTCGTTCGAAGCTGTGCTCGTGGCCGTGCGAGAACCCAGCTCGTCGTTCCCGCTCTTTCCTCCTTCGGCACCTTCTCTCGTCCTTTCTCGTTTCTTCTTTCTCTCGCGGTCGCTACCTCACATCTCTCCTTCTCCCTTTCTCTCTTCTCTCTCTTGCTCTTTCTCGCTCTCTCAGAGCACGATAAGAGACGCGGCAACGCCGCAGGAATGCCCCCGGCCAACCCACTGCATGCATACCTGTACAACCTACTACTCTGATCCTGGGCCCCGGCTGTACCACGAAGAAAGCCTGTGGCAGCATCCTATCGGACCGACAAGGACGGAAGAGGACTTGTCCCCTATCGTCTGGGCAGCGAGCGGGGACGGAGCGGCCGATGAAGACGAGGGAAAGAGACAGAGCAGCGGGATGGACCGTGTACCTGGCTCTTCTCGCGTACACGTGTACATGAAGGTGGAAGCGAGGACTTATGGTTCCGGGCCCCTTGCCCCCTGCAAGCGTCGCCCGTTCGCGAGGAAAAGATCACACGACGAATGTAGGCTACTCTCATTGACCGAACTCAACTACGCTGTGGTATCGTGATTTGCAAGAGGAAGAGGAGAAAAAAGTGAAAGAGAGACGAGAGAGAGAGAGAGAGAGAGAGAGACGAGAGCAAGAGGAATTCGCGATGGTGCTTCCCCAGATGCGTCTCCGTGCGCCGCAGTGAAAATGCATCTATCGCGAAATTGGCCGTCTCACCGCTCGAACGTTATGCGCCCGACCACGCCGTTATGCAACGCGGTGAGATACGCGTTATCTCGGATCTAGCATCGCTGAAAATATTAGGGAGCCGTTCACCATAAATAAAACAGATATGGAGCTTCGATACGCCGCTGCCGTACCCGAAGAATTGAATCGCACGGGCGGGCAATGTCGAAACCGAGATCGCCTGCTCGATTTCGGCATCAATTAGGAATGAGGGCGAACACGTGGCGTTTGAAAAATTAATATATTCAAGTTATCAAGCGTCGTTATCGAAAACCTGTCGACATCGCGATACGGCGTTTCACTTATATCGTCGTAGGGTGTTTCGATCGATACCCGCGAACGAAGGGCGCTCTCGCGTTCGATCACATCGCTCGGCGATCCTCCCAAATCGGCTCTGCGGCGCGTCGGAAAAAAAAAAAACTTCATATTTTTAACTCGACGCTGTCGTGTCTTCCTTCCCCCCCCTCTCTCTCTCTCTCTCTCTCTCTCTCTCTCTTTCTCTCTCTCTTTCTCTTTTTTTCTCTCGCTCTCTCGTGAAATATCAACGCGATTTAAATATTCAATATCATCGGCGACGTGCAATATCTGCTCCCGGTGGCCCAAGCTGCGCCACAAAGGGGCGAGCCCAGTACAACCTGCCAGAATAAAAATCAGTATTTTCCATCCCGGTGGTTTTTGTTTCGCTGGATGATTGGACGAAACCGCGCCCACCCCTCCTCTCCGCCTCCTCTTTTTAATGCCAATCTTACTCCTATAAATACACTGGGTCGAGCTTTCCACAGCTGGACCACCGCAATTTCGCTTCCGCTGAAAGGAAACCGTCATCGGTGGTCCCTTTGTCGCGCTTCCTCTTCGTAGCTTTCCCAACGACGGCGACGGCGAGATGCGGCCTGATCGCGTCGCAGAGACAAATAAACTTGTCAAACTCAGCGCGGGGCGGGAAAAATGCGCGGCGAGAGAGAGAGAGAGAGAGAGAAACAGATCGACAGGCGTAGAAAGAAGAAGATAGAAAGAGAAAGAGACAGCGTAACACACATGTGTATATCTTTTTACATATTCATACGCGCGCGTCCGTGTGGTGTCGGTGTAAGCGCGTTTGAAATGTGTACGTAACGCGGCGCAAAACGAGCATTACGCGAGACGAAACGCGATATGCACGCACCG
Organism: Cardiocondyla obscurior; assembly: GCF_019399895.1. Lineage (NCBI taxonomy): Eukaryota > Metazoa > Arthropoda > Insecta > Hymenoptera > Formicidae > Cardiocondyla > Cardiocondyla obscurior. The sequence continues at coordinate 9,296,845 of NC_091864.1, forward strand.
GGTACACGGCCGGGCATAAATTTTAATCGCCGAGAAAAATCTCGCGGGTGAGATGGAAGAAAGGCGTGGAGAAGGTAGGACCTCGAGAAGAGGAAGAGGTCGGTATAGAGATATATAGAGAAGTTAGGCATGCCGCCCAGTAAAACGCCTTGAATAGCGGGGCCCGAAGTGCACCAACGACGTACGACTCGCGTTAGCCCCGGTGTTACGTGTTTCCCCATTTCAGACAGGTATTCAAACCGGTATAATTTCCGCGTGCTTCGAGTCCCGATACTGTAGGCCAGGAGTGTCAGCCTCCCGCACGGCCACCGTCCCAAGAATTCAAATTCGTTGATAATGGATCGCTAAACGCCTCGTCGGCGTCCGCTTTACGCGACACTTGTTGTTTCATTTTTTTAATAAAATAGCGACACGGCGATAATTTGACGCGAGTATAACAAATGCAATCTTTAATTCGCCTGTGCGAGCCTTCTTTGTCGTTCTTGTTACTTTTGCGTAAGAAGACCAATCTCTCTCACCGGTATTCTCAATAATTCTGTCACGGCGACGAAGGGCGGCAATTTGTAGGGCAGGGAAACGATATGCGCTGATCGAACGGGACGTGAATCGGTTCTCGAAAGTGGCGTGTATCGCGTATACCCGGCGATCCGCGTAGGTATTCACCCTCGGTTTTTACACCCTTTCTCCTCTCCGTGTGCGCCGCCGTCTACCAGCGTGCTTTCATTTCTTCTCCGTTCGTCTCCTCCCTTCTTCAACCCCATAAAGTCTCTCGAGGCGTCGCGACGAGGGCGTGAGCGTCGGCTGGTTACATCTAGCAGACCATTATTTCTCTCTTACACCTACGCGCGCGTGCGAGCACACCTCATCCACACACATACACATATGAATCGGCACAGCGCCGCGTATACCGCGCGCCGGGTATTTTCTCCCTTTTTACCCCCGCTACTACATTACCTTTTCCGAGCAGCAGGGAGTTAGGAGTGTCTCGCTGCATATTAATGAAAAAATTTGTGACTTTCCTCCGTCATCCAGCAGCGCCGGCAGCCGTCGCACCTGCGAAAAAAAAAAAAAAAAAAAAAAAAAGAACAGAAGAGTCAGAAAAAGAAACGAGTGATTTCTCACTCGCCGCTGGATCCTCCATTTCTCCCCCCCGCGCCCGCGTCTATTCCCCTGGATACGACTCTGCTTCTTTTGTGCGCGACCTGCGCCGTTATAATGACACCGTAAATAAGATATCTGATGCAGCAAGTACGCTCCGTTCCGAAACGAGCGATACTCGAGGATGTACGTGTACGGTCGGGGATCTAGCGAAGGCTTTGCGACTCCAGTCGGTTATACCTGTCAAATGAACAAGCCGACACTTTAAACAATTCATCGTGTCTTGCGAGTCAGGTGCCATCGTCGTTCCGTGTCGCATTTTATGTCTCGAAGTGCGCAGAAGGATATTTCCTCTTCCGCGTATTCGAAAATGAGAAAAACGGAGGCGACTCTCGATCGAGTTGAAAACCCCGCGATCGAGGACGTCGTGGTCGGGACGGCATTAGCGCGATATGTTGCTAAATAAGGTTCGGGTTCAGTGAATAAGCGGAACGGCCAGATCCAGGTACGCGCGAAGGTCTCGCGTGTACCAATCGAAACGAGTTTGGCGTCGCGTATTCACGCGGAACGCGATCAGGTGCGCCTAAGTACACTTCTAAGACTGCGTAATAGCCGCGGCGCGTTTAGGTGGCGGTGGCACCGGTCGTTGCGCCCGCGGGAAGCTCGCCTTTAACGTGGACGGTGCGTTTAATGTCGCGGCAATAAACGCGCCGGCGATGAATTTAACGCGTTGCACATAAATACAGGCGCAAGAGAACGCCGGGAACTCGATATTTCGACGCGGACGTGTTTCCAATTCCCGCTAATCCGGCCGCGAGTCGGATCGCCGAAGGTCCGGTGGTGAAATGACCCTTCGCGACCGCCGGTCGCGCGGTGTCATATAAAGCGCCGTCGTTACGTTATCGATATCTTCCGCGGGATCTTGGATTGGTGCACCGCGAGAGCCAAAACGCGACGTTTATCGTCCCGCTTATTTACACGAATACGAGAGACCGCATCGCGAGGGAAACTTTTTTAATAGCCGCGTCGACGACATCGTCGGCATCGAGGCGCCCGGGATGACGACCCGTGTTTCGTCCGCGCTCCGACGAGATCGCTCAGTATTACCCCTCTGCCGCGGACCACCTAGGTCACCAACGTCGTCGACGGGCCTCGACCGGTGATTCAAGCGAGAAATGAAACGAGATAACTTATGCGCGCTGCTGACTCAGGCTCCTCGTTATTTCGGATCGTGTCATAAAATCTCAGTCTTAACAACGCACGCGAGGATACGCAAAATCCCCACCTCGCGAGGGCCGGGATTGAAAGATTCCTGGGAACACCGACCGGCCGAAAGAACGAGGGAAAAAGAGAGCGAAAGGAAAGAGAAACCGCAAATATCTCCTTCGACCGCGAGAGCGAACGCTTTGCTAATGAACCCTCTCATCGCTCTCATCGCGCTGATTAACGACTCGCCGAACGGACCGGCTGGTCTTCGCTGATCAATATCGCGTTTTTTAGGGAATTACGTCCGCGCGAATAGCTCCGGTCCTGGGCACCGCGGTTCTATTCTATAATTATTTCTACGAATCGCCCAGGCTGTCTTGGATTCATTCGTTTTGGAGGTCGCTAATAAAATTCCATATGCGTATACGTATTCCCGGTGTATCGGTAAAAAGTCACGATACCGCCGCGCGTTATTTATCGCACGGGACTTTTTGCCGGGTGCAATTAAGCAACTTTTTGCAAGTTAAATATATCAAAACGGTAATCTTGATTTTTATCTCCCTCTCGTTCTCCAGTTTTTAATTATATTCATTATCGGCGGTATGCTGAAATAATTTATAAAGCAAGTACCTCTCCGGAGCACATCGTGCGATTAATCGGAAACGTTTGCCGGCAGAGGCACGATTCGTCATCCGAATTCCAAGGATACGCTCCCCGACAAAGCGGACACTTTTATGGAAGACGGTGTCGTTACGCGGAAGAGAGCTGGTGGCGTAAGGAACACCAGGGGGAGAAAAAGCGAGGGGGAAAATACTCGTAATCGTCATTGCTCGCCCGTAAAAAGGAACGTAATGAGCCAGCCGCTAATAAAATAATTATAATATTGGGAGCTCGGTAATAGATTCTCCGAAGACATTAACTGGAGCCTCTGTCTTTCTCTTTCCGGAGGATAAATCGCGGCGAGCGCGCCCGAGCGAGACGGCGAAGGAGAGACGCGTTTACGCGTATGCAAAATCACGGCACGTCGCGATCGGGCACTGACCGTGCGTAGTACGCACCGCCGTGCAATAGACACGCACGCCTACACACAGGTACACGTGTAAATACCTGTGCACGTGGCGGCGGCGACGGCGGCGGCTACGGCGCGCATCTAATATTCTCGGTATGTGGAAATTACCGAGCCGTATAAACTGCCGATCGGACAGGTGGCCGACAAATCGCGTTGCGGGAAAATATACGGATATGTCCCGACTTCCCTTTCGCGGCCTTTTCCCTCCAGTCTTGCCTCGCATCCGGAATATTCTTCTCGTTCACGCGCAACTGCTACGATCGGAAATTCTTTTTTTTATTTTTTTTTTTTTTTATTTTATTTTATTTTTTTTTTAGTCCTTCCCTCGACGTTGTTGATTAAGCCGGATATATACGCACTGATCGCGTCTCTCTCGTTCGCATGTGAGGATTATCGGCATGCGGGATTACTGACCCGCATAAATCTCGGATAAAGGCAGAGCGTCGCGACGCGGCGCCGGGCAGCGGCAATTTTCCGATGATTTTCGCTGATCGCTTCGGCGAATCGACGATGCGGTAGAAAAATAATAAAGCGTAGGCGAGCGTGAGAGGGATAGAGGGAGGAACGGAACGCGATATGGCCCGGCCGATATTCTAACGAGATATTTATCTTCTTTTTTGCCGGTCGCGTCGACGAGATCGCGCCCGGCCAATTAAAAAGAATAACGAGAAATATAATCGGCCGAATCGGAGCCCGTTGCCCGGTCTTTCTCTCCCGCTTTTGGCCTTCCACGGGGGACAGAGGACGGCTTTCGGTAGATATTTAGACCGATTAATTTAATTATCGCGATCACGGCATAGAAAGGATGCCTCCTTGTAGAGATCGCGCGGTAATTTACATAGTGATGCGAGATTCGGCCGTTTGAAAAACCGGACCGCGGCGCGGTGCAAATACGGAAGAGACCGAATCGGGCCAGCAAGAAGTTGATCGAGACGGAGGCGAAATCGGGCCGAGGCACGTTGTCAAGCGAATTAATTTTTCCTCCCCGATGGCGCGAACGCGCGGGGAGTGAGAAAGACAAAGAAATCGGAACGGCCGTTACGGTTCACTTTGCCCGACGATCGTTTGGGACGATTAATTTGATTATCGCGGTGCCTGATAGCAATTTACATAGTAATACGCGGCTCAAAATAGCGAGAGAAAAAAAACCGAGGGAAAAGGAGATCGGCGGCGACCGAAAGTATACCCGACGGAGAGCCGGCGAGAGTCGAGGGCAAAAGGAAGAGCGAAAGGGGGAGACGAGCTCTCGTGGTCGCACGGTCGCCAAATCCTCCGCTTACACACGTCTGCTCGTTGTTTTAGATTAGAGAATTCGATTATCGCTGTCGCGTCTGGAACGGAAGGTTTCTATTCCAAAAAGCCTCACACGATGTGATTTACATGCTAATACAGAGACCGCTCTCCCGTCCCTCCACTTCCCTCCTCTCTTTCTCGTTCTCGCGGGCACATGCACGCGCCGCAGCAGCACGGGGGTCGTAAGATAAATTAAAGCCCGCTTCACACCGTGAAAGCTGCGCCGTTGCGGCTGCACGTATCATCCGTCGTTAATACCGCCGGGAAAATTTATGAACGGGACGGAGAATGAGAGAAGGATGACGGCCCTTATTTATTTCGATTTGGTCGGACCACGGTGTACGGAAACAAATAAATATTTTCGGTGAATTGGCGATATCCCAACGCTAATGATCGATGCAGCTTGGCTTCCGACTTTCTTTCTCTCTCGTCGAGTGATTATTCAATTTCTTTTTTCCCGTCTGTGATTTATAAGCTGACTTATAAAAGACACCTAATCTAATCTAAAGATCGCCTTTTTTTCGTATTTCGTATATCTGCACTTGAGTAACTGTTAATAAAAACCGATTCCTCCGTCGCATACATTGCTTGCGCGAATTTTTAGAAAATTTATGAAATATTATATGCTTCTCCCTTTATCATCCTCTCTTTCACGTTAGAAGCGTTAAAGGACGAAAAAACGGGAAGGAAGAAAAGGCTACTAGAAAGAGAGAAAAATAAGGGGGCGGGTTTGGGAAGTGCCGAGGTGGTCGACGAGAAAACAAAAGAATGGGGGGGTCGTACTTGAAAAGCACAATTGAAATTCAAGATCCATATGCAAACGGCGGGAGAGGAAAAGGAAGCTGAAAGATATGAAACGAAGAAAAAGACGGAGGAGAGACTATATCGAATAATCGACCCTTCTTTCATTTATATATATATATTCTCTGTCACTTCTCTGTTCCAATCTCGAGGCTCGTTTCTCCGCAATATTAAGAGACAACCGTATTCTCCAAATAATTGATTTAACATGTGTACATACATTATACGCAAACATAATAACGCTCTGTAAATGGTAATTACCCGTGCAACGCTGGCTCATACGTAACGTGGGTCGGGTCGACAATCGCGTCAACCATTTCACCCCCCTTGCCGCCCCTCAGCCTTTCTTATGCCGCCCAGTTGGACCTACGACGGTGAGCCGGGGGTCTGCGAGACCCCGCAGAGACGGGAAGCCGAGGGTTAAGTTACCGAGCACCTCATATTTTTTTCGTCCTCCCAGGGAATCTCCCCTTTTCCCTGCCCCGCCTCGTTTTTCCCCGTCGCTCGCCCATCATTCGAGAAGGGTAATTTCGTCTACGAATTCAGAGAGCCACTTCCGCGATTGAGAAGATTACGCGAGGGGTGACGAAACCTGCGATAAATGAACTCGAGGATTATATTCCCGGGTGGAAATCGACGTCCTCGGAGCGTGGTGCATTAACTATTCAAGACGCGAAAAATTACAATGCATTTTTTTTTCTCGTATTTATCGGTTTTCGATTTTTTTCGAAAAATGTATGTAGTTATTGGATGTGAAATTAATTCGTCAATATGTTTCTACTGAATCGCGTTGATTTTATCGCGACCTTATTCACACAACGCGGATTAGATTGGGGATCTCCATTGGGGTACATTCAAGCCTCGCGCGATGAGTCAACGACACCCTGGCAAACGATCTGAACTCGGTGCGCTGACAATGGAAATAGATACAGATGGACGGTCGGCAGCTGATGATCAGGGATTGTGAGAAAGAGAGAGCGATATAAAGAAAGGATAATTGATTGAGAGAGAAGGAGGGATTCTGACAAATTGGAAGGCTGTTAAAGTAAAGGCACGGAGGCGTTGCTCGTTGAAACTGGACGAAAGAGAAGGATCCCGGCACCTAACGAGGGAGATGAGGGAAGCCAGGGACGAAAGGGGAGGGAGAATAAGTCGGGAAAGGAGACGAGTCGAGCGACACTCGGTGTCACGATCGGCCCCGTAGCGGCATTTTTAGAGCCGAAATAAAGTGAAGAAACGAACGTACACCGTCTCTTGAATATCCGCTGGGCGCGCGTCGTGAGACGTAGGTGGTCTTTCTTCCCAGGCGTCCTTTTCCCGTCCCGTTCTCCACCTCTGGCTGTCGCGCCGTTCTCATTCCCGTTCGTTTCTTCGCGCGTCCGTTCTATTCTCGTGTTCGTCCGCTCCGCGCGCGCGGAGGCCCGATCTGCCGAACGAACGAGGTGCATACGCCCCTCGTCGCCGCACGCTGGCTTTCCGAGGCGCGGAATTGCGAAACGTGACTTCCTCTCGTCGCGAAGGCCGCCCGGACGTCCCGGATTTTCTTCTGCTGCTGATTGATCGCCGTGACCATGCGACGCGATTTGCAATTCAACTCCGTCAATGGACGCGCAACGATCCAACAGCCTGGTCTGTCACGGTTGCGACTGCGACTCCGGTGTAATTAAGATGTACTGAAAAAAAGATTTAGATAACTAAGAATGTAATTATTTTAACTATGAGAGACAAAGAAAAAGAATTTATCGGGATTGTAATCTTTTTTAATTATCATAAAGATATTTTATTTTTTTTTGCATTATTTTACTTGGAGGCTCTGTACTTTTATTTACTCGATTTACGTAAGCGGCTATATTTTTAAATGCGCCATTGTCGAGGTCGTACAAGATCCAATGGCAGTTGCAGTCGATCGGGCAGCGTAATCGAGCGGGTCATTTCAGCTGGATATTTCGTTAAACCCTATGAATCGTAGAGCGAAAGATGTAGGCGAGATACGGAGCCTCGCCCGACGCTCCGAAGTACAAAATGCAAATCGCCCGGGATAAAGATGGAATCTGGATAACGGTATCAAAATCTGGAATACTTCCTCGATGCGCGAGCGCGATGGGAAGCGCGCGGGACGGCGAGCGTAACGTCGCACGTTCGCGTTTACGTGTCCGTGCCGATCTTGATGAAACCGGCGGCAGCCTCTCGCTCCGCTTCGGGAAGAAGAGAGGCGAACCTGGATGCTGCGCGCACGAAATCTCCGGCCTCGTGAGAGCCGGGCATTAGCGGGAACCGACACCGCGGGTGGGTTTCGGTGAACGATAACCGCGGAACGGTAACGATATTATATCGTCGTGAGATCAGGCCGACGGATCTCGTATGTGCGTGCGTGACGCGCCCGCGCGCGCGCGCGGAAGACGAAAATTGTAATCTTAATCGTCCTCGTGACGGGCAACAGGTTCTCGCGATTCAATCGTGCGGCCTCTTTGGACGTGCGAGGGGTCGACCCCTCTCTTATACGCGAGAACCATACGGAAAGAACGGGCCCGTTACGTCACTTATCCGTCTCCTTCTTCTAGCGATCTCGGCTATTGATTTATCGTCGCGCGAGAGCATCCGATTTCTTTCGTCGTACGAACGGGCGCGCTAGTCCTTCTTTGATTAGAAGTATGCATTGTGCATCGATCGGCAGCTGATGGATAGAAAGAGGAGAGATAGAGGCAGAACGGTGTCGCCTTACGCAAGCTAGATTGGAAGCCGCGGGAGATAAGCTGACCGGCCGACGTCGGTGACCGAGCCGATCACTCAGGGTCGACAGATCCTCGAAGGTTCGGACTTCGGGGACGAGAGAGAGGAGCCTCTCTTCGGCGTCTTTTTCAGCTCGTTAACCGCTGACGCGGTCGCTTGGACCGTAACGCTACATACACACGTCACATACGTAATTTTAAATAATTCATTCGCGACGTGAAACTTTCGAATCTCAATATAAATTACCGAGTCGGTATATTACTTAAATTTGTGAATAAATTTTCTACCGTGATCTACGGAGAGATTTATCACTCTCGATTGGCGTACAGAGTTTCCCTCAGTTTTTCCAAGTGCCCGCGTCTTCATATCGATTACGTCTCGCTGTCGTAGATTAACAGTCTGAACAGTTCGTAATCTGACGCCGGCTAATTACCGCGCCGTATCTAATCGAAGTTAAACCGTTCAATAGCGAAGTTACACCGTGACGCGGTTTCTGCTCAATTTCAGCAAATGCGACATAGATATGCTCGTGACGAGTTGGCTTGCTCGCGTATACGGTATCGAAACAAATTTGCTAAAACGAGGTCGGCCTTTAAAGACTGGCACAAAAACCACGTGCTGCACGTAGGATGGTGTACGTATCGGATTATATACCACTTTGGCCGAGAACATTTAACGGGGACTCCTTTCGCCGATCGATAAGATCAGATTCCTCTTCTCGTTTGAATAATATGAAAAATCGAGATAGATAGATCAATGGAAGGAATAAGAGGAACCTTTTCCCCTTTCTTCCCGCTGAATATGCACCGGAATGAATTCCGGACGAGGCGACGGGGGCAGGGCACGCGAAGGGCCGCGGGGCAAGGGGTCAAGGGAAGAAAAGGGAGCCCGAGGGGTCGAAGACGCACCATCGACTCGGTGGAATGAGTTAGAGCCGGCGGGCAACGCTATGCATACCGTCACACCCTGCGACACGCTCCAAATTTGAAATTTAAATTCGGTACCTCTCGCGGGACCACGTTGTACACCGGTTACACGCGCACACCCTTACACGCGAGCGCGTGCACGCTTACAGAGAAATATCTATGCGCGTCGCGAGCGTGTGTACAGGACGTTCCAAAATAATTCTAGACGCTCCGTGGTGAGAATTACGTTTATAATTAAAAGTTACCCGATGCCGAGGAGCAGCGAGCCTCACCGCGCGAAAGCGAGTAGTCGCAACGATTACAAGATCTTAGTTTTCATGGGGTCTCACCTCCGAGTTCTCGCGGCGATAAAATTTTTTTTTCTTTTTACGAACGCGAAACGCGCGTGGGAAAAAATTTGTAAACTAGCGCCCGGCTTAAAGTGTTCTTCGAGGGATAATCGTGTTGAAACTTTGCGTGGGCCGTTATGACTGTCAAATTGTTCCCTTTTGGGACATCCTATGGCACGGGCGAGGTGCGTCGAACGAATCAGGATGGGGCGAGAGGCAGGAAGGATGTATTCGTCGTTTTCACGACGACCGACCTGCCCGTTAAGTTGTTTCCGCTCGTCGGCAAACACACGCGGGAATAGTAATTCGAGACAGGGGCCCTGCGCCGTGTCCTTTCACCTTACCCCGGTCCTCCCTGCGCTCTGCTTTCCTCCCGCGACCGGTGAAGTTGTCTCGGGTCGTGTATGATTGTCTTGTCCGCTTGTCGCTGTCGATCGCGTGAAATTCGGGCGAGGGGAGCGCTCTTTCGGGACGTGCTTGTTTTCCCGGGTGACAGCCGTTGCCCTTTCACTTCGCGTCTCATCCGGCTAGCTGCTGACAAGCCTCGCTACTTTTCTCTCGAAGCGCGCACCTATACGACGCGACAGGAACAATCTCTAGAATCGATCGTACACGTCCGGGAAAGTCGGTCTTCAACCTGAGTACCTCTATTTTCAATTGTTTAAGCTAAGCGCCGCTCTTCGATCGCTTCCCAGAAAGCTTACGCAGTTCTTTTTACCACGGTAGAAAGTTTACAAGCGACGTTCTAACATACGACAGACCTGTAATAGACCACGGTCGCCTATAGTAGACTTCAACGTCCGGCGCTACTTATGTTCGGCGACACGCGGGACGTCCTGCGGAGTAACGGTTACGTCATCGGCTGACATTGGCCGCGTGATTGTCGGCGTCGCGGCACTCGTCTCTCCTCTCCAACGAGCTTTTACCGAACGCAGCGTAATCGCATTTTCCTCGGTTGCGGTTTACGTCACGGGAGAGAAAAGGTAAAGCGCTGTCCATAATTTCGTTCGTTCTTCTCTCCCGGTCTCAGTCGCATTCTCCCTTCGGCATTCCACGACGACACACGTCGCGAGTGGCTCGCATCATGTGACACGTGTCCGACAAGGTGGAGGCGCATAATGTACGTGTCGCACGCACGACACGCCGGCATCTGACGACCGCCGCCGTCGCGTCATCTCGTACCGGCGTGGCCGGCGGCTGCTGGCACTTTCTCCTTTTTGCGTCGATGATCGCGTACCGCGGCCGATCGACTTAGAATCCCCAAACTGTTACAACTGGATATTTAAATCAGCATCTGAAAACGCATCCCCAAAAACGAGGAAAAAAATGCGTAAATCGAGAGCGTGTTAAAAGTACGTGGTCCACTGTTGCAAAGCTCAAGTCCGAAGAAAAAGGCACGACGTCATTGATACGTCAATTTTTATATTTAATTTTTAATCCCGTAAAATTGACTTCGAACAGCCCCGTTGCATTTGATCGCGGATAAAAGGGAATTACGGCCGCATGAACGAGGAGGAAAACGGGGCCGGCTGCTTGTGGGTTGCTTTAATAGCGGCTATAGCGACACGATTGAGCAGTTACTAAAACGTTATGACTGTTGGAATTGTTGCCAGAGCCACTCGTCGAAATTATTGCGGATCGCTTCGGCGTCTTTTTCCGCGGTCATCGATGCCGATAACTATAGTTATCTTATCCCGGAATCGCTCTATACACCTGGCACTCGCGACGCGGCTGTGTACGGCTCGTAGATTGCAGGCAGTTCGGAGTAGACGCGATCGTTTCTGTGCGGAGACACATCCGCTTCTTACGTGGCCCAAGTTCATTCGCATCACCGCGCGATGTCAACATCGATCCGGCGAAGAGTGTCGCGCTGCAAGTCGTCCGTCTCTCCGCGAAACGGCCGCGAAAAATATAATAAGTATTCCTCGGGGGGGTTCGAGGAAGAACGGCGCGACGCTTTAAAATGCAAATTTGAAGAAACGCGGATTATAAAGCCGCGGATTGAGCCGGATATTCGGGGAAATCTCGACGGCGCTGGAGAATAATCCCGGGGTCAATCTGCTAAGGCTCCCCGCGAAGTTTATTAGGAGCGATGGAAGCGATGTAGAAGGAGCAAACTCCGTCGGATCTTGCTCCGTAAATTCGGCTCGCGCGCGCGTGCCTATATATCCTATAAGTTCTTCGGGAGAGCACTCGAATTAGATCGGCACGCTGCAACGCAAACTCCACTCCTGTGAGATACTCTTCACAATGGGATGGCTTAAGCAACTAATCCGTCGGCTTAAAATCGCAGTATCCCTTCGCGATACTAATGCTCACCGTTATCAAACGCTCGCGCATGCCAAAATGCATTCCCTTGTAAGCACGCTCGTGCAATCGTTCTTTCATCCAGATAGAAAAAAAAATCTATTGCAGCAGTAGAGGTTTTATTTTGTAATTTAGGTGAAAATCGTCTAAAAAATTTGTTTAGATCTCTATTTGGACCGGAACTCGGTCCTAGATTTAATCCCGAAGTTACATTCGGCAAACAAAATTTTTGTTTTGTTTTGAGCACGCGACCTGTCGCCCGCACTCCGCATCTGCATCGGTTTCAATGCAGCGAAATAATTGCAGTTCGCGCGAGTGCCTCTGTCGAAGCGATCTAGCGACGGAATGGGAGATAAACGGGTGAGGGGGGTAGAAGGGAAGAGGAGAGGAATCCCGAAAAAAATAGGACAATTAAAAAATAGATTTTACAGCGATTTTTCACCTTTGAGATTCTACTCGGTGTCAGCAGCGAACGAGTGGACACGTTCGCATTCGTGTCGCGCGCGCTTCTACTCTAAGAATTCAAGAGATCCGCGAGTGTCGATACATATATTGCGAAATGCGAAAGGAACCGAAGAAAGGAATAAAAATAGCTGTAGAGAGGAGGAAGAAAGAGTACGAGAGAAAACGAAACGGTAAAAAAGAGATTTGGAAAGGAATGACGAGCGGGCAGAGCTGAGACTGAAGGGAGAGAAGAGGGACACTGAGGATACAAAGAACGCAGGGTGAAAGGAAGAAGAGAGAGCAACGGGCGAAGGAGACGAGAGGAATGTGCCGCGCGCGTGGATGAAAAGTGAAGAGAGGAAGAACGAATCGACGAAAGGGAGAGAGAGGAGAATCGAGGGTTGGTGGCGGCCCAGACCCGGTCGATACGACCACTACCACCAACATCATCGCCGCCGTCTCTACCACGACGAGCACGTTGCAGACAGCGCAGAACTTGGTACCTACGCGAAATGCATACACGGATATATAGCGGGACCTTCCCGTTTCCTTTCTCCAACCTTACGCCTCTCTCTTTCTCTGTCTTTTACCCTGGTACTCTCTCGCCCTCAGCGCCTTCATCGCCCGATATTTTTTCACCCCTCGCGCTCTCGACGACCCGCCATTTTAAGAGGGAACGTTCCCCCTCGATGAGTCGATTTCCTCACGATGACTTTGGCACGTACTTGGTGTCTTCCTTAAGATAAGCTCAGACGAGTCTGGCCGCGCTTTCATTCACCCTCCGTTGTATCGTATTTTTCGTAATATAACGTGCGTTTTTTAATCTCGACGGGAATACTATGTAACTATTTTTTATTGTGCATTGCGATATAAATTGCCCGATACATTTCGCGCGCATACATACTCATATCGCATTTTATTTGTGATTGCAGTGGTTCTTTTGGACACTACGACAGAGGAGAAACTCGACTGGACGAGATACCCGTTCGGGCCTCAAGCTAACACGCCTGGCGTAAGTACAACAAAATTTTTATTACGTACGACGCAAAGTTTTTATTTATTTATTAAAAAAAAATTTTTTTTATTTGTCGACGAGGAAAAAGTTTTTGTTCCGATAGCTAATTCACGCTTCTTAAAACGATAAGAACATCAAGAATCCGAAAGTAAGATCGCACTCGCCCTTTCCCGGCGGAGGGACGGAACAATTTCTTAAATATCGCAAATTTTCACGGAAATATTCGACGTGCCAACAGCAACACGGGGAAATTCTCGCCGACGTAGGAATTCCGCTCGCTCGCTCGTGCACGCGCCCGGCATCCTTTTCCGCCAAAGGGAAATATTAAAAAATGTCTCAAACATAAATTAATACCCTCCCGCGAGGTCGCGTTCCGCGCGATTTGGGGCGCGTTTCCTCCTCCCGCGCGCAAATGATCGTAACAAAAGGACGCCTAGATGGGCAGGGGAGAGGGCCGAAAAAAGAAAAAGGTTCCACGACTCTCCGGCATTTTCTTCTCTCAGTATTTTTTTATTTTTTTTTATACTCCTTCGCGGAGTGAGGAGAAATCTTTTGGAGCTCGACCGGCCGGCCGGGTGCCGGTGGGCACCAGAAGCACTTTATAGTCTCGGTACGCGCGCGGCACATACGTGGGCTCCCGCTGGCCGATGCGCTCTCTCGGCGCCATGTTTGTTTTTCAGTTGTTAAGCGCGCAGCGGGCCGCCAGACAGGTTTAAATCAGCCTCCGCCTCTCTCGGTTTCTCCGCGTCTTTCTCCTCTTTCTCTACCACGGGCCGATTCTCTCCTCCGCGCGCCCACCCGCCGCCCCGCCGTTCCGTTTCGCGCTCCACGGCCGGACCGTATGCACCGCTCGGTTCCGTGAGTCAGTCCGACCGGATAACAAATTGCTTTTTGTTTGAACGGACAAATTAGTGATACAGCCGCGCCGGCACGGACGGAGGTGCCGGCCGAAAAGACCAGCCGGTGGTAGGGTAAGGCAGTCACGGTGTTTATTTAAACATCGTGGGCATCGTGAGTGCAGCTTCGCTCACGGGGAGGGGGACATCCACCGCCGTGACCCTACGTGGGTGTCGGCCGGATATCTCAGAGCGCCTTCGACTTGATCGTGACGATAAACCTTCCGGCGACAACCAATTTTTCGGACGACACCGACGAACTCGCGGGACCGAAACTTAATACCCCTCGAACTCTTTCACGCCACGTCTCCCATCTGGTCTTTCGATTTTATTTTCCACCCCTACGCTAATCTTCGCCGGGCTTTAATGACGCTTGCACGTCGGTCGCAATTAGTTAAAGAGAGAAAGAAGAACGGTTTCTTCTGAGGCGAATTGACGTTTCGCTGTCAACGAAATCTCGCGAGCCTCTTACCGCGGCATAAGCTTTTTATTCTTTATTTGTGTTTGCTCAATCATCAAAAATTCTCCTCTTTTTTTTTTTCTGTCCCCGATCGCGAGACGATCGAGCACGATAGCACACGCGTGCTCATTCTCTTTTTTTTTTTATTTTTTTATTTTTTTTTTTCCGCAACGTCGATCGTTAGTGTCGCAGCGCTAATCGGCCGGCGTAACGCTCTGTTTGAAGAGGTTCTTTGAGGCTGCTGTTGATTTTTCTGGGTGCTAAACGTTCGACGCGTCTCTTTCCCTGGACGAAATGGACCGAAGAGGATACCTGCGCCGGTGAACCACGCACGGGAGTCTAAACTTTTTTTTTTTTCTCCGTTTTTTTTCCCCCCTCAAGAATGACCCGAAAAAGATCGCTCTTGCTGCTCGCTTCGTTCTCCGTGAACCACTCGAGTTCACTTTGCACCTCTCGTTCCATTTCACTCGTCGGAAGTGCTACGTCCAAATACGCGTTTTCCCTCTCTCTCTTTATCTCTTCTCGGCATTCTCGCGCGCACGTGCTCCTCGTAAAAACGACCGCGATATTAGTTACACCTACGGGCCTTTAAAGTCCCTTCGCAAAGCTCTAAGGTGTATTTCTCGGCGCTAAGTGTCCGTACGATTCTCGTCGCCTATTGACACTACGAACATCTTCTCACATCGGGCAAATAGAGCTCGAGCGTGTCCGGCCATTTAACGTTAAAACGCGCGTTAATAATACGGACCGGAGATCCCGGGTCGATCTCACAGACTTTCCGAGCACCGCTTGTCGCCGATCCTCTCCCTCGTTCGATTCCTGACAAGTCGCTCGGAATTCCACGTCCCGCACGTTCCGCAGATCGATCGGACGGACGACAAGATTTGTCCATTGTCCGGCGGGGACGTAGATGACGAAAAACGACGTTCGATTTTCCCCGGGTCGCGATAGTAGTTCTCTAGTTTCGCGCGGCGAGAGGAATGTCGGCGCGCGAACTGTAGTGAGGGAATCCTCTTAGGCTGGTCCCCGGGCTGATCCGCTTTTCCCGGGCAATTTTCTCTCACCGCGAGGGAAGAGGTCGCGTCGACCGAAAGCAAGATTGATAAAAAGGTAAATTTTCTCACGGCTCCTCTCGCTCTAATCAGTTTTCTCGGCCGGGGGATTAGCGCGCCGCTCACGCACGCCATTACCTTCGATCATACGTGACAGGAAATTTATTATCCGAGGGTGAATAACTTTCTCGGGAGGAACCGGGGCCAATTAGCCGCGCCGTCGTTCGTCCGAATTTCGCCGCGTTAACAAACAAAGGAGGCAGCCCTCTCTCACGCGCTAACAAGCGCGGAAGAGAGCGCCGATCGTTTAAGGTACCTTCGTAATTCTTAATTAAGCGATCGGAGATCAAAGGACTTTGACTGCACGTGGGAAGAAAACTGTAATACTTTTCGAGCACTCTTCCGTTTTAGACACTCGTCTCAGGCCGGCATTAATATCCCAAACGCGATAAGCACGCGCTCTTGTAACTGATAGCGGAGCAGTTATTAATATACAAGTAAACGGAATTAGTTTAGACCGTTTGAACAAGACCGGTGGAAGCGGAGGGAGGAGGAGGCACGGAGCGAAAAGATGCTTTGATGCTGCCTACGAGGGTTAAAACTCGCATAAAGGGCCGAAGATACGTTTTATCGTCGTATTGTGTATTCCGTCTCGGTTACGATGACTTTTGGATGAAAGACGCGAAGAAACGTACCGTCCGCTGGAATTAATTAAGCATCCTTCCCCGCTGACCTCGTTGCTTACTTCATATCGATTTGAATCCTATCCCGGGCATTTATCTCAGTTTTCAGCAGTTTTTAGCTTACGAGCCGAAGGGAAAAAGAAATTCCTGACTATTTCTAATTGACTTTTTCGAAAATCACGTTAAGTATTATTCCCCTTAATGCTCGAAGAGTGCATAAAACTTATCGAGTTTGCCATATCGAAATATCGATAAGTAGAATCTAAAGAAAAATAGACCGAGGGAAGAAATCGGGAAAGTTTCCGTTGAAATTCCAAGCCACTTAGGAAAGACTAACGACGGGGCGCCCTTTGATTTCGTTCTCGCCACTTTACTCCAAGCTAATTTCCATGCTTAAGAAGTCGTAATCCGATCATGACCGTCGAAATGAAGAAGTTTCGCTCCACCCTTTGAGAGAATATCGACTTGCACTCGGCTGAAATTCGATAAAGTCGCGCGCGACTCGCGAGAATTCAGCGGATGGAGAAAACGCTCGCCGGGTTCTAGGTGTTGCCGCGACCAAACGCCTTTCGATATCTCTTTTCCCCTTCCCCTCGATATTTCCGCGGGGGGTCAATCGTCGAGTCGGATTTCTACCAGTAACAACGTTGAAATCGGATAGATTTTCGTCCCGGCCGTTTCGTCGAAATTTATTCTATGAATAGGAAAACGGGACGCGATGTGATCGCGTGCACACGTTTAATGGCAAAGGCGAGAAACACAGAGGCCATTGGTCCATTGAGAGTAACGGTCTCTTACTTCCAACGTCCGCCGCTCGTAGTCGGAGGCGAATGCTAGCGGGCTCGCCGTCTGAGATCACGCCGTTCTTTCTGTCCAAAAAAAAAAAAAAAAAAAAGGGAAAAAAATTTATCGTCGTTTCTATTGCGAGCGGAGCCCTTCCCTTTTTTAACGCCGCGCGATCGATCGCGAGAAAGAAGTAGACAGAGGCAGAGTCCGACATTTAGAAAGTCTAATAAACAAGAACGGAACAAATTTGGGGAAATACTGTTCCGCGTGTACTTTTATGCGTAATGTCTCATTAAAGGTAAATTATTGGAGACCCGAGGGCGTACCAGTATCCCCGAAGGATTTCCGGGGACGTCGAGCGAGAATCCGCTGGTAATAGGTTTCAAATAGGTGCGCCGAAAGATTTATCCTCGGGAAGATAGAAAAGATCGATAAACTTAATTCCGGACTTAATTCCCGACGGTGCCTTGGATGTTCCTGATCGATTCGTAAATTTGGAGACGCGTGTGTCGCGGATGGTATTTCGCGATATTCGATGAACGCGCGGGTCCATCTTCGAAATGTTCGAACTTGCCCGTTGAATGCTACTCGTCGAGTTCATTTTGCGGCCGATGAAACGTGGCTGATCGCGGTCGCAGCTTCGACGAAAAGACCTGCCCGCCGCGGTTCGCACGTGGCACTCAGGCCTCTATCTGACCGTTTCATCTTCCGCTTCCTTCATCTTCATCCATCCTCGTCTTTCCCCTTTTTCTTTCCTCCCGCTCCGGTAGCCGTATCTCTTTCTAGTCTTCTTTTATCTCACCTCTTACCGTCTCCTGCACCACCGGCCTCACCTTCTCGTCGTCTCGTTCTCCTCCTCGCTCTCGCGACCTCGGCTATTTAACCGCGCTCGTATCTGCATCTAAATGCGCTCCCCGAACGCGAAGTTCACATGGTGATATGCGACTCGAGTAGCCGTGTTTTCTTCGGGTCGTCGAATGCTCAGAGAATCGTAGAACGCGACACGAGAACGCGAGTTGATGAGAACGTAGCATATAGGTGGCAAAAGAATTCCATAAGGTCGCGGGGCTACAAATTTTTCCCGATGTTTTTTATTTTATTTTATTTTTTTTCGAGCAATGTAACATTTCTTAACGCCGTAAAAATTCGTCGTACAAGCGTCAGAGCGTATCTGTATTTTATATCTTGTAGACAGCTGGATGTACGCGGAAAGAACGGACCGCAAGCGCGTGTGGAGGAGCGCGTAAAAGTCAACGCAGCTGCGTGCATTCCGCCGAGCGGCAATAATAAATATCGGGTTACTTTTCGGGCCATATCTGGAATAGACAAACCGACTATTAGCTAAATATTTATTGGCCGGATAAGCGCGCCTGATTTATTCCCATCTCGGCCCTTCGCCCGTCGTGAAGACCCGTCAGCCGCGCCCCGCGTCGACGTTACGACCCGTCTACGACTGTTAAAAAGAAAGTAAAAAAGAAAAAAAAACGTCTTTATTTCTCGCCGGTGGCACGATCCACCGGGGAGATTAACGGCGCGCGGGATTGATTATTTAAAACCGCCTTATCGGTGACGCCACCCATTCGGATTCCTAAGCCTTTCCCGGCCGCTTCTTCGTACATCGCTCGCTTACATCTGATCGTGATTAGAAAACGGGCCGAGCTCTTCTTCATCGCTCGCCATTGCACTTATCGTCTCGGGCGGAAATTTAAGACGCCACTTGTCGCACGTATCTTTCTCTTCCTCCTTAGATTCTGCACTCCGTGCGATCGTAGCGGGCGAAAGCATGCAGAGGCCACCGATCGAGACTCTCGATTTCGCGCTAGCGCAATCGCATTTCCGTTTCTTCTGAGTAGAACGTGTCTCAATGTTCCCCTTTCACTTCGATTTATCGTCTCATGTCGCTATCTCGCGAACGATAACGAAGAAAGCGGCCGATAGATGATTGCGCCAATCTTTGATGACTCATCCCTCTTATCGGTGCAGCCATGCGCGTTTCGTAGGGTCGTATTTCTGATATACTGTACTTGAAGAAGCCGCGGTGGCAGGATCGAAACTTTATTTCGCACCGGGGTGCAGGTTTTAGCGGCTCTCGCAGAGTCCGGAGTTCCTCGTTCCTGAATATATCGAGCTCTAATAGACCGCGCGATATTTATGCGGCAGCGAAGCGCGTGCATCAATAAGCGCGAAAAGAGAAATATGTCTTCGGTATTGAATGCGCTGTCGCATCCACACTGACGGTTTAACGGCGGAGAATCGGGCGCGCGGGAAATAGTAAAACTCCGCTCTCACGGAAACGTGTCGGCGCGAGTTCTCGAATTGCAAAACGGCCGTGCGCCGCCTCGTAAAGTGTCACTAGGGTCGAGCGCGTCCGGACCACCCCGTATAATCAAGGAGCCTCTTTTGCATGCAGGCGAAGCGCAAACGAACGAAAAGTATCGATTACAGATTTCTCATCGAGTCTCCGTGGCGCAGAAACAAATCGCCAGCGTCCTTTAATTGCGCCACTCGGCGGCCCACTTTGTAAAAGTTATGACGGTGATGGAACCTTACCATTTCTCCCGCGCGCGATTTTTTGTCAAAACGATCCCGAAATCGTCTCTCACAAAGTCCTTTTATATCAAAATGTTTAAAATCCGTATTGTGCCGTCGCTTTTTCGGTCAGAAGACCACGGGAGTATTCGTATAAGAATGTAATTAATTTATATACTAATGCCAGGGCAAATTGATTAAAGCAAGTTACAGATAAGAGTAGTATGATTAATTTATGGGAATTTAAAGTCACGCCGCTATATAGTTAAATGAGACATATATGGTCTGTGAGAAATTTGATAAGATAAAGAGCTGGAGCCATAAAACTTCATGTCCAGTGAACCGCATCATAAAAGACAGACTTATTTTTGTCTACGCTTCTCTCTCTCTCTTTCTTTCTTTTTACTTTTTTTTCCTTACTTCACTCTCATTATCTGCTCGTCAGATAGTTCAAAAAAATTTGCCTCCATTCATCTATCGCGCAACGTTGAAACCATTAACGTTGAGATGACGCGCTAAAGTTGAGTTACTCTACGAAGCGATTATTAAGCATTTTATTAATTGTGAAAAACTACGAATCGTTGATTTGTACTTTACAATTAATGCGCTTAATAATAAAAAGACCCGGCTGTTATTAAGAATCAATCATAGCATCAGCAGAGTGATACGGACAACTGGCTAAAGTGCACTCTGTCTGTACGAAATGCGGGGAATAATCATTCAATGTGAGGCTAATTAAAGAAAATCGACCGAGGGACAAAGGGCGGAACGATGCGGAGCACGTAATAAACTTTACGTGCGTATGACTCCTCGGGGCCAGACGCGTTTTTCATGTTCGTTAAATCCTACGTACTAATTATACGGAAGCCAATCCAATTATTTGCCTCCGCCGGTTACTACGGCGTCCCTTATTCACCGGCAATCGAGAGCTATTTATCCGGGAGCCGTGCAGAAAATCGCGAGCCTTCGGGAATCCGTCTCGTAAATTTTTTCGTACGCGCACGCGAAACAACGGGATTCGAGCGCCTCTCTTTCGACATTAAGTAAAAAAACACAGCATCGGTGAATTAACTTTAATGCACTAAAAAGCCCGGTCGTGATGTCCTGCGTGCATGCACGTGAGTCTGGGTGTGTGATTATGAGCAACGTCTGTATAACGTTAAAACTTGTGCTTTAAAATATATATTTTTCTTTTACTAAATATTTTTATTTAGCGGCAACAAAGAATTTAATTTAAAAAAATTGACGATTAACTCAATCACCGTTTTAGTCGTTGCTTTAGTTTTGCGAAATTACGCGATTGATACGGTTTTACTACATATTAAACATCTAGCGAATGTATTTCTAACAACTCCGTTGACTAAAAGGTAAAAGGAAGTCGCCGCTGCTTTCGCCATCGCGTCAAACGGTCAGGAAATCTTCGGGATTCCGTTTTCGCTTTCGTCTGCGGTCTCTTCTCTTCCCGTTCGAGGCTCGGAGGTAGTCGAGTGACCTCGCGCACGGAACGAAATTAATGCTAATCCCTTGAAATTAATCCCACGGGTCGAATGATTGAATGGAGGCTGGATTATTCTGGTACGCGCCATCGGTCACACGAGTCGCGCGGCGCGGCGGGCCGTTTCCACGGGATTAATCACCCCCGGTGCGCTTCTTTTCCTACCCGGTCGCAGGGCTTTTTTCCGCATTTTATGACCTCGCGGGTGGATTACTATCGACTTTTTCGAAAGCGCGTCGCCGTGCGCTTTGACAAATAATGCACGATTTTTCCCGGCCCGCCGTCCGTGGGGTCTTTCACGGGGTATTTTTATTTTTTATTTTTTTTTTCTTCCATAGTTTTACCGGAGTTGACAAATGTCAATCGACAGTGTCAATTTTTTTTTTACGACGCGAGATTATGACAGCCCGGGCTCGTTTGTAATCCCGTAATAATTTGCGCGCCGGTCTCGGCGCAGCGTCACTCAAATTATTGCAGACCGTGACGGAGTTAGGATCTCCTCTGGAAACAAGAGATCGATATTCTTGTCAAGAAGAAAACGCGTGATTTTAATTTCTGACTGGAAAAAACCATGCGCGCGTATTTGAAATAATGCGGTCGGACTGTACCCAGGGAGATTAGGCCGCGCTAATAAATCGCGCTCCTTGTAATTTCGATACTCGATGATCGCCCTTTGTTCCCACAACGGGAGATCGCCTTATCTGCTATAGGGATGACGCGGGTGATTCACAAACGGTGCTTGGCGACGTTATCTATTTATTGATAGCGACACTGACCCGCGTGATGATCGTCGTCGCGCTCGCTCGCCGGATCATCGCTGCTGATCTCGGCATCTGGTTGACCGATCTCTCTAAATCTCCTCCTCCGCTCTCGATCGAGTGACTGTGCAGGTTAAAAAAATCGTCCTTCTCCCCCTTCTTCCCTCGCTCTTCGTCGTCACCGCGCCGTACTTTCGACATTAACGGCACGACGGGAGGACGAAACAGACGAATGATCGTTTATTAGAACTGATAGCGTTTTAACTGGCTGAGATATTTCAGGCGAGCGAGCCGACGCCGGAGATGTCGGGAGGGGACAAGAGAGAAAAGCGAGAAGAGATCTATAGCCTCTCCAGTCCGCACCATATGCGCAATCATGTATCGGTGTGCGTGCGCGGGTGCGAGCGCGAAGCGCGTGGGCTCGAATTCCGTCCGATTAAGATTTAATTTTTAAATCACGATGACCGGTCGCTCTGTGCGAATCTACATGATTGTCGAGACACGTGCCGTCCTGCGAAACGTGATTGCGCTTCGTTTGCCGTTCTCCGCGACCGCAATATCTATCCGGCGGTGTTTATTCCCGGTAGGGGTTAGATCTCGCGACAGATGGCTCGAAACCTCGATGACGATTTGTCGATGTGCTCCAGCGATTACATTCGATCGAGCGAATGATTCGTACCATCGAGCAAATATTTGCGACCGCCGACTGTGGTGCAATAAAGCGCGCGTTTCGGTTTTCGGTTTGGAAAACGTTAGGGCCGCGCCGGTTAAAGGGAAGGATTAAAAAGTCCTCACGATGCCCCCGCCGATAATTAAAATGCTGCGTGCAATCCCGCGGGGAATAGTCCGAGGCATATATTTCACGTAAAAGACTAATGGTTCCTTTGGCGGAAACTCGGCTTCTTTGATCGGAATTTTTTGAAAGAGAGAGAAAGGAAAAAAAGAAAATACATTCAGAAATCATTATGCGAACCCTATCGTTGATGAATCGATCCCTCGCAGATCGTGGACGAATGCCGACCTAGCCCAAGCCGGTAGCCAGGTCACAAACCGACGACGGCTGCATAAGAGCCACACGACTCCTGGGAACCAGTGCACGCGCGGCATTATGTACGCGTGTCAATCTCCATGCCGGTCGCCTTCCGTTTTCATGAGGATTAATAAAAGCCTCGTCGAACGACGGGAACTGTATATAGACCGCCCCCTCCCCCCGTTTAAATATTGATTCCCGGTGTTATCGCCCCCTCCCTGAAATTGTACAGCCAGAAATTTGGGTGTTTGATACTGTCATCGAGCTGTCATGTCGGCCGCGACGCGGACAAATGTCGCGTATATGAACCCCAATTATTATGCCATCACGCGCGAATAATCGCGCACAGTCCGCGTCGTTTTTCGCCGTGTTTCCCGCCTACTTTTTACACTTAAAGCGGAACGACCGTGCGGCTCGTACAGAGAGAAATTGGGACGGGTACTCGAGAGAGCGTAGCTAATTTTCCGACATCGATAAAATTATCGCTCGCCTTTCGAAACGACAGCAGGAGACACTTTCATGCTTCTGCCTACCGTTTAAACGTACGATGACAAAAATTGCACCGCCGCGCCGGTTCCTCGACTTAGCTTTCATGCCGCGGACTCGCCGCGGTCGCGTTCCAGAAACGTAAATGTTGTCGCTCGCGGGACGCGGTGCATCCGAAAGCGGTTTCTAGGAATTAAAATCATAAAGGCGGGTGGCTACGGTGAATACGAAATCTGCGGCTACCATCTGCTTCCCAGGCGAAGACGACGGCCTCAGGTAGGACCGTTGCCGACGTCGCATCAGCGTCATAAATCCCGGCTTACGATGTCGTTCCCCTTTTGACGGATCTCGAATTCACGATGAATTAATGGGATCGCGTGCGGCATACAGTCGAGAGAGAAAGAGAGAGAGAGATAGAGAGTGGAGGTCGAGAAGCCGGCCGCGAACGACGGGGTCAAACGCGGACCGGAAGATGTACGGAGGCCCGCGCTCGCCGGCGCATTTTACGACGCCAATTGTACGTGAGCCAGACTGCGGACTCCGCTTGCATAGTCGATGTCGCGTTTTCGAGGGCGCCGTACGTGCATTTCTTAACCGCACGATCGCCCGCCGTCTCTATCGATCTGCCACAAACGTCGCGGCGATGCACCTGGGGCTTTTTACTCGACCGGGGCATTTCGCCGCCGTGGTGTTTTAATAAACAGGCAGGCCAGCTAAGTGGAAAGAGTACAATTTATTAACCGCGGGTTACCAGCACGCGTGACGGAGTAGTGCCAAGGCTCGGTCGGCGAAAATTCGGCGCCGTACTTCCACTCGAATTTTTATTTCCTTTCGACGAGAAGGAGAACAGGTAAAAAGGTTTCCGCGGAAGTCGGTGCCCTAGCGAGCGCGCCCTGGCTACCGACGAGATATCTATTAGGATGGCAAAGCCTCTCCTAATGCATCTGTACGTTTCCCATTACGATTCGGCGCGCGTGGGTTAAACTAACGAGACCTGGGTGACTGGGAAGCGAGGGCGATCGGAGGTAAAGGACAGATAGGGCCCCCGCTGGGTGGTAAGAAGGAGCACGATGGGGCGAGAGATAATTTGGAAACGACGGAGAGAGACGAGATGCGAATACGCTGGTACGTCGACGAGGTGCGGAAGAGAGACGGAGGGCGAAGAGCGAGAGCGAGGTGGAAAGAGAAAGAAGACGGAGAGCGTCCCACGGTTGAGTTTCCATCTCGATTGGCGCGGGTTTCCATGACGACCGGTACGTGACCACGTTGCCCATGGGGAAAACAGCGGAAAGAAAGGGGTGGCAGGGGAGGAGCCGGGGATGAACGGCGGGAACGCGAGAGTGTCACGGGCGCAGCGGCTCCTCTTCGTTCTGCTCGTCTCCCTTTCATCGAAGCCCCGTGGCTCCGCGCTGAGCTAGGACGACAAATAAACGGATACAGGCTGCGGAGATAAGAGGACGAAGGGGGAACGGTTAAAGCAGCCGTAAGCTCACGTGCAAGGTGGCCGGCTCTCGGAAAATTTTGCAGACGGGAGAGGTCCGTTAGCCGAGCGGAACGGATCGTCGCGAGTTCTTGGAATTGAATTCGTCAATTGCCGGTGGGACGGTGTCGCTTTGAAGTCGACGCGATCGATTGCATCTTCTTCCTCGCGCGCTTATCTAACGATCTCGGTAGCCGACCAGTGCGCTTCGCTCGTAGAAGGTACCCTCGGCTGCGTCACATCATCGTGAATAATTGGGCGGTCGCTACTTATAAACACCACTTTTTCCTGCTAATTACAACTAATTAATACCACCGTACTACTGAACGGTTTCTATTGGTAATTAATGTCATTACGCGCCAACGGCGTGACGGCACAAGCCCGGGGATTTTTATCAGCGGCCGCATCATTAAACTCCGTGAAGCATTACTTTTCTTGCGCGATCGGCCGATATGCGAGATCTACGTACGAAGACGTCCCGTAAAAACTCACGCGATCATCAGGTGACATTTAGCGCGAAGACAAACGTGACGATTCGGGCGAACTGAAGCATCTACATCGACCGACCCTTCGACTCCTCTCTCCTTCTCTCTCTTTCTCTCTCTCTCTAGCGGTGGATTGCCAATTTGTTGGAGGGTCGAACAGTAGGATTCGCATTCGTGCACTTCTCTCCACCCTCTCAAAGGACCTTCAGAGACGGTACGAGAACCCCGAGCAACTACATCCCCAAGCTCTTGGCATGCCGTTCGTATACATGAGCGCGCGGGCGCGATACGACGAAAATCCACACGCACGTACGCACGCAGGATCGATGATTCATCCCGGGGAGCCGGCGTTGCCCTGAAATGAGGAGCCCGACCGACCGACCGAGAACGGCGGCGGGAGAGAGGTATTCCGCCGGCTTTTCTTCCCTCGGCGCGAGACGCGCATACCAAGCGTTCTTTGCTAGTCGAGGGTCCTGGGGAGGAAGCGGAATAGAAGTGACAGTCGGAGCGAAAGTCAATTTGGAAAAGCCTGACTGCGCGCGTCAGAAAAGAAGGGAAGAAAGGTGCGAGCGCGGGGTGCCACCGTCCGAACGGACGTCAGGAACGCCGACCGACCCTTTCTCTCTTCTCTCGCGGCCCTTCACGAGACTTCCTGTCCCGACGTCTCGTATCGGCAACACGTATTTGAGCCCTCCCCTTACCGGAGAGGGCCATTCTACAAGTCAGCTTGTTGCGCGCTCGAATTCTAACTCTAAACCCGAGAAAATTGAGGAAGCGATCTTGAAATTACACCGCGATGAGACGTGCACGGGGAACGCGATAGAATTCGTAAATTTCGCGAGAAAGGCGAAGGGCTTCCTATCACTCCCCCGAGCTCTTCACCCGTTTTCCGTTGCTGCACCTCTTCGTTTCCGTTTGTCTCATTTACACGCGCTCGCCTTGTAACACTTTTATACATAAAGCATCTTTTTATATATATATATATATATATATATATATATATATATATATATATAAAGTTTTGATAGGAACGTGTATTGCGTCGAACAGGAAGTAATTACGGAAATGAAGCCCTGGCGGAGGAATCGCGAGCGTTCTCCAGCTGATTGCCACAGAACGCGACTTCTGCAAAGTTCGCAAGTGCTCTTTGCGTGCAGCCGCCTCGCGCCGGGCATCTCGCGAGCGCATCAATGAAGTAGCAATCTTTCTCTAAGTATAGTTTCAACGAAACGATACTCACGTATTGAATCGTTGCGCACCGGGCCGATGCTATCCTCGGCGAATACCTCGCCACTTAAACGCGCTCCTCGCTGCGCTTCCACTGCTGACCTCGAAATTCTGTGCTATATTCGCCCGCCGCGCGTAACCCGAGTAAAGAAGTTCGCGTTGCACGCCCGTCGTATCGCGCACAAAGAGTGAAATCCATCTAGGCCGGAGATATATCTCGATCGGTATCGGCGAGGCGTATACGTTTATAGACCGCCGGGACCGAAGGAGGAACGGAGAGAAAGAGAGAGGTCTTAAGAAGATCGTGTTTAACGATCTTTGAGACTGGCCGGTCGGCGGTTACCACGGCGGATATCCTGCCTGTAAGACACGCGCAATGAGAGTAACACACAGGGTTAAGCGTGTACCACCGGTTACATTGTATCTCGCGGTGGTCCAGCCAGCATCGCGGAGCCCGGGTAAGATTGGATCTGCGAGTATCGATCATGCATCGAGATGAGACCTGGGCCGGGGCTCTCCGCTCCATTCGAGTACTAATGGAAAGACTGGTATTCATGTGAACGGCCTTCGGGGCCTCTGCAGGCCGTTGCCTCCGCATTCGTTCCTCCTCCTCCTCTTTCTCTTCCTATCTCGCTTCTCTCTCTTTCTCTCTCTTTCCATCTCGCCGCGTACTTCTTGTTCTTACCGCGTTCCATCTCTATCCTGCTCTTCTCCCCTTTGCACGCACAACCGCTCTTTTTCTTCCTCTTTCGCGCGCTCTCTTTCTCTCTCTCTCTCTCTCTCTCTCTCTCTCTCTCTCTCTCTCTCTCTCTCTCTCTCTCATTCTCTCCGTGGCTCTTCCTTCTTCTACTTTCAGATCCATATATTCGTCATCCGGACCGCGTTAGACACAAGACTCTGTTTATTGACGCGGGTCCTCAAGTGGCTTCTCGCTCCTCGTTTCCTTCTCTGTGCCGTTCATCGCGTGTGCGGGCGGGTACGAGCGCGTTCGTGTGTCGCACGCGTCTGTATTCGCAGCTTAATGCGCTTTCATCCGAAATCTCGATGGTGCCACGCGCGTCTTTCCACGAGAATTTCGTACCGCGGGATCAGAGATAATGGACTCGAGGGAAAGGCGGCGGAATATATTGACGGTACAAAATGGAGGGTGAGCGTGAAGAAACGACCGGCGGTGAGATTCGAGGCTTGTTTCTAAGTCTTATTAAAGTTGGCCGAACTTTCTCGCGAGACAGAGTCGTTGAGACGTCACGGCGGGGAAAAGTACAAGATAAGGGACGGACGGGGGTGGATTAACCGCTGACCGAATGAATCCTGGCGATCCTATCCTAAGCGCGACGTCCTGGACTTTTTGACCTCGCGTCGTACCGCGCGGTAGCGATCGGCTTTTTAGTCTCGCGCCTAAAGTAAATCGCTAAAAAATTGCTGGCTAAAAATCTTGTATCGTCTATGCGAATCTCATATTATCAATGCATTTTTTTACCTCTTTCACGTCGACTGATAGAGAGAATGCTGAGGCACGATTGACACGGATCTTTAATCTTGATTAAATTTAATCTGCAAACGTGACAATAGTACAGAATCCTTTGATCGGCCAGATGTAAGTCAAAGGTACCCTTCATTTATTTACCCGCATGCTACGGATTCATGCTACGCCGGAAGACAAAGCGGATCTCGTTTGTCAGGCGAGTGATACGCGCCTTTAACCAAAATCATCAAGACTAGATCGTTCGGCGATAACCATCCACGATGCGCCGAGGTGGGCGCGAGTTTGGGTCGCAGCCTCCACTTGACCGACGTGTTTTGCGCACATGGAACGAATTTACGTACATGTATGTGCGATGCGGCCTCGGCGTGAATGCACTGGGGTGTCAGAGAGAGAAAGAGAGAGAGAGAGAGAGAGAGAGAGAGAGAGAGAGAGAGAGAGAAAGCGGCGGTTTGCTGCGCGCCGCGTTCCCTATCACGAGGAGTAATTGACTATATAATGGATTCCTGCGACTGCGATACGTCAAACTGACAGGTCCAGGGGCGTGTGTCGAGAGTCCGCCGCTCGACCGAGTCCTTCGATATTAAACCCAACCCCCGACAAGCGCGCGGACCCTCCGGCTAATTCGTGACGATTTTATAAAGCTGACGCCTCTCCTGTCTACTAACCGGGGTGAATGTGCGAATTAGCATTAGAGCCGCGCCGAGTTCAAACGGACCCTCTGGCGAGACGTAGAAAAATTATATCGAACCACGCGTTGCAGCCAGATAAACGGACCTCGGAGATAAGAGCTCGCAAATAAAGCAGCGTGCTGAAATATCAATGCACGGGTGACGTGTTTAAAATTAGATTACATTAAAAAGCGAAAACGTAAATACGGTATCTCGCACGGAGATCTTGTGATTTCGTGGAATATTAATTAAAAGGATGATATTGATCGCTCCCGCTTTTCAGAGTACCACGTTGTCCATGCCCGGGGTAATTCATTTTAAGAGCGCGGTCTTATCGCTTCCGCGTCTACGCGGTCGATAATTGAGTCCGAATCTATCGCGCTTCGCTTCAATCTCCGAAAGACTCCCGGACGGAGGGCTCGCGGGGAAATTCAAGCTTGTCTGATTCAGTCCACGTGGCCCCGTACGGCCCTTCTCGTTACAGCGTGACGTGCGCTGTCTCTCGTCAGGGGAGTTCAGCCCCCCTCTGACACGCGACGCTGACGACGTGCACCGCGCTAACTCGAAATATTACGACGACGGTTAAGCTCATTACGGATGGGTGGTTATCGCAAGATACACGAGCCGTCGTCGGCCGGCCGACAAGTAGCGGGCAGCCCATCGACGGCGGATTTCGATAAAAAAAGAAAAAAAAGAGGATCGCGCGCTCGGGAACCTGTTTCTATAAAATAATCTCGAATCCTAGGAAGATTTAATCAAGCGGCATAGTACGCGGCCATTAATTGCAAGTCTCGCGACGTCTCGTGTAGGCAGATTCTTTTCGTAAAGACCGAAACGCGATTTTATAATCGAGGATTATAAATTCCCGAAAGGATGCGTGTAACGCGTCATTTAACGCACGTAAATTATCGTTGCTATACGATGACATCTTAGATTACGCTGCCTGCGTTGAAATAATTTTATTACCGCATTTTTTTTTTTTTTTTTTTTTTTTTTAATATAAAGACGCCGTATCATCCCCGATATAATTCAAGCAAATAGAAACATCAGATCGTCGGATATCGGCATAGCTAAATTTTACGATCCACCCTCCGCAAGAAACGAGGAGTCGATCTTCGCGTCGTAAATCTCGCGGCTGGAAATTGCTTCTTCCAGCAGCGCTTCGATCCCGCGGAGGAGAACAATTTGTCCTTTTCTGGAAAGGAGATCCGCGCCCCACAAGCATTTCCCTGGCTCCTCGAATAATCCAGAAATAAATTCTCACCCGACACCCTTTTCCCTCGTTCCCTCCTCCGAGCTTCTTATTTCGCGCGATCTTTTCTCCCCTCACGTGTGCGTATCGCACGCATATTCGCGCCCGTTTAACGTACGCCGTAAAGAAAAAGAGAAAGGAATCTCGGTTAAGTGCCGTGGAGGCGCGCCTTAAACGGCCTTCCTGCCAATCTTTCGCCCCGAAATACGGTTACATCGGCTTTGGGGTGCGCGGAATAAACGGTTACATAAAGTTTTCGATTGGCGCGTGGCGTAGCCACCCCTATCCGAGGGATGGCCGCCCGCCCTGCCCGGGGATACACATATGTGCACTTGTTCGGCCGCAGTGGACGGGACTACCCTCGTCCGGGCGCCGTATTATATCGCGGGCGATATCAGTGCCATTGTATTTAAAGCGACGATCATTTCACGAGTCTGGGTTGTACTCGAAGTAATGAACTTCCTATGAGAAGATAATTGACGCCGTACTCGGTACTAAATTCGCTTCTACATTTCTCTACTGATCTCCTGAAATTACTTGTTGGAATACTCTCCGGAATTCTAACTGCAATAGTGTTGCTCGCGTCACACGTTTCTCTCTCTCTCTCTTTCTCTTTCTCTCTCTCTCTCTCTCTCTCTCTCTCTCTCTCTCTCTCTCTCTCTTTATCTATCTTTCATCTCATTCTACT
The DNA here is from genome assembly GCF_019399895.1 of Cardiocondyla obscurior. NCBI lineage: Eukaryota > Metazoa > Arthropoda > Insecta > Hymenoptera > Formicidae > Cardiocondyla > Cardiocondyla obscurior. The sequence goes on from NC_091864.1 coordinate 9,327,524, forward strand.
TTACATCTAACGCCAATATTAAATTTAATTTATATTGAGGTAGTGTTAAATGCAGTTTGGAATTTTCTACCAGCGATATTTTATTTCTTGTAATTTCATCGCGGGTGCAATTAACGCCAGGCTCTCTCTCTTTCTTTCTCTCTTTCTCTCTCTCGAAGGTGTCGGTTGAGCGGTGGCGAGAAGAACGGGGGAAAGTTCGATCGCGTCTGGATGCGGTACGTGTCCGTCGCGAGAGCGGTTCGTAGCGCCGGATGCACGTACCTTGACGGAGGAGAGAGCTCTACGTGCCTGCCGATGCAGCCCAAGGGTGAGGGTTAACATCCCCCTGGCGCGAGAGAGAGCTCAATATATATTAAGATTCGCGAACCCCTCGGACTAAAAGTTCGTAACGTTCTCCCCTGCTTGCTCGTGCAAGTCTTCCTACAGACTCGCTAGCCTCCCCATCCGACGGCTACGCTGTCGGAATTGCGATTATGGTGGCGATATTACTGGCGTAGGGGCAGCGCCCCATCCGCGAGGGTGGCAGCATCCACACACATCTATCTCTAGTTCTCCTCTCTTTTCTCGCTCATCTCGGTTGCGCGCGCGCTCACGTTCTAAGCTTATTGACTTTATTTCTGGAAACTCGCCGCTGACGTACATTTATTTGCTTGCCATAATTTTATCTGCGAGAAAGGAGCCACGGGCAACAAACGCTTCTTTTTCTCTCAAAGGAACGGCGAAAGCACCATAGGATAGCTCGCAGGTAGCTTCGACCGCGCCAACCATATGGCTCCCAAAATGTGCCACCTTTTGTCAGCGTTGCTCCTTCTCCGGCAAATTACAGAGTTTAACCGTAAAAAAAAAAAGTAGGACAAATAGCTAGTTATAGTAATAAAAGTTGACCCGGATGAGGGTATTTATTACGATGGTACAACAAAGGCTTACGGTGGAGAAAAGCGGGAACGAAGAGGGTAGGCTTTTATTTCGAAGCAGAGAACTCGTGCGAAAAATGGCACGAATGGAATGTCACGCTTTAATACAATTTTGCGATTCATCATCTGGCATCGCAGTCTTCTCCAAGAAGGCAGAGGGCTGGAAAATGCCGGCGGTTCGCACGTGCCAATCTCTCACTTGGTACTTTCGCCATCAATGCGGAAAATAGCGAGACACGTCTACCTGCCACGAGACGGCGAGGCGCGCGATCGATGCCTCGACCACAAAGACGCTCTAACCACGGCATAGTTTTCATCGAGCGATCGTCGATCGATCGCGCAGTGTGCACAATCCGCCAGTCATATTTAATGCAACTAAGTAACTGTTACGCTTAAGAAAGAATTTTGTACGCTACTCCACTAATCTCAATATTTCCGCGTTGCCGCGCCATCATATTATACTTTTCATCTCTACTCCACGCGGAGAGGTTGCCGGTACGGTGTATCAAAAATAAGAAAAATGATTAATGAAATTCATAAATTAATCATTAAATGATTTATATTTATTTTTGCAAATTTTATTCCTGCAATATTTTAAGTGACCACCTTTCTCCTTTCTTACTTTAAAATTAAGAAAGGCCGTTCTTGGATATTCAGAGTTGACGGATACCATATTGCGATCGCGCGATGAGATTATAATGCAACGACTAATCGCCTTTTTCCTCAATTCCGATGAGCAATTTTACGGGGCGGGCGCGCCAGCGGAAAATTCGTCTCGCCGAAAAATCAACGCGGTGTATTAAAACGAGGACGATTCTCGGCGCGATCCAATTAAGTGCCGCGCGGCGTTAACGACGCCCGCGTCTCTCCTCCGTCTTTTCCTCGCAGCTTACAACGGGGATGAAAGCGGCAGGTATAGACACGGAGCGCCCGAAAGGGAGGAGGATGAATTTTACCGTCCTAATGAAATTTCCCAGACGATAAAGAACCTCGGTGGAGGCGTCGAAATAAATGCGCGCCGGTTGGCGGTGGGTCGTTTTCTCTCTAATAATCCCGAGATGGAAGCGTGACGATTGGCGGGAAAATAGCGAAAATAACTATTGTGATAGAGAATAAAAGTAGACGCGCATTAAAATTCCCGCTCTCGAGCCGCGCACAAAGCAGTAATATCCATTAATCCAATTGCACCTGCGCGCGAGCCCGGGAGTATTCGGTCGCGAAAGAGCGCGCCGTGTGCTTACTCTAAAAGCGGCGCGAATCCAGTTTCGCAAACCTCGCTAAAAACTATTAATTGCGATTGGAGGCGTGCGAAAGGTACGGGATCGTAATTCGATGCGCGGACGACGGCGAATTGCGGGACCGCTCCGCCGTGGTAGTCTGGCTGCTCTGGCGCTCTCGGGTGCGCGGACCGCTGAAAAAGCTTTTTTTCGCCGGCAGCGCTTTAATGAAATTTTTTCGACCTCGTCATCGTCCCCGTAATAATCTCCCTTTTGCGACCGGGTAGCCGGCGCGGCTGAATTTATTGCAGCCCGCCTGCCGGAAACACGTCCGCGAGGAAATCTTCTGGATAAGAGGCTCACGAGGTCTACCTCGGTCTACCGTTTTTTGTCACTCCTTACCTGCCGCGTCTTTCCTGGTCCGAGTATGAAATACGCGGGAGCGGAGAGCCGCATAAAAAAAGAGCGTGGAGAAGAGAGGATCGCGGCGGGGGAGGGAGAACCGAGAGAGCGAGAGAGGGCTTGGCTTTCTTCGGTGACGAGAAGGACGACGGCAATGGATCCTTCTTGCCCCGGTCGGAACTTTTTGCGGTCGCTCTTGGGACGAGCCCGAGAGCCGAGGGGGGCAATAAAACTAATGGTAACGCGCGCCGGTAATTCCTTGCGGTCTGTTTGTCGCAAGTCGACGACCTGGCCTCTCCGCCTCGTCATTTACCGAGGGAGGACTCTTCGACCGACGACGACAATGACGACAGCGGGTGGTGCTTTCTCGCTTTCGTCGCGGTTGGTGGTAACACGTAAAATTGGGTTAGCATCGCAGATTTTAAGTGCCCGGATGCTTTCCTTTACGAAATGCGATCGCTCTCTCGATCATTCCTCGAACAGGGGTTTCCGCTTTTATTGTTCACGCCGGTCTCATTAGCTTCAACTAGAAACTAGAATAGAAAAAGCTAGGATACCTCTAACACACGCTAATATAATTTTCTTATTTTTTTTTCTAATCTGTTTCGCAGTGGGTAGAAGAATCTTTTACGAACTTCGACAAAGGCATCAATTGGCGGAGTTATGTTGTATGCGACGTAGCGTACACCAACGTAAACAATTGGCTGTGGACACCGTTCATAGAAAGGGGTCCGGCGAATCGCATGTATATAGAAATCAATTTCACCACCCGCGACTGCTCGCTGTTCCCCGGGAACGCTCTCAGCTGTAAGGAAACCTTCAGTCTACTCTACTATGAGTTTGACGCAGCCACGAAGGAGCCACCCCCGTGGGAGCCGGACAGTTACAAACTTATCGGTAAGTAACGATGTGACGAAGCGATGGCAATTAAAGGGCTCACCTCGAATACACCATAACGATGTTATTTCGCAAGAAAAAAACAAATCTTGAAGCTTTAGACATTTATTAAAAATATTTCAAATATATTCCGAAAACATTTTTTAAAATAAAAAATTAAATTTTTTTTTATAATTAATAAATTCCATATTTTTTTTATAAATCTGCTGTCGACTGAAAGATTTGTCGATAACAGAATCTAGAGCAAGTTTTTACGCCAGTTTGACATATTTACAGGTCGGATAGCCGCGGGCGAGGGCAGGTTCAACACGAACACCGAGGTGGTGATTAACACCGAAGTAAAGTCGATCCCGGTGACGAAGAAGGGCGTCTACTTCGCTTTTCGTGACCAGGGTGCCTGCATATCGATTCTGGCCATCAAGGTATACTACATCAGCTGCCCTGAGATCTCGGTGAACTTCGCCCATTTTCCGGCCACCCCAACCGGTCGCGAAGTTGCACTTATCGAGCAAACTCGCGGTATTTGCGTCGCGAATGCCGTCAAAATCGCCCAGCCGACTTTCCTCTGCAAAGGGGACGGTAAATGGTACCTCCCGACTGGCGGGTGCCACTGCAAGCCTGGCTACCAAGCTGACGTGGACAAACAGGAGTGCAAGGAGTGTCCGATAGGCAAGTTTAAACATGAAGCGGGCTCTCAAGCCTGCGAGCTATGCCCGGAGCACAGCAAAGCCTCCGATTACGGGTTCACAGAGTGTCGCTGCGATCCGGGCTATTATCGAGCGGAAAAGGACTCTAAAAGAATGCCTTGCACGCGTGAGTATTGATTAAAGATCAAAATTTTTTTTTTTACAAAACGCCTATTATTTTAAAATTTAGATGAATAAATTCAAGCAATAATAAATTCTTTGGAAATAAAAAAAAAGTTCTTTTAAATGTTTTCATTAAAATATTAAATTTTGCACTTTATACTTGCGGTATGTTAATTGTGGAAGGCTTACGAGTTGCAATATAAATAAAAAGTTTCGTGTAAGACGGAGAGAATTTGGAGGACGGCGTTCTGCGAAAATCTTCAGGAATATATTTCTTGCAGAACCACCTTCGGCGCCGCAGAACTTGACGGTCAACTTTGTTGATCAGTCTACAGTGATCCTTTCCTGGAACGCGCCGCATATGCAGGGTGGCAGGTCCGACACGACTTACAGAGTAGAGTGCGATTCCTGCAGCTTGGGCGTCAAATACATTCCCAATACCGTAAGCTCTTTCCACATGTTATACAGATCGTAAATTGATTAATTTCACTTGCAAAAAAATTAATGCGCAAATTTGTTTTGATTTTGCGACAGGAGATCTTCAACGACACTAAGATTACAATAACCGGACTAAACGCGGTGACAACGTATCGCTTCCAAGTGTTCGCTGAGAATGGCGTGTCGCGATTGGTCGGTAAATCGGAATACGTGGACATCACCGTTACTACGGAGGCGAGCGTGCCGAGTTTAGTGAGCAATGTCAGGATCACGAGTGTCAAAAACTCGGAGCTTAGCATCAGCTGGGACGCGCCGGACATAGGAACGGGCGTAGACAACGATCTTGTCGAACGATACGAGGGTAAGGCTAAAGATCTGTAACAGCTTAGCGTTGCTACGCCATTGTATGGCGAGATCAATTTCAAATTGTCACCTGGCCGCGGCAGCGGAATTAATAATCGTTCTCGATATCTGGTACAGTGAAGTGTTACCCGCGCTACGACGACGCCACTAATGCAACCGTCATTCAAACGTCCGAGCTGTCCGCCACGTTCAAAGGTCTCAAGCCTTCCACGGATTACGCGATACAGGTTCGCGCTAAGACCACCCGTGGCTGGGGCGAGTACACGCCGGTGATATTTAAAAAGACACACCACGCCATAGGTCCAGGTAAGCGCGTTCAGCGGCATTTAGATTTATATTTCGCAATTTTCTTCGTACCGCGCCTCTAATACAAGCATTTCACGCAGATTACGTCGGAGAGGACGACAACATGCAAGTTAGGATAATCGCAGGGGCGATTGTGGCTGTGGTCGTGCTTCTAGTGATTATTATCATCATGACCGTTCTGATTCTTAGAAGGTAATTGAATCATTTTCAATACTGGAAGTATGTGCCATAAATATCGCAAGTTATCGTATGTACACACCGAAAAGTTTTTTTTTTTTTTTTTTAATATTTTGCTCTATATGGCTGATATCATGCAATTTCGTTGCAGCAGGGCCTCGGACGAATGTAACAAGAAGCAACCAAGTGACTGCGACACCTTGGAGTATAGAAACGGCGAAGGTACGTTTGCATTTTGCTTGAGGTTTCTCCCTCTAAAGATTTATTATCGCTATTACCCCCACCCCCCCTACAACCTTGTCACTTTCATAGTTGTTTCATTACGCCCTCGTGTCTTGTGACTAACTTTGAAATCACTGCTGCCCCCCGCCCTGCCCCTAGATCCAGCAAGTGTTGAAACTGTACCCCGTATACAGACAGACCCATGTTAATACGTTAAACACCCCCCTTAATAGAGATTTTTTTGCGGATGAGAGTGAGAGAAAGAGAGATAGTTTAATTTAACGCCGTAGAAAAAATAGAGCGAAGGGAAAGCAGTCGGGCTCTGAAATACAGTCCGCGGCAGGGACTTAAAGAGAAACGATCGCTTTCCAATCAAAATTCATACCGATCTGGCCCATTGCCTGAGTGCGATTATTCTAACCAAATTCTTTCGATTCTTTCTTTTCATGTGCGATTCCCCTAATCTATCGAACCTGCCTCCATGAAAAATCCATGAAAAAATCCAATGAAACAATGTACACAATCGCCTGCTACTACAGGACTAGTTGTGACCTACAGTAAGTCTTCTCCAAACACCTCAAGTTTTGTTTTTTAGGAAACTCAATTTTGTGTAGATTATTTTTGCAACCCCAGTAACATTGCATCACACTCTCGGTCTAAATCAGATCTTTACGCTTTTGCATATACACAAGTACACGCGTCACACAAACGCACACGCCCGACAAACATACATATGCACGCGCGCGAGCGCGCGCAACAATAATTTTGCACGAAACCTTATTTAAATATACTTATGCGTGCTCGCGTATGTGCGCATTGTGCTTGCGTGTGTTTGTTGTGTTGCATTGTTCGCGTTTCAATTGCATGCGTGTTTTTCGATGTGTCGATGTTAATACATCGCGTATGCTTTTTACATTTAAATTTGATTCGCGAAACATATCGGAAAGAATGCTGCAAAAGATAAGAAGATAATACGCCTAGAGAAGCGTATCTTTTCAATCGGCGCGTTCATTTTCTAACACCGGAATTAGTATTCTCTTGAATACAATTAATTATTACAATGGCCTCACTTCTTGATCGAAGCAAAATATTAATTTCTTGCTCCATTGTCATTAAAAGAAAAAGGGAAGAAATTCATTATCGTACACCCGCTGCTTCTTTTTGTTTTGCTGTTTGTCAATTAGTGTGTTGGTTGTTGTGTTGTTCACAGTGCACTGCAAAATGGACAGTTCACCGATTGTGACAACCCATACCAACAACAAGAGCAAGTCCTCGCGTAAGTCCATTGTTTCCAAAAATAATCTCCGGCCAAAACTCTCGCAATCAAAGAAGGAAAAAAAAAAAAAAAAAAGAGCCAATTACGCCGTTTGTATGATATATTGGAGGCATAGCCACACGCACCGACACTCGTATACACTCGCTCCGAGTTCTCCACGTTTAGTTTTAGTTTAGTTACGCTACGCTCCATTCTGTTCTTTCTTCACTGTCCTAGATATGGCGATGTGGATGGAAAGTTCGGAAGTAATAAAAGCATGCCGCAGCCCCATGTTTCGTACGCAATTGCATCATGTTCTTGCATCTAATTTTTTTTTCTATCTTGTCTTTTATTTCTCTTCTGACGATCGCCTTTTTCTTATTACAATATATACAAAGTACTTGGATGCTCCCAGACGGTTCAAGTAGATTTTATAGGCTATAACGAAGGAACATCGAGGCAAATTGACGGGAAAAACTGCTTGAATCGTCTGAGACATTCAGAACGAGCGGTGAAAAAAAAAAAAAAAAAATCGCTGGACTTTTGGGACATATTACAGTGATCTTGAAATAATCTCGCATGCAAGAGAAATCGTGCATTTTGGCATGTGAATTGGTTATACGCGAATCTTTTCTAGCACAAAAGACACCGCCGTTCGACATTTAACAGACCAGATTCTAAGCTAGATAAACACAAGTATAAGTAAAAAAATAACTCACTAAAATGGGATTGAAATTAAAAAAAAAAAAGAGGAGATATATTTTAGAATCCACCTGCGTTTGGCTTTCTTGGTTGTGTCTTGTTTTTTGGAAATTTTTGAACTCGCCGACGAGAGAGAATGTGTGAGTGTTTCTTTTTTTGTGGGATTTGACACGGTTGGTCGAGCGATAGAGCGAATGTTTGGGACGCGCGGTCTAGAGTTCTGTCAAAATTTCGCACCACCGGCCCTCGTGTTAATATAATGAACTCTGTTTTCGTGACGTTGCAGTGACCACGCCGCTGTTCACACCTGCAGTGGGGGTCGCCGCGGCGGGCGCAGGCGGCGCAGGCGGTGCAGGTGCGAGGAGTTACGTTGATCCTCACACTTATGAGGATCCAAATCAGGCAGTGCGCGAGTTCGCCAGAGAAATCGATGCCGGATATATTACGATAGAAGCCATTATAGGTACGATTCCGTATACTATTTTATAATATCATCGAGCTGTTATCAAATGTAATTTCAGTGACTTCATTATATTCCTGACATTTTCATATGGTCACAGGTGGCGGAGAATTCGGCGACGTCTGCCGAGGGAAGCTGAAATTGCCTCCCGACGGACGAACGGAAATAGATGTGGCCATAAAAACTCTGAAGCCGGGCTCCGCAGACAAGGCTCGTAACGACTTCCTGACAGAGGCGTCGATAATGGGCCAGTTCGAGCATCCCAACGTGATATTCCTCCAAGGCGTAGTGACGAAAAGCAATCCGGTGATGATCATCACGGAGTTTATGGAGAACGGTAGCCTGGACACTTTCTTGCGCGCAAACGACGGCAAATTTCAAGTGCTCCAGCTGGTAGGCATGCTGCGCGGCATCGCGAGCGGGATGCAGTATCTCGCGGAAATGAATTACGTCCATCGCGACCTCGCCGCGAGGAACGTATTAGTCAATGCCGCCCTCGTTTGCAAAATTGCCGATTTCGGGCTCAGTAGAGAAATCGAAAGTGCTACTGAGGGAGCTTATACGACCAGGGTAAGCAAAAGATTCGAATTAACGAGAGGTATTAGACGAGACTCGATTATACGTATAATTTTTTTATTGTTAATTAATCTATCAATTTGTATTTAGGGTGGTAAAATTCCGGTGCGATGGACAGCACCGGAAGCGATAGCGTTCCGTAAATTTACGAGCGCTTCCGATGTTTGGAGCATGGGTATCGTGTGTTGGGAAGTGATGTCGTACGGTGAGAGGCCGTACTGGAACTGGTCGAATCAAGATGTGATAAAATCGATCGAGAAGGGCTACAGGCTTCCAGCGCCGATGGACTGTCCGGAAGCGATCTATCAATTGATGCTAGATTGCTGGCAGAAAGAACGCACCCATCGGCCAACCTTTGCCAATCTCACACAAACCTTGGACAAGCTCATACGAAGTCCAGATACGCTGAGAAAAATCGCTCAGAACAGGTAAAAACGACAACGTTTATTTATTATCGCCAAATACCGATATAAGATTGCGAAACTATTTTTAGGATATATATTAATCGTAAAAAACGATATTAGGAAGTCCATCTCTTGAATCGTATCTCTAGCGAACAATGTCATCATTTAATACGAATCAAAGAAATGCAACGAAATGCATAAAATAATATATTGGCACACGACGAATAAAATTAATCTTAAGTGTTTCGAGTGCATATTCACAGATATCATTTTGTTTCAATGACAATGTTTCATCGTTCTCTTCATTTATCTCCCATTGAGTCGCTCGTTCATTAATATCTTAATAAGAATCACGCCGCATGCTACGTGACTTATGTATCGTGTCCATAAATTAATTTCTCTCGACAGCTAATAATTATTTTCATTCATTCGCCGAAACGCTCACGCGTGGATCATGCTACATCCGTTTCACGTCATTTAGAATGGGATTTGGCATTGTGGCTCATTGATGTATGACGTCCCGCACAAACCTACAATCGCATACACATATGATGTGCCCGTGCATATGTACTCAGAAGGAAGGCCGGTGTCTGCATATTCGTACTCGCGCCGTCGTGACATCTCAACCTGATTGGCATTACTGGAAGCAGGCATACACGTACTTGGACTGCCATTGCACACATTTGCTTCTTATGTTCGTGCATTTTTTTTTCTTTTTTTTTTTTAATATCTAATATGTATTCTCTCGACACATCCCCCTAACAATCGTCAAAATTAATTTCTACTGCGCGTGTCACTTCAACGTATATTTTCGACACGCACAAAAAGAGAAAAGAACAAGATAATTACAGATACCAAAAAGTCACATCTCTTCGCGAAGAAACGTTGCTTTATGCTTCGAAATGCACTTGGCCAAGCGAGGTTTCCAGAGTTAGCTGGCGGAAAAATTAATTTATGGACGAGAGTCTACGTCATCAGCTGCGTAGAATTCTTTCATCGCGTTTCGGGGACTTAGTCGAGATCATGCATTATGCGACGACTTCAGCAAAGCTTTTAATTGCTTTTTCACCGCTTATCGTTTCTACACTCTTTGAGTCTATAATTTACATTTTAGTTATTCTATACGAGATATAGCTGTATTAAAAAGGGGCTAATTTATACCTTGTCTTGCTTTATTTTAATGTTTCAACAAAATAAAGTTTTTTGCTCGCGACCGTGGAGAGCTTATCAAATATCTACAAAAATTTATTTAGAAGTTATTATTACAAGTTTAACTGTACTTTCGCGTTTTCTACGAGAATTAATATTTATAATCGCAATGAAAGCGCTCGATATTCTTCTTCGAATATTCAATATGAATACAATGTTACGTTTATCACATTATTTCGCGTGTCTTTCGTTCACGGAACAGTATACCGGTTCGCGTTTTATTTTTGTGCCAGTGGGATGTAATATTCGCATTTGGAAATCTCGTTGGTTTCTTTCCTATTCCTTCGTTCCGCCTCTTTTTTCCCCCCTGGGCTAATTCTTTGTGCTTTTGGTTTTGTGGTGTCCTTTGGTACCTGACTACGAACTACTGCAACTGCAACGCAACTGCGACAACTATCGTCCACGACAACAACAACAACCTACAGCGTGAGGCCGCCTGCACACAATCCGTACTATGTCACAAGCCATACGGCTGCCGCCCAGGCTGCGGCGGCGGCGGCTGCGATGCCACCAGGCCCAGCCGCGAGCACGGCGAGCCCGTTCGTAGACATAGTCGGCCATCAGGCCCATCAACATGCCCAGTCAGCGATTGCCGTTCCAGTAATGCCACCAGGATCCGGCCGTAGCTTACACTATCACACACACGCAGCGACACACGCACTGCCACACCAACAGCCACCGCTCACCTATCCTAACTGGGTCCCATTCTCCCACTTTGGCTGAGAATGGTGTTACGCTTGAATTAGAGAACGAACAAGAGTATCGTTATCATCAGCATCATCTCCGCCCGTCTTTCTAGCCATCAGAACTAACGTCTGGCACTCGAACCAGACGTGATCCCAAAAGACTGCATTCTATATATCATTACGAATTCGCATTATCTTTTACGATCGCGCTAGTCGTAGGGAAATTATAGTCGCTCTTCCAGCGAGATAATAGAAAATAGTGTAATTCACAATTCGTATCAAAACGGAATAGTAAATGTGACGAATATAGAGATGGTAATACTACTGGTAGTACGTTATCGGAGTTCTATAGGCTGTATGTACAAGAGTAGTAAAAGAATCTCTTTTTTCAGTCTTTTTACTACGAATTATTGACAAGCGCGAGGATGTAGCGTAGCTATATATGTTAGACGATACACAGCGAACTTCTCTACGTTGAACTAAGCAATAATACAGAGTTAGAGCGTATATTATCGATTATAATTAAAACGGGATATAACTGAGAGAGAGTTTAAGAGTGTTTTCCAAATTTTATAAAGAATAAATTCAATCATCGAATAGCAATATAGGTCTAAACGTGAGCTAGAAGGTAAAAAAAAAAAAAACGTTTATGTCGTATGCATAAAAGCAGCTAGAGTCTTTCACATGTTTTCGTAATTCTATTAGCAGTCGCAACACTATCATACATATAAAAAAAAAAGATATATAGTATATATGTGCAAGCATACGCAAATACGAATACACATCACATGTGCACATTTACGAAAGTTTCTATAAGAACTATCATTCCTTTTGGCTGTAAATTCTTTGATCAGTTTAAGCTCGATAAAGTAAAGCTTTCGATAAAAAAAAAAAAAAAAAAAAAGAATGGTCAAATTGTTGAATAGAACCGTCACAGTCTTGTAACACCTCATACGTCATTTACACAAACCGACACAAGTACTTATCGTGTAATTTATTAAAGTTATCGATTTTATCTTAGCGAAAGCTGCAAAGATTTATTAGCATATGTACAGCACGCGTGCGACCGGTTGACCATTTTAGAATAGTATTTTTATACGTAATATATTAAATGGAAAGATGATGTAATTAATAATTAATGATGTTAGATCGTATTTCCACATCGGCGAATCCATCATAGTATCACGACATTAAATTCTAAAGTATTCTCACAGAATACGGTAAACAACACGTCATTCTAAGAACAATAATTAATTTGCGTGCTCATTAATTACAAAAGTCGCTATTTGAAATTTCCATTTCTTTTTGCGTTCTCCGTTATATTAAAAATTCGTCGCGATACTCGTAAGCCGGAGGTGAAACGTTTATTATAACAAGACCAATTGCAATTAACGAAATTTTTTTTCGTAATTGTCTTAAGTACTAATTGCAAGAACTATGTTTTATCTTTGAGATAAAATATTAATTGCTATTTAGAAATTCGTTCGAGGCTGTAAAGTTTAAATTTATAGAAGATAACGTGCAGGTCTTCACGTTAATGCGCGAAAACAGTCAGAAAAAAAAAGCAAGATTAAACTTGAAAAATCAAAGCCGGATAGATTGAGACTAGCCCGCAGATAGAAATACACACCTGGTATTACCTCCATCGCACTAACAAATGCTAACAATTGTCAGAGTCAGAGAGAGGGGTGCTCCACCCTCACCCTCACCTGCCTCATCGGAATCTTCCAACGTGCATTTGAGACACAGGTAAAGAAAACATCGAAGAGAGATAGAGTCGAAAAGCGGTCTTTCCCCTTTGCGGATGAGAGAGAGAAAAGAAAAGAAAGAAGCGCAGAAGAACAAAGCGCAATCGTTTATGTTTGGTCCAATACCCTAGAACGCCCTAGATAACACGAAACGCGGCCCTTTAACATTTCGACGATTCGATTATGCTGACTGTGCTTTCACGTTCTCTCTCTGCTTCTTTGACGCAATAATGAAATATCGCCGCCACGTAGACAGCAGCGTCCTTGCTTGGTAAACCTCTTAGTTTGTGTTGCACTGCTTGCCTCCATGCGCACCGTAATCCATTCTCGTGTATATACATGTAAACTGTAATCATGTATCACTAACACGTTACATATGATACTCTCGTCAACAGTACTACTGTTAGGGACTAGCGTTTACCATTCTCATTATTGCCATCGCATCGTCATTGTATTGACAATATCATTAGCATTATTATTTGTAATAATTACTTATTTAATTACTTATTTAATTACTTTTACTGCGATATTATTTTATTGCTATACGTTTTATTGGGACATTATTATTATTAACATTATATCTTGATTACTATGATTATTATTACTTTAATTTTAATTTTGAACTTTAGTATTATTATTATTGAGACAAAGAAAGATTGTGCGTTTGTATCAGTATTTAATTTTCGCAAAGCGCTTGTACATAACGTTGTACAAAAGAGATGCACAAAACTTCCGAATTAATCGTACATACCCTAACATCAGTTACGTTTATTTTTCAAAATATATAATTTATGATTTGCATATGACCGATCTCAGTGTTTACGTATATCTATAAAGAAAACGATGTGGGAGTTAACTGTACATAATTAAATAGCCGCTAAGGCCTTTCCACATATTCTATCATTCTCAAAAATTTGTCAAATAAATTATTATTAATAGATTGAATAATTTTTGCGTACTTTCCAGATGTTCTAGACTTCAGATTTGTGATCTTTGATTAAGATTTATTCTTTTTCTTGACGCGCAGCTTGTATATACATTCAAATATATGTATATATCTCCTTTCTTCGTATAAGCTAGAACCACAGTTACGTTTCGCGGCCAATAACACATGCTGGTAGTATAAATTATGTAGAAATAAAATGTAATTTAAAATTTAATCGATTTGAGAATATATCACTGATGAAATGATATCCCACACATTTTTTTCAACCCGATGTCTCGTGAAATAACGAAGAAATTAACAACTTTCAACGACGACGGCGGGAAATCAGCTCGTTGACCAAAGAAAGTTGGTCTTCTTTATTTCATTTCTAGCTTTTTTTTTATCGTTAACTTGTTACGTAGCTAATAGTGAACGATCGAAACGTCCAGGTCCAACGTACATTTGGATTGTGCGAATGTGAATGTATTCGAATAGCGAAAACACAATTTAAAAAAAAACCCCGAAATCTCGTGTGCCCTAACTTCTTCCCTGCTGTGAACGTCGCTCATTTATCCTAAAAGGCATTTTCTAACTTGTTCTTTTCGACAGGGGCACAAATCCACTGGCGCCGGACGCGGTAGACCTAACGCAATTGAATTCTGTCAGCGAGTGGCTGGCATCCATCAAGATGTCACGGTACGCGGAGAGTTTCGAGCGGGCGGGCGTGACGACACTGGAGGCTGCGGCGCGCGTTACCGTCCAGGAACTTACGGCCCTCGGGATTACACTCGTGGGACACCAGAAGAAGATCATGAACAGCGTGACGGCGCTACGGGCACAGATGTCCGCCACCTCGCAGGGTTTCCTCGTGTAATCGCAACCGCGACCTCAAGTTTCCCGAGCGGATCGTACACAGGAACCAGCCGGTCGCCATGAAACATCGCTACTCCATGGATCTCACGAATTCTCATTTATTTGAGGCGCCCCGACGCGTCGCCACCGAGAAGAGAGACGGCGGTTTCCCCGTCTATCATCTAGGACTCGTGATTACCTAGTCAGAGCGACGACGTCCTCGAGAGAATACTTCTTCGCGCGTAAATAGGTCCAACTACCGAACGATAATCGGCTTGAGATGAAGCCCTTCATCTTCGACGCGATACGTTAATGCCGTCTCGGCTCGAGAGATTTTCAAGCATTTATGTTAAACATTCCACGTCATTAGCGTCATTAGCCAGAGTCGAAAGAAAACCCGTGCGCATTTAACTCACGTTAAGAGCGAGACAAAATACAAAGACGACGTATTCGCTATTTCGCGTTTAAACCACGTGCAATGACTTTCACCGAACTCATTTGTCGCGATACTATTGCGATCTATGTCAAAGTACTATGCGCCGTAACGAGAGCCTTACGGATTACTTACGAAACTCGTTTTAGAAACGCCTGAAAAATCGGAACTCTTGAGGAGTCAATGTAACGTACTGAAAGATTTTCTTTCACGAACAACGAGCGCCAATACTCTTTTATATTTCCTAAGTCGTTTACGTGATCGATCTGGTTAAAAATCAGACTGACGACGGAAATAAAGTCATATAATCACTGCCGCGAAATCTTTTGTCACTAACGAACATTCAGTTTACATCATACTGAAAGATTCTCTTACGAACAACGAACGCCAATACTCTTTTATATTTTCTAAGTCGTTTCCGTGATCGATCTGTTTACAGATCAGACTGACGACGGAAATCAAACCATGTAATCACTGCCGCGAAATCTTTCGTCACTAACGAACACTCAGTTTACATTTTTACTCCGAGATTTTCATTGAGATTTATCGAGTATCGAGTACTTATGTTTTTTATTATCTTATTACCGCGGTTACTAAGTTTTCTAATATTATGTACTGAACGGCAGCTCATTTTAGTACGTATCTACGATATAGAACACTGAACGGCGAACATATCGGCCTAAATGTCGTTCAAATACGTCTGTTCCTGGCCTCTTTTCTTAAGTATAAGAAAATTACGATCGTTATCTCTAGCGATCGGCATAGCAATACACGTCTGACGAGAAAACCCGACAATTAGAGAAGTAGAAAACCGCACGACGAGAGAAAAGTTAAACCAAAAAGTGGATCGTAATTTCTGAAATTTCGAGATAGCGTGACAACAGCGTAGATTCATTATTTCATGTAGCGAATGTAGCGAGTGCATTACACTAATTGCGTGTACATTGCCTCGTCAATATACAACACCGAGATCGAGGCGAGTGTTAGCGAGACTATTAACTCCTGTACGCTAAATTACGATTCATGCCTTTGCGTTACCTATATCAGAACGTCGTATGCGCGGCCTACATATAGGTATATGCTTTCGATTGTAACGACAAACGACGAAACAAATAAAGCGGACATGTGCCAACGCGAGTGTGCAAGTGTTACTTCAGCGCAAGATTGCGTGACACGGGATAAATGAACGGCAAGCGAGCGAATGCGTGAATGCGAGTGCGAATGAAATTGCGTCGGTGAGCGCCGAGAGTCTGCCGCGACTCATTTTCCGCGCTATATTCGTACGTACACGAGGGTGCGATCACGAAATCATTCTATATATACATATATACATATACATATAAAGATAGATAATGTGTTACAAGTACGACACACTGTGAGAGAGGACGAATAGAGGTAAAACTCTATCGATATGAGAAAGTACGAGAGACATGCGTTCGCGCCGTGGAGCGAAGGGGCGCGACGCGACGCGACGTGAGAAAAAGCGACTTCAAATGTGTCCCTTACTAGCGAGCAGTGCGTTAACATATCAACCTTATCGCGGAAGTGCAATGCGAGCAGAAGAAGGGACGCGCTTGCTTGCGTCGTTACTTGAGGTCGAGTCGAAACTGTTCCGTTTCATCTTCGATCTTTCCCTCGGGTCCTCGCGAATGATATAAGAGCCGGAAATACAGAACGACATAAAGAGAATGAACGTAAAGTCGGAGTGTGTAGAATACGCGGACAAAAATACTCACGTATACGCGAGAGCGATGACGCATACGACTAATACAGGGCACGCGCGTCCACGGAGTAACTCTTTGATTTTCCGACCGAGAGTTTTTTCGCGAAGCAACGTCCATTCCAATATACATGTATCGATAATAGGAAAAAAAAAAGAAAACCGTTTTCTTTCCATAGGAAACGGGTGAAAGGTAGAGCGGACGAAAGGCTTGCTTCACCGTATCTCGTTACATTCGCATTCGTAAAGACTGCATCCCGGGCCGCGATACACCCAGGATACATACGTTACCGGCGACTTTGTCTTAGGGCAGACCAACGGAGCGGCGGACATATGCGTACGGAAATATTGTGCGAGAGATCAGAAAGATAGAACGGCTTCCACGTGAGTTCGGCGAGCCATGGAAACATTTTTTTGTTTTCTAATTTAACGGTTTAATGGTAGTAACATAGTCGGCGATGTATAGCAATGTTGAATCGCAATGAATAGAAGGCGCGCGCTTTGGAAGGTGAGATTTCTCGCCCCTTTCCTTTTTTTAATCGAAGAAGATAATACGAGAATCACGCCTGCAAAACGCGAAACTGGCAATTAAAATCGACCGATTACTCCTTTTATTCCGAAGCGCGATTCAACGGTACTGGCGAACGAAATGTTGCTCGAAATTGTACTGCGAGCGAAAAATGCCAGAACACGCTCTGGTAAATTTGGACTTGCCGTACTTCCTTCCGCGTATGTACGTATCGATAAGAAAAGTAGGAAAAGAGGAAAATCATCTGCGGAGGGTCGCGCGGCGATGACAAAGTCTCCCTTAGGAAAAACAAAAGAAAAGAGAGAAAGAAATAGAGAAGGCTACTGAAAAATGGCGATTAAGAAGCAATAAGTAAATACATGCAAATGCAGATTTTTATATAGAAAATGTTAACAAATTTCAGAAAATATTAATTATCGATAGCGCTATCTTCCTAAATGTTCGTATTAAAGGTTAAACGAAAAGAGGTACGGTAAAACGTGAGGGTGAGAGATCACGCGGGATCTCGGTCGAAAAAGAGAAACGGAGAGGAGGATGGTCGCGGGCGAGACGAATTTACGCCGCGATATCTCTATTGTAATAACCCGGAGTAGTGATTCGGCCGCGATCCCGTTCTCGAGTAGAAGGAAAAGGTTTTAAGAACTTTCTCAAGCTGTAACTATCTGTGTTTTAGCGACGAGTCTGCGAGTACGGCCTGAAGTTTTGAGGACGCCGGTTAATTTCGATATTTAGATTCCACAGAGCTCTATCAATATCACACAGAGACACACACACGTGTCAGGGAACAGAGGCAAGAAAGTATGCGAAAGCAAATATTTGTGTTAACTGAGAGAGCGTAGGTACGTCGCGTAGGACTTCTCCGATTTTTCTTTCATTCCCTCCTCCGTGAAAATCTTAATCCTATTTCTACAATTATAGAAAGAGCGACATGAAAGCCTAAGAAATCAAAATTGTTTTAGTTTGCCCAAATGTCCACGTTGAAATTTGTGTTCTTTTACGCTTTTTATTATTAGGTATTGTTTTTTTTTTTTTTTTAATTTTTTTATTTCCGGAAGAGAGGAAACGAGAACGACAGGCGGGTGAGAAAAGAAAATCACCTCTCACGCGATCTTCGCTTAAATCCTGTGTAATCGATTTTAACTCTATTACTATTTATTAAAAGAAGAGGAAACTTATTTATTTCTTAGAGATCTGACTAAATTGCAAAACGTTTTAATTATTGTAAGTTATCTATTACTATTTAGTGGCGAGCAACAATATAGGGCAGAGCGACGTATTTCCCTATTATCAGAGTTTCCCCAACTCTGTCTTGTAAAAAGATGGTGAAGCGAAGCTACAACTACAGTGATAAATACGTATCGAATCTGTACGCAGCTATTATATTATATTAGGTTTACTTAAGCGTTAATTAAAGTGACTTACGAGCGCGAGTTGTTTTTCTTTTATTTTTGTTCTCTTTATTCTTACTTTCTACGATTCTCCTTACAGCGAACTTTGTCAAAGTACCTGCTTCGAAAACGAAAATCTGCGAGGACAAGCAAAGCATTACAGGTACCGTCCTATATATTATACATAATTCACAGAGAAAAAGTGAGAGAGAGAGGAAAAGACACATCCATACCAGACACGCGCGTCGCGTAATCATTTCACACATCCACACGTACACGATAATTTATATACACTCACCGAGCTGAGTTTTCATACAAATAAGAGAAAAATGAAAAAATAAAGAAAAAGAGAGATAAAAGAAAAATTGGTTAAGCGAATCACCTCCGTGTGTCTTCGATTCATTGTATAAAGGAGAATGCAAAGTGGGAAAGGGGGAAAAAAAAAGCACGAGCAGGGAGTTGCTGTCGACAAATTTTGGAACGTGTCTAAAAACAATTTTTCCTATGGTGTTGTCAAGACGATGTTGAATGTACATAAGATATAATAAATAATATACCTTATACGATGTAAGCCGTGTAGTACCATTTAATTTCTCCTCGTTTCTGGCGTCGTGGTTATGCGTATTAAATCCATTGCTTCCTCGTCGAGTCTTGAGTTCAAGCAGAATCGTCATCAAGTAGTCGTGAAGTGAAATAATGAAGTGAAAGTAAAGCACAACATCATTAATGATTCCCGCACTGATTTGAAACCGATTAATCGTTAGAATTTCGCCGATTTCGCGGCGCCGAGATACCGAAAAACGTTTCGAGAAATAAAAGGATTTTCGAATGAGCGAGAAGTAGCCGAAGTCGAGGTGCTACTCCCGCTAACTATAGGCAGTGTCGACATCTTTGATCGACAACGAAAAACATGAGTTGTATATTACTAGATGATAAAACCTCTGTTTTACTTTTGCGTGCTCTTGCGCTAACCGTGGAAAGGTGGCAGCAGCGGATTCCAAGCGTGCGTAGAATCAGCAAGGTACGTCGTTTCCTTTTCCGTTTGGATCTGAAAGAGGTTCGTGACGATTTCATGTAACTTTGTAATATCCACGTTGCGTTAGTAAATCGTAACGTGGATTAATATCTCATGGTCGCCGTGAAAATCTGCGGTGTTTGATTATACGTCACAGTTTTACATTAGTTAATTTTTTGCGTTAACGAGGTGATTTTACGTTGCAGAACCAAAATGGTGCAGCGACTAACCTATCGACGACGCTTGTCGTACAACACAAAAAGCAACAGAAGGCGTGTGTAAGTATCTATGCAAATGTGAGCGAATTGAAATTTTATGTAAGAAACATTGATTTCCATTTATAACAAAATTTTATTCTGCCAGTTGTAGCGATGATTGCGATAAATATTTTATAATTTTAGGTTATGTTTTGATCATTGCATTTAGCTGCATAAAATTTACTTATAAAGCATACGAATTTATTTTTTATACATTAGATGAATTAATTTATTATTCTTATCAACATGTAGTCATCTATCATTATTCCAAGTATTTAATTTACACCTTTAGAGTATCCAAAACTGTTGGAGAACAGTATAAATTATTGGATAAACTTTATACATTATATATTATTATTAAGAACTTATTACAGTAAATTTGTATTTGTAGGGTACGTACGCCAGGTGGTAAATTAGTGTACCAGTATCTGAAAAAGCCCAAGAAGATCCCCAGATGTGGACAGTGTAAGGACAAGCTCAGAGGCATCCAGCCTGCAAGGCCAATGGAACGTTCGCGTATGTGCAGACGTAAGAAAACTGTCAAGCGGGTGTATGGAGGAGTTCTCTGTCACAAATGTGTAAAAGAAAGGTATATACCTAAAGAAAATAAGTAAAACTACATATATTAAAAACATTTTTTTTAATTACATTTTTCAATAGAAAATTATTTGATTTGAAAGTATTATTGGTCATTTTTTTAAGATAAAATTTTTAAAAATAGAAATGTAACATGTTTACGTTAAATTTTATTAACATAATTTGTATCATTTTCAGAATTGTACGAGCGTTTCTGATTGAGGAGCAGAAAATCGTCTATAAAGTTATGAAAGCGCAGCAGGCTTCGGCTAAGACGAAAAAAACAGAGAAGTAATTCTATGCTTTTTATTAATTAAATAAAACTCATAATAAAATGTCAAAAAAAAATTAGCTATCACTGGTATTATTATACTATGTCTCATTTGCTGGTCACCATGTTATTTTGTCTTCATGAACAATTTCCACACCATACTTATAAAACCTAAATTAAAAATCCTTTCAATATAATATATATGTATATCACATTGTGCATTTTTTTTAGAATATAGAATTATTCGTGGATCCTTGTATCCAGTTGCTTGAGTTCAGAAAGCTTTTGTTTATTCTTTTATTTTTTATTATCGTTTGACAGTCGTTAATTGCTATATACAATAATCAAGATTTTTATTTTTTTAATAAATAGTTTAATAAATTTATTTCTTGTTCACAAATGTATGATTTTAAGTCTAATTTTCTATTATTATGACAGGCATTTTTAAGAGTGATACGCTCGTAATATTTGATGATACGTAGAGACATTGAAAGTACATGATTATAAACCAGTTTGTTTCGCATGTCGCGTATATCTGGCTGCGTCTGGTAGGGGCAGCTTGCCCGATGTTTGTGTAGACGCGAAGGACTGTCAGTGCTCGCCGTGTATGGCAGCGAAAAAACATTTATAATTTCGACGAGGGAAAAGGAGGAGGAAAGCAATTCTGCGGACAACCGACGACGGACATTGTGTTGCCGGTTATGGCAAAGGGCTGCCCGCAAACCCGTCCCAGCGGAACCGTTATGGGTCTCGCTAGCCTCGAAGCGCCTTAACAAATGCCTTATTTGTTGGCCACACGTATGGACATATATGTACCCCGAGCACGGCGTATGCTCGCGCTATAGTTTCCACGGTGGTGCAGAAACGCCGCGGCGAGCGGTGAGAGCTGTAAGGCTTCTCACCTGAGAATGCGAACAGTTCGGTGAGCTGGCGTTAAATTCCTGACATGGCATGCTGCGCGTATTATTTACCACGTCTTGAAAAATGTCACGGCTCGAGCCCGCCGAAATTTTGTTTTTTGTTGAACGTTTAACTAATATTAATTTTCGGACGATAAAATATGAGTAAGTGTAATACATTTTTGGCAAATTTAATTACGTTCGTTAATTATGTTTAATAATTATTTCTGCAATATTTGCGTTAATAAGAGTAATTATAAATCTTGTATATTTAAATAGGCTGAATGCAACGATAAGCGGATTTAATTAACTTCGACTAACGTTTGTAGCTGGGAGACAGAAAAAGGACAAAAGTGAAAAGTATTTATAACACTTCGATGTGATCTTGAAAAGAGCCGCATGGTATTCGCGATCGCCGAGCGATCTTTGCGATCTCGGTCTCGGCTGTGGAACGTGACTGGACGGCTAAAACGTGATCTCGTCGTTTCCTTTTTGAGTTAAAAATTCCTTTCTTACAAAGAACATCGACGACCAGACCGTATAAAAAAACGGCGCGACGAAAAGTCAGACGCCACGAGGCTAATCCGATTTCATGGAGCTGGTCCTGCGGACGCTGGTCGGCTGATAGATCGACGTTCTGTGGCGTGATTTCGAGCTTTCCATCGAGTCTTTCTCACCGGTGCGTGAAACACCCGTTCTCGTGGCTGTATCGAAAATGATCGCTGCGGTTAGCCGGCGACTTGGTCTGCGCGGCATGGTATTTCGTCTCGGTTCAATTGCCGCGGAATCATTGCGACTACTACAGCTGCACGAAGCAGCAAGCGAGATTGGTACACCTACTCGCGCGCATTGCAATTTTCGATTCCCTCGAGCGCGCAGAGATGCATCGCAGCTATTAAAGTTGAATCGTTCTCCAGCACAAAAGCGGCGATTGCAAAGAAATAATATTAAAAAAAAAATTATATCAACGTTTAATCGCGAGAAAAGTCCGTAAAGTTTTTTTTATAAATAAAATTGTTTCTTAATTAAATTTTAATTAACTAGCAACGACTTGTTGTTTGAAACAGAATAGTACGGTTTTTTTATTTATTCATTTTTTATTTCTATAAAAAATGTAAGGGAGGTTGGTCGTTAAACTTCGCGCTTCTATTCGGAATTATACAGGAGATAACGTCGGTCACAAACAGCAATTGTCCGGTGTCACGTTTAATTGACGGTTATAAAATGTAGCGCGAGCGTGCAGTCAAGAATAATTTGGCGTGAGACGCGCGAGCCGGCCTCTCGTAGAGGAGATGCGTCGCCACGTGATTCCTATAATTTTCTGGATCGTGTTTATCGAAACGACAAGTGGGTAGGTGTCGTAATACGTGTCCCTATCATTTTGCGACATTATTATTAGATCGACGCATTCTGCATCGCGTCGCGCCGCGCTATCGCCGCTACTCGCGAGGAAATGTTCGAAATAATGCATACAATATTCGTGCACCCAGCGGGACGGAATTTTTGTGATCTAGCTTCACGCTTCAACAGGTGTAATTTAATAAGCTGCAACGTGCATTACAATTTATTTCGAAACTTTCCTCTTGCAGGCGAGATATTTCGTAATAAATTGTAACGCGCGTTAAATTATAAATATATATAAATATTTTTTTTAATGCAGCATCCGCGGTTGCATCATATTAATTATATGATGTCGCATAATGGTGATTATACAGGTGCGCGGTGCATTATGCAATTATGTAAAGTGCAGTGTGTGATATTAGGAACAATTTGTGCCGTGGAAGCGGTCCCGGGGATGCACGTTAGTGTATGATTCCTATAATTTTCAACGCTCGTGTTTGACAAAATAACAAGTGGGTGGGTGTCGGTTTTCACACCCGCGGCTCGACGGGGCCCCGCCGGGGAATGTAAAAAAGGGTGGCACACGAAACCGGTCCCGATGAATCTTTGTTATATGAAGCCCCCATGTATCGTTCGTCGCCTCGTGCGTGTGCTCGTAAGAACGCTTCAGGACTGTACGACACCGCAACCTCGTCTTTATACTCCCAATTGTCGTTAAATTAATTCAATCTCTTTTTAAACATTGCTATTTAATATTAATATTCAAACGCGTACAAAGGAATCGATTGGCAACCGCTTCTGCGTGAGAAAAAAAATTCGCCAGCCGCCGAATTTGTCTTAATAAGAGCCGCGATCGTATTTCATTTTGTTCTTAATGTTATTGACGGTATTTCGTTGCGAGGACAAACGGTTATTAACTGGCGGTTCATCCCGCACACGGCCCGTTCGACGTCGGCGAATTAAATATAGCCGTTACGTCGAATTCGCGTGTTCAACGGAGAGCCAAATGCGGCGAGTCCTCGTTCATTAGCTTTAAGCGCCCGATTACATCATGCCTGATTAAAATCGAATGTAAATTGTGGCTCACAGATCGAGGATGCCTCGTCGTGCTGACTAGTCATGCTGCGATGCGATCGTTTTGCAGCGGAATCAAACACGTCGCTGAAATGCGAGAGAGAAGTCGCTCAGTTTCTAATAAACGTGCTCTTTTCTTTTATTTTCGAACTGGCTGCACTAGCTCGGGATTCATCTTTCCCCTTCCAAGGTAAACAAAAAAAGATACAGGTTGAATCGGGACAGCCAGTTAAACCACAGAGAACCGACCTAATTAATATCGTTTTCGCAGTTCTGATATTTCGCGCGTTAATTCGCAGATTTAAAAGCCATAATAAAAACATCTTGCCGATGATTAAATTAAAAGTACCGGAAGTAGAGCTTCGAGGAAATTTTATAAGCTCGCGGTTAATCCGGGGTTTAAGAGCACGATTTGCCGAAAGGGTTAAGAAAGTAACATATTTCTGATCAAGCGATCGATTAATCTTCGCCGGCTACTGTTCGCTCTGCGACTCGGTTTGGCGGCGCGTTCTCTTTGATCGAATCACCAGTGGCCCCAATTCACACCTGACTCTCGGCGATAAAAGCCGCCTTTAAAGATATCCTTATCCAACTTCTGCGTGGGCACGAGTCCCGGTTCTGCGTCTTGATGGAAGTCAACTGTTATCGTAGAGCAGGTAGTCGTCTCTTGCGGTGCGCACCGTCGAGCGAATTCGTTCGAGCGTCTCCTGAAAAACTACCTGTCTATCCTCCCCGCTCCCACCAATATCCTTATTTTTTTCCGCCCGCGATAAACCGCCGTAGCCGCAGTATCCTTCGCCGACCACTCGAAGCGGTAGTGAACAGGACGATTAATTATCCCGGCGCCAAACAGCAATGATGAAGGTAACGACGGTCGATTAAGATTCAACATCGAGAAGGAGAAAGAAAAAAGGGAGAGAAGGAAGAAGAAGAGAACTCTCCGCGAAATCCTTGAAGAAAATTAACAAGAAGTATATACCTGGTCTGCCGGTTATGTCGACTTTTTTTCGTTACGTCGCACGATTAAATACTAGAATTACTCGACGGCTAATAATAGCAAACGAGAATCTTACCAGTGGACGCTTATCTCAATCGCTGTACTTGCATCGATTTTGACGTTCGCCAGCGGTACCAGCTGGACTCGCGGGTTAGCCAAGCAGCTTGGGGACCCTTCGGCTAAGTAGACACAATTACGATCGATTATCCAATGTAACCTTCCACCGACTAATCTTGACCGTCTGTCGTTGGGTCGTCACTTAAGAGCGTAATATACCTTGGAACAAAAAGGTACATTATTATCCGTCCCCTAAACGACAAAGATCCGAATGATTCTAGACATATAGGTCGGCTCGGCATCCTGTGATGACAATGCCAATAAAAGATCACATGTTATTCTATCAATGTAACATCTCATCTTCGTTAGATCTGTACAGCAATACATTTGCGAATTGATTTCTCCAGCGGGAAATCAACTTTAAATTAAATTAATTATTAATTCTCACCTGTGTAAATCAATGAAAAGCGTACTCGTCAAAATTCCACGAGAGAGCTGTAGACGGATTTCGTACGGTAAAATTTCGTTTTTGGATGCCAAGGGTTTCAGGGACGAGGTTGCAGAGCGTACAGGGCTGAGGCTTGTATGGTGCGTGCTGAGGAAGAAAGAAAAGCATGGGAGGAGAGATCGAGGGCCTGAAACGGCCTGCGGACGCCACGGCGCGTTAGTTACCGGACGAGGATCTCGCTCTTTTGTGGCCCCGACCGCCCAGGCCCCTCGTCTCTCTCGACGAGTGAAATATACTTCCATGGAGAACGGTTCTGGCGCCGAATAGGTCGGGATTTTCGGGTCCTGTTCTCGCTGCGCTCAACCGTTGTCGTGCAATGCGTCGAGGCGTGAGCGCGCCTGGCTCCTTCGGAGAAGAATCCTATTTATCACCACGGTCCATTCGAAATCTCTCCTTTATATTTCGACCCACGCTCCACCAGAGGTCAATAAAGAATAATCCACGGGAAGCAATAAACGACAGTGAATAAAATATTTTCCGCAGCGTAGAATAGAATTCAATCGGCGTGCAGTTTCGACGGTCCAGTTTCGACAAAAAATTTCAACTGTAGATCCTTTGTCCTGACATCCCTTTTTTCTTCTAAGCTGAAACCGTCAACGTCTTTTCGCCTCTTGAGTTTCAGAGGCTCGTTGATCGAATTCTGGTTAGATTGGTCGTTGTAATAATGTTAAAAATTGCGCGGTCCAAATTTACAACTAAAAATTCGTTATTTTTACTTCATGGAATTTACGGGATGAGTCGCAGCTTTGAAGAATAATTTTTACAGACCAAGAAGGGTTGACAAAAACAACACCATGAAGCGTCTTCTTCTTCGGCCGAGGTGACGTAAAATAACAACAATAAAAGTTGACGGGGGCCGAAGGCCGATCACGGTAATTGTGTTCCGCCGCGTCACGTTCGTGGACAACAAGGCGCTCTCTTCTTTTTGGCAGCTCGCGTTCGTTGCCTGCTAACATAATATATTTTCAAGCGAGACGAATGGATCGTGATTTCGAGGCGGCCGTACGGACGATCTCGCTTGCCTTTGTTATTCATTGTCGCTGTTCTCCGAAGCCGATCGGACGGACGGACGGTGATGGTACACGAAGGCGAGATCGCCGTCGCCCTCGCCCGTATAAAACGAAAAGGCGGCTTCGTAGAAGGGGTATCTGATTCTAATCCCGAAATCCGGTTCGAAACTCCGGATTGTCGGCGCGACACTCGTCCTTTTTCGTTAACACGGCGCTTAAAAAGGTTTCTGGAGGCCTCGACATGACCGTCCCGAGGCGTTCATGAATAAGAGATGGGCACCGGGATCTCACATAAAATTCATTTACGGTTGTTTATAAAATCTGAAGAAATGCAGCGCTCGAAATCGGAGATCCTAAGATTCGGAGCGACGGTTTCGCGACGTTCTCTCTGCGAGAAGCGACGTTCCCAGACGCGATCCGCAGATCCGTTTACGGTCACAAAATCTCCGGCGATGACACAGCATCGCGCGCGCACTGTCGTTTGTCCGCCTCGCACACCCGAGATTGTCAGATCCGCCGCAGAGGCTGTTAACGAGGCGGGCCCGCGCAGTAATTATCCCCCGCAATTAGTGGTCGTTCGTTAGTCAACTGTAGGCCGCTAGATTCGCCTGGCGGACGCATATTTATCGGTCGAATCTCGGCCGCCTCCGTCCCAACGAGATCTGCAATAGTTCATAATTAAGCGTTAATGAAAGCCACAGTCATCGATTGTCCGCGGTCGTTCTTTCACGCGCGCCGCGATTTTTCCGCGAAACGCGGCCGATAGATCACGGCCGAGTTATCAATTCTTTTTTTTTCCCCTCTTCCCGCTCGACGATTGAGCGCTCCGAGTTTCGAGCGGCGATTATCTCGTAACGCGGTCATTCTCCATGACGCGGCCACCGGATCGAATCGATTTCCGGCCGATCGCCGGTAGGCGAGGCTCTTGCTCAAGTAGGCTAATTGCGAGAAATTGCGCGATAAGACGCCGTCGTTGAAGCTAATGTCGTCTTTACGGGCGCTTTCACGCCTCGCGCGCGGGCGACTTTTATTGCGTCTTTTGCCAGCATCTGCAAATGATTACAAGTGCACGGCGGACTAGAATAATTTCGACGTCATAGCGAAGATCGACGGCGAGACGAGGCGCCGGAATCAAAGAGCCGCCGTTTACTTTGGAGGAAACAGTCGATCGCGCATTAACAGTTTCCACGCCGCGCACTCTGCGCGCTTAATAGCGATGTTAAGTGATTTACTGTCAATCGCCGAGGCTGCTTGTCACCCCAGCCACGCGTTCTCACGACGCCAGGCGCAAGCGGTATTAGCGGTGCACGTCGGGGCGCGGAAGCGCAGGAATTTCAACCGTTTAGACGTGTCCCAGAAGAGTCTATTCCAACGAGAGCGGCGAGCAGAATTGGAGCCGCTCGAACGCGCCGGGACTGAAATTTAAGGAAACTTCTACGCGCGGAAACTTTTTTTTCCTCGATTCTCTAGACCTGCACGAGAAGAACGTAGAGAGAAACCGGATGGCTATTTTTCGGGAGGCGAAAAGCGACGACCGGCGCGAGTCTTTCCATAAAAGTGCCGAGGATCATCTCTAAAAATATAATGACTGACGCCTTTAAACGCGAAGAGCTTGACGCGCGCCCGAGAGAGACGTCGGCCGCAATCTGGACCGAGCAATGATTCCACGCGCAACAGGTTACGCGCGAACGACGACGTTGCTCTCCACGACGACCTGATCCCGATGCGTACCAGAGTTTGGTGCTCCTTCGGGCTTCGGTCGCGACGATGAACCGCCGTCCCGGCAGCTGCCGCGCCGCTGAAAGAATTACCACAGGCTTTGTTCTCTCGCGAACAGTGCGCCTTTTGTTGGACCGCAATATTCACCGCGACCGAGCGGCGCTACAAATTCGTTCTTCTTTTTTTCCTTTCTTTCTTCATATTTCTTCTACGAGAGAACTGCAAAAAAAAAAAAAAAAATTAATGTAAAATATTTCTAGAGCCTGCTCGGGAGGCTTCTCTCTAATACATCACGAATGATTGCTTAGCAAATGCGGAAACGACGGTGCGAAATATGAAAATTGCACGCGAGAGGTATAGAATTATGAGGCACAATGTCGAGGATTTTGTTAACGGACGGCGAGCGACTCTCGTCAACCCTCCTTGCGATCGCGCCATGTAATTAGGCGTCAGGTCGATCCCAAGGGCGGTAGCGGGAGTCGCCCTCCTGAAGCGTGAAATATTGCTGGTCGGGCGCGACGGTCCACGGTGCCGAGCGCGCCGCGCCGTCGGCAATTAACTGGTAATCTGATATCGATGACGGTGTTCTCGTACCGTCTCGAAGCCGAGGATGCGAGCGGATGTCCTCTTCTTAAACGCGCAGCGTGGTGCGCACCCCTGTAGCGTTCGATCACGAGCCGTTGCTTCGTTCGATCCTCGCCAAAATATCATTACACGTTACGCCTCCTCGCACTTTCTTTCGAGTTAAACAAAATTGTGTGTTGGAAGATTTATTTACTTTCAAGAATCACGAGTCAAAGACTCGAATCCGCTTCAATCTTCAGCTCCGATCATTCCCTTCGCCTCCTCGATCTCGCGGCTCGGTTGAATTATAATTTTCGATTCGATGCTCGTTGCATAGCCCTACGGGGCTTTTCACCTGTAAAAGAAAGAGCATAAATAAAGGAGCTGCCGAGAGACTGCGAAGGGGATTGCGATCTCTCCGAGGCGAGAAGCAGTACTTCGACCCGGTGCATTTTTCGCACCAAGGCCGCTGGTTCTTTTTTTCTTTGCTTTTTCGCGAGAAACTTGCTTTATCGATAAACGCAACGAGATACCGATGACGTACGCGCTGGCAACTGTACCGTGAAACACTCGCGGCACGGTCAGCGTATAAAAAGGAATTTTAAAGTGCAAATCTTAAACTTCTTAACTTCGCGTGGCGCGTTCGAGAGCCGGCGCATGCAAATAGCGTTGAACTTCCGAGAAGACGAGAAGAGAGCGAGAGAAAGAGACAGAGACGGAAAGGAGCAGGGGGAAAAAAAAAGGAAAGAGAAGGAAGATAAAAGAACTTACGTCTCCACGGTTGTTCCAGGCCGAGGGAACAGATTCCAGATTCTAACCGGGTTCTAGATTCCGCGGGGACGCGCCGCGCATAGACATTCGCGCCTCGCTGAAGAGCCGCGCCGGAGACGAAGACGCCGTGGTCCGCCTGCGGGAAAGAAAGAGAGAAAGAGAGACGGAAAAAGATCTCCGGGTCTCTGCGCCGCCGCCGTCCGCGGCACGATGGCGCCGTCGCGCACTTCCCCGCTGACAACGCGGCGGCGGCGACGACGACGTCAGAGCCGTATTCGTGACCGGCTGAGCCCTCTAGACGGCTCGCAGAGTCGTCTACCGGCCCCGGCCGACCTGTTTCCCGAGATAATCCGCGATTTCGGGAAAATGGGCACCTTAGGTATATACGAGACTTTTACCGAGATACCGAGAGAGGACGAGTCGCATTTAAATGTCGTAAAACGACTTTACTGCAGGAAAACAAAGGGTCCTCGGTCGTCCCTTTCTTTCAAAATGTACCATTAATTGTCCGCGACTAGTCGGAGCAATCGGCGAAAGCGAGCTTTCGATTGTGTAGCAATAAATCAAACAGATATCTTCTTTAACCTTTTATCTTCGTTCACGATTATTAACGTTTGTAATACCATTTATAAGTCATTCTGTAATGCGGTTCGATAACTTTTGAGTTATTACATAGTTTCTATTCATAGATCTGTAAAAAAAATCTTACCTATTATCATGAGGTTAAGATCGATTTTAAGTACATCGCTATAAACGATTCCGCATTGTTCTCGCTAGGTGCGAGGGATCGCATAATCTGAGTTAACACCGGGCGGGGGTTGGGGGAAGGGGCTCCTTCGTCACTTAGTTGTTGCGTCTCTGATTCCGTTTATCGGGCCGCGAGATCAGATAAATTCTCGACAGTGCGGCGACGAGATCTTTGGTACAGACCTGAACGGCGGCTTCAGCGTCGCCTTCTCGGTCGTTCTTACATCATCCGCGTTCAGCTCGCTCTCTCGGGAGACCCGAATGCGTACGAACGGTCACTCCACCTCGACCGACGCCTCCTTCCACGCGGGCGGAAACAACCGAAGGGAGCGCGGCCTGCGCCTTGCGGCTCGGCGCGGAGCGCCCTACGTCACAGTGAAGTATGTGCTCCCGAGTGTAGAAAATGGCTGCGCTCTCCGCTAGTACGGGCGGATGTAAATACGGTCTGTTGCTCGGCCTAGGAGTGCTCGCGGCGAGGTGCTTCGGTGGTGAGTACAGCCGTCTTGTCGCGCGATACGCCGCCGAACCGCAGCACGCGTTCGCTAACATGCGTTTTGCCGCGTGCGTTTACGTGTACGCGTGTATGTGCGCCCGAGATGCTGTCCGACGTAAGGCGAAGTGCGGAGGAACACAGAGCCGCGCGCGCGCGCGAGAGAGAATCGATCGGATGCGGACGGTGCTCGCGAGAAACGATTGCCTCTCCCCCCGATCCCCGCGCCGCCCTCTTTCTGCCACACAGATGTTTAACCTGATCGCCTCCTCTCGCTCCTCGCTTTTCTCTACCGCCTTGCACGTTCGTTCTCTCTTTTCCCCCTGACGAATCGTCGGGGATCGTAGCCCGACGCGCCCTACATCGCTCCACGATTTCGCCGTAACACCCCTAGATTCGAGGAAACGTCGATCGACAGCCCGGACCTCCCTCTTTAACACTCGCCGCGCGCGCATTTTTCTCCGTTCCGCTTTATGCACGCTTCCTCGCATCCCCGTTCCCTTCTCGCGGGAAAATCTCGAGCGTTTTCTCGGCGCGTTTTTTCTCGACGGAATTCCTGCGCTCGACACGGCACGCGGCCGTGCTTTTTTACGTTCGTGCGTCGAGACGGGAACGGGAGAGGCGGCGGGAGAAGGGAGACGGAGATGAGAGGTTAGCTGTTCCGACGGTTGGAGACTGAAATACCAGCGCGTTGCCGAGAATTCGTGCCGCCTCTCGTCGTTCTCGCACGCCTTTTCCACTTTTCTTCCTTTCCTTCTCTTTTCCCCGTTATCTTTCTCGTTTGCGCGTCTCTGGCAAGACGCTGGACCGATCTCCGCGCGCGCACGAGAATCTGCGTCGGCGGGGGATGACGCCGTCGTGACGACGACACCAGACTTTAACCCTTCGAGATGCACTACGACCGTGTGACCGTCATTTTTTTTTTTTTCCCTCCTTTTTATATACCTTCTTTTCTTAATCTGCTGCGCAACGTGGCTCGATGACAACAACGAAAGAGAAGCTAAATCAATTCGCTTCGGACAGAGACCCTGGCTACAAAAATATCGTCCGGTTTCTTCGGGGCTGCCTCCACGACACGCAAAACTGCATCACGCTCTTTAAAATCCAGGACTTAGCTTAAAGAATCCGTGTTAAATATTTGAAAAAATAATCGCAGTTTATTATAATGCTAATCTCATTCTTCAAATATCAGATTCAAATTACGTCATTATCGTAGCAATGTACAAAGTTGTTTAAATTACAGGTACTTGACGAGCTAATCGGTTGAATTAATCTGCGTCAAAGTCGTCCTAAGTGACCCTATCAGATAAAAGAAAAAAAAAAAGAAAGAAAAAAAATCGAAGCGAAGTAGGAATAACAGCAGATCGACTTCGATGAGATATTCCTTGTCAGACCTCCGCCGAGTGAGAGACACTTTTCCGAAATCGCTGACTCGACAGTCGCCAGATACGATCTCACGGTTGTTGACATCGAGGTCTCGGGTCGTCATATTTAGTAATCGACGCAACAGCGATCGCGGACGGCTGCTTTTGGCGCTAAATGCGGTGCGACGACGTCGAGGGACGGAATTCTCGCCTGTCCGTAGGGAATGGAGGGATTTGTTTATGCCGCCGCGCGCGGGGCTCGAAATACATCAAAAGGATCGCGAAACGTCGGCGTCGTTTCAGCGAGACACGACACTCTTCTCTTACCCCCGTTCCCGTCTCCGTTGCCACGGAGTACAGGCCGAATGTAATTTTGCGCTGAAAAACGCGGCCGGCTCTCTTTCTCCTCTCGCCGCGCCGCTGTCTCCTTGTCTTCTCTCTCTCTCCCGCTTGTGTCACGCGTGATGTGCGATTTTTTTTCCGCGGACCTCGCAAGGACATCGCGATGAATAAGGCGAATAAAAGGCGGTTTTTCTTAACGCAATCTTCGCGCGAGCTCCCGTATCCGGGTTGTAAAAATACGTGCGTTTCGTAACGTGGCTTCTCGCGTCGCGACAGGCTCTTCTTCGAGTGCGGCTTTCGGGATCGAAAAATGCGCAGCCCCGGGTGAGAACTGTGTGTCGAAATACACGAGAAAGAGAGAGAAAGATACGAAAAGGAAATCGGAAAAAAAAAGAAACGCGCGCTCGATCTGAATAACAAAGTAGTAGCTGGTCGGTGAAAAGGGTGATTAATGAGGTTCTCGATAATTTAAGTCCGGAATAAGCGTCACGGTAAGTCCAGAGATCGAGGCCGCGGAGTAGGTTTTTATGCGCGACAACGAAAACTGCAAGGCTTGTCAGCCCCGTCAAATGGATTATTTCGAGCTAACGGTGGTTTAATGGACTCCGTCACCGCCTTCAATCGCTTTGCCTTCTTAGAAACAAACAAACTGCCGCGCGAGCAATTATGCGGCGTCGAAAATTGAATAATTGCAGCTCCGAGCTTGCGTTCGTCGGCCGCCGTAGATGCTGCGAGTTCATAAAGATGATCGGTGTCTCTCGTTTTGCTGGCCACCGATTTCCGGCTCCAGCGATCTAACCGCATAGCACACACGGCCAATTGTTCTGTGAAAATGACGTGGCTCGCGACGTGTTGTTTTACACCTACGTGCACGTACGCAAGTTCATCTATTTTTTTTTGCAACGCGTCGCGGGTATTAAGTTTCCCGTGCACGCGCGAATATTAATCCGTTCAGATAACGCTTCCGAAATTGTGGGGGTTGTTTTCGGCGTCCTATTGTCCATCTCATCCCGATGTGTAATTTCTGGGATCGGAGAAAATAAGGGTTCCATCGCGGCAATAAAGACCGCGAGATAAACGCGGTAAAATCGTCACACGTGGACGCGATAAGATCGAAGATCAGAGATCTTATTAACTTATTATTAACGCGGCTTTATCGATGATACTTTGACGCCCGTCGGGTGGAAACACAGGTTCCCCATAATCACGTATCTTCTATTGACCGACTCTAAATATTGATAATACGATAAGGGGACGCGATAAGGGAGAGCTCTCTCACTCGACGTCCCACGAATCAACGTTCTCTTTGTGCGGGCGAAAATCAACTCCCGCCGAGTTAGCCCATGTCCAATATTTACGCAACTGTTTTCCCATTCACTCAAATACGTACAACCGATTTCGTTCATTAGCCGACGGACCGCAATTACGTCGGTGCCTCTTTTTATTTTCAGTTTCAGAGTTATCGGGTAGAATAATCGACAATAAAGCGGTCTCCCCGTCATAATAAAAAACCGTCGCACCTCTTTCGATTCGATTATCTTCGAAACGTCGTATTTCGAGACGATATGACGTCACGAAAAGATCGAGGCTGTTGATTCGGGGAGGAAAAAAAAAAGACATGTGGGAGTTTCGAAATGATCGCGTCTCGTCTCTCAAATCCGCCGGCGAGCCTCGCGATTCGGTGCGACTCATAGACGCGCGGGGCTATCGCCGATACTGCTCTTTGCCACGCTGATAATGCCCGCGACTAGCTGGCACGTCGCCTCTCGCGCGATTCATTGAAACCTTCGCGCGATTACGGACGCCGATTGCGATGCGAGAACCGCATGGCTGTAGATACGCGGCTGCGTTACCGCCTCTGGATCGCGCGAGTTTGTTAGCGTCTTAACGTAGCAATTTTTATAGTAATTTAATCATATAAATCCTTGATGGTCCACGACTATTGCGGTACAATAATAATTTTCCGCGTAAAATTTCTTATAATTAAAAAAAAAAAAAAATGTTTGTTACTCTTTTCAAGAGGAGAGCGGAATGAGAGAACGTCCAAGCGTGCGGAGGAACGGATGCAGAACGCGCGCGAAGAATCGAATCCGTCATCCAGATATTCTCGCCGGTTATAAATAGAGCGGTCACCGTAAAATAGACCCGCGCGAGAGTAAATCTGCGCGCGGTAGATAAGCACAGCCTCCGGCATGTCGCGCGCTTTCTTCCTCTTTCTCCTTTCGCGCCGCCGCGACAGCCGTCGCGACGCATACTCGTTAGAAACGTGACACCGTGTTTGCATCGAATTCGCCGTTATCGGCTACCGTGACAGAGGCGGGATGCTCCCGTTGCAGTTCCTCCGGTTTCGCGGTTTGTCAGACTCAATCCGGAGTCACATCTAATTCTGGGTGCTTTACGTCACGGCAAAATCTCGTAATTGAGATTTGACAAACGGCTTTGAGCTTTAAGCGATTAGAAATACCGACAACGAAGGGGTAAAAATATTTCCGATAAAACTTACGTGTCGGATAGAATGTATTTTTTTTTAATTAAAAGAAAAATTGAATCTTTTTATTTGCAATTTTATTTTATTATTTTTTTTTAAATCCAAATAGACACGTTATTAATACTTCCATATTTTATCGCTTTTAAAAGACTAATTTTCTGCAAGTTTCCGGAAGAATTATTTGCGAGGATTATCTACCCTCGATGAATTGACTTACGTGCGGAAACGGTTATGAAAGATATCGCCAATTTCTGAGTCAGGACGCACCTACCACTCCTTTCTCTTTGTGGTGGTGCACGCCTCTCCGTGGGACGCGACGACGGTCGTTCGCCTACACGACACATCTCATGACTTGTCAAACAGCCTCTCGAATCCGTTCAACTCCACGCCTAGTTTCGCCTCTCCTCGTATCAATGATCAAGTTACTTACCGCATCTCGCGCGCCGTTCACCTAATTTTATAAGGACACACGTCTGCCGTTTTGCCACTCTTGGCTCGTTTCATCAAGTATTAATCTCGAATAAATGATGAGCGTGCGTTCCAAAAATAAAATATTTGCATGACGGATACAAATAATATTATAATAGAATCCTGCGTATTTTTTTCTATACGTTCTATATTGATTCAATTACATTAGACTCTCATCTAATACTGTCGTTTTTTTGCAGTGTTCGGCATTGTATGCTACTGCGATGGACATTGCCCGGACGGCCGGCAAAATGGTACCTGCGAATTACGTGCTGGAGGACAATGTTTTAGCGCCGTAGAGGAAGTATGGGAACCTGAAATAGGAGAGTTCGTTCCCGAATGGTCGTTCGGATGCTTGCCACCCGCCGAGGGTGGCTTCATGCAGTGCAAAGGAAATCAAGTTCCTCATTTACGAGAGAAAAGCATAACCTGCTGCAACAATACGTCCTTATGTAACAAAGAGCAGATTCCTGAAATAACTTACAAGTGCCGTCCTACCGTAGATACCAATCCGATGGTCATAGCATCGGGAGCGCCATTAATCATCTTGGTGATAGCACTGTCAGTAATATTCGTCATTGCCTCGATAGCGATAGGAATCTTGTATCACAAATGTCGGAAGAAAGAACGAGATCCCTGCTTGGTACCGTCACAAGGAACTCTTCGAGATTTTATAGATCAAAGCAGCGGATCAGGATCGGGATTACCGCTTTTAGTACAACAAACGATCGCCAAGCAATTAGCCATGTCGCAATGCGTAGGAAAGGGACGTTACGGAGAGGTATGGCTGGCTAAATGGCGAGGCGGCGAAAAAGTAGCCGTGAAGGTTTTTTTTACATTGGAGGAGGCGTCTTGGTTCAGAGAAACGGAAATCTATCAAACCTTTATGAGACATGACAACATCTTAGGTTTCATTGCCGCTGATATTAAAGGAACTGGATCTTGGACTCAAATGTTGTTGATCACAGATTATCACGAGAGGGGTTCACTACATGATTACTTGCAAACAACTGTGCTAGATCATCAGGCTTTGTTGGCGATCTGTTCGTCAATCGCGTCCGGTATCACACATCTGCACACCGAGATCTTTGGTACTCAAGGAAAACCGGCGATCGCTCACAGAGATATTAAAAGCAGAAACATTTTAGTTAAGAGAAATGGAGAATGTGCCATAGCTGACTTCGGGTTGGCCGTTCGTTACATCAGGTATGCAAGCGTTTAATGTTTAGTCTAGAGGTACATCTTTTGCCATTAGTATTCCTCTTAGAATGCAAATTGAGAAATTTATCTTTTTATAGTGAAACCGGAGAAATTGACATCGCGTCAAATACTCGAGTGGGTACACGGCGTTATATGGCACCGGAAGTGTTGGACGAAACCTTGAATACATCCTCTTTCGACGCATTCAAAATGGCAGATATGTATTCTGTCGGCCTCGTGTTTTGGGAAGCGTGCAGAAGGTGTGTCACGGGTGGTAAGAATTCAATGGTGGAACCGTATGCCTTACCTTATCACGACGTCGTACCAAACGATCCGGACTTCGAAGATATGCGTCTTGTAGTCTGTGTAAAACGATTGCGTCCAGTTATTCCAACGAGATGGGATAACGATTCGGTAAGAAAAACATTTTTGCGAGAAAAATTAATTTCCGATTTAATTATTCCAGTCATTTTTATGAATTGTTTCTTTATTTCACAGGTTTTATATACGTTAAGCAAAATGATGTCGGAATGTTGGCATCCAAATCCACCAGTTCGTTTAACTGCTCTTCGCGTTAAAAAGACACTGTCGAAACTACACGTTGATAATATCAGCATCAAGATCGTGTAGTGCACGATGCTATTATGAGAAAACTGACTCTTAGTTAAACAAACAACTTCCTACTCTTGTAAATATGCCTTTAGTGACAATAGGATTGTCGACAGACTGCAGCCTGAAGACTGATGATTAAAGTTCATAAGTATAAGAAAAAGAGAGACAGAGAGAAAGAATATGAATGAGCGCATGTAAGGAATGAATAAGTGCATGTAGTTTAATAATGATCGTAGAAAATAATTTTATGTATATATTGTATATAGACGTATCATATGTAAAGTGTTTCCGATTCCTTTACTTTTTCATTGATAAAAAACTTATTTTCACGCTGAAGACATCTTTAAAGACGAACGCGAAAGATTGAGATCTCATGCGTATAGTTTTCTTTTACTTATGTAAAATTGATTAAAATCAGAAATGACTACGATCGATTTCCATAAAACAGAATTAATACACTATTTTTTTTATTTTACAGCTGTATTCTAATTCAAAAAAAAGATATAGAGATTTCATTGTTAAATTACGGATACTTTTCCTTAAATTTAATTATAACTACTTCTCGATCACGTATGTATGGAGCTCTAATTGAAAATTATTAGCAAAAGTATTAAATATAAAAGTTTTCTTTAACTCGGTAGAAGCAAGAGAAAAACGACGCACGTCTTGTAATATTATCATAGTAACATAAATGTACGCAGTATGAAAGTATCGCATATTTATCATGCCACAAACGACTATTTCATTGTGAAATACATTTTCACGTTACTCTGTTCGAAATTTGAAAGTGTGTTACGTGCCTAACAAGATATTGTATAAACTAAGTTAATATTAATTTGCGGCCTACGTCACATAGCCAGAAAGAGATTTCTTCTTTAAGATTTCTCTTACCTCAAAATATATTTATTATTGAAGATTAGCCTTACAATATATACGCGTGCGCATATAAAATTTTGCGTGGAACAGAAATATTTTGCGTGCTGACGCACGATCGTAATTTGACGTGCAATTACAATTTATGATTGTTATGCAGAACTTTGTGATATTTAATTAAATATTGAGGATTGAGAAAACTTTAACTATGTAACACAAGATGTACATATTCATTGGCGATTACGAATTTTGCGCAAGCTTATATTATTACTTGTAAAATTTGTAACTTATATCTTTAACATGTACAAATGGAACATAACAATCCATTCGTAATACTATTCCGGGAATATACTGCGACTATCGAATGTTGATCGTCGCAGAATATTTTCGCTATGCTGCCGATGTACTCTAGAGTTTTTATGCTTTTGTACAAAAGGAATAATTGGAAAAGAAGAAAAATTTTGAGACAGTTAATTATATAGTGCATTATCAGTGTATAACGATAATGATGTTATTGTAGAAGGCAATGTTATCTCGCATGTACCTTCAAACTTGTATAGCATTTACAAATCAAAATTGTTAATCAAAAAGTTTTGTATGTAAAAGGAACGATTGTAAATTGAGTTTTCTTCCTTTTTATAAGTATTTTCAGAGTTTTCTTCTTAACAAGTTGAACATAAGATTGTTATATTATGTACGAAAATCTGTATCTCATTAAAGAAAAGGAAAAAGCTGCTTGTTAATTAATTGAAAACAATGAAATTTATATTTCTACGAGATATTAAATACCTAATTTTTATTTTCTAAAACTAATTTACAAGATATTAATAATTATATTTGAATTATCAATTTCTTCAATAAACAAATTTCGAAATTATTAACTAGAGCATTGTCCATGATTTATTCTCAATTATTTTAATCTTTACTTCACTCTGCTAATAATAATTTCTTCAATAAAAAAGTTTAAAGAAAACTTACTTTTTAGATGTAGATTTTTTTTCCGCCAGATTAACGTGGCGCTCTTAATCCCATCTAGAGTTTTAATTATGTCAGGTTAGACCAGTTCGGAGTTTCAGTTGGAGGCGCTGGCTCCAACGCAGAAAGGGACGCGACGGTGTCTCCGCGTCGCCGCCGGGAACACTTCCGTTTCGCCATCTTTTATCTCGGGCAAGCGTGTGTCGTTTCGCGTCCTGTTCTAATCGCGTTGTTTTACGGACCACTGACTTGGTGAGTAGATCAAAACGCAATTCTTATTTCATCGCCGAGGCCGTGCATGCACGAGCGAGTGCGAGGGGCAGCGGAGAACGCGCGGTTACAGCGGTTCGTCGCGTTTGGCCTCGCCGCGGCATCTCGCTCCTTGATCCGGCGCCGTCTAGCCGGCGCGCCGTGCAAGGTTCGTCCCCGGAGACGATCGAGTCGTCGGTGCTCGCGTCTTATTCATCGATTGAAGTCTTATTTCTCCCCGAACTCTCTCGCCGGCGATCGAAGACGGGCGTTCCTATCGCGATAGCCATGATCCCCGGGGATCGGGCGAGGCCGCCGAAATGCGTCGCGGCTTAGATCGCCGTGCTTCCATTGTCACGAGACGAAGGAGTGCACGCTCTCGGTCTCCGGTTTCGTCGCAACGCGTCCGCTCCGCGTCTGCGGTCTTTTTACCTCCCCCTCGGGAATCCTTTTTCCTCCTCTCACGCTTTATCGATTAGAGACACGCCGCTGGTCGCCGGTGTGCTCATCCCGACATTTCGTGAGCGCGAGTATCGCCCGTATTTTTCTTTATATGCATTCCGTGTTTTTCGAGTTCGAAGCTGGATGCTCCGGGACTCGTTCCGTGATCACGGCGATTCATGATCGTTTCCGGAACCATCGCGGCATGATCAAAGCTTTCGATGACGCCGCCGCCCGACGCGATCCGTCTGTCCTTGTCGCTCCTGCTCGCTCGATCCGGTGCGTTGCGGTAATTTTCCATCGCCGGCTCTCGCGTCGCTTGCCATTTGACGATCGAAACGACTCGCTTTAATTCCCGCGCGACGAATCGCGTCGCTTCTTTAATTTGATTTCGATCGCCCGGCGTGTTTTCCGCGAAGTTAATAATATCGCGTGACCACCGTGCTTTCGGCAGAATTCCAATTATTGCGTATTGTCTCGCGAGTAATTTGCCGCGTAACGCCCGCGACTTTTGGCCGGTCGCCAATGCATAATAACGCATAAATATTTCAATTCTATTAACAATTAAAATTAAGTGAATTTGATTTAACGTAGAAACGATCGGAATCAAGTGTCAATGTATTGCGCAATATTGACAAATCGATCGAATGACTCCGCAGCGTTTTTTCGGTTTCATGAAAATTTAACGTTAAGGCGGGAGACAAAGCGCACCGTCATACCCTGACGTTACTCCTAAAAATACCGTGTTCAAGTGATATCGCGAACGAAGACGTTGCTCTAAGTAGATATTTATTGAACTGGATGACTAATCAGTTTCATTATTTTCGCGTAAGGCTTTGATCTGAAAAAAATTAAAAAATTACTGAATAAATTCTAAAAAAATGTAATTTGATTAATTATTAATCGGGAATAAAATTTTTTTTTTTTTGTAGCTTCTCAATCTATTTCAAAATGTAAAATAGTTTGACGATATTTTTAATTACTTCTCGGTACATGAGTATTTTATTTTCGCTTTTATATTCTTGCATGCGTGAATATAAAGTTTTTAGAATATAGGGCGATATTTATAACTTTGATATTAAAGCCGTTTCAGGTTCACGCATGCTGTTTTACGCGTGCATTATTTATCTTTTTTTTATTTGAGTGAATAACAAAGAAATTCTTGTTCGCGCCGAAATTTTTATTCTTCCAGAGTAACGCGACTTAGATAGGAGGAACGAAGGGTATACGTGTTCTTGTCTTGCAGCTACGTCTTGGCGGACGTTTTAACAGTTTTTTTTGATCGAACATGTTACAACGAACGGCAGAAACAA
This sequence comes from Cardiocondyla obscurior, assembly GCF_019399895.1. Taxonomy (NCBI): domain Eukaryota; kingdom Metazoa; phylum Arthropoda; class Insecta; order Hymenoptera; family Formicidae; genus Cardiocondyla; species Cardiocondyla obscurior. The sequence goes on from NC_091864.1 coordinate 9,368,777, forward strand.
GCGCGCAATTCGTCGGATTCTCCCGCGCTTGACCGGCGTCATTGTCTACATATAGCGAAAGTCCTGCATTTGCGACCGCTGCAAAGTTACGAATCTCATTGGAGTGTCTAAAAGCATACGCCAATCAGATACGGGATTTTTTCAACAGTTGCAAGTTCAGAACTTGTGAGTGCAGCCGTTGGTTTCGTGCACTTTCGACTGCCCTCGGTCGGAAGTGATCGCTCATTGGGTCGCGTCGCTCTGTTCGCGCCAAGGGACGCCACGCCGGTGGGTTTTGGAACGCGTGACGCCGATATCGGTGCTCTATGCGACGCGGCAAACGCGACGCCATTATTAACGTTGCGTTTTCTCCGTGTGCGTGGTCAGAGTAGGCTCGTTCTTTCGCTCAGTGACGAGGCCGGTGTGCGAGTTCCGTTCGTCGTATCCCGTGCGGTTTGCTGTCCCGTGAGCTCGCGGATTCTCCGGAATATCCAATTTATACGCCGATTCGGTGTCTCGAAGAGTTGTTCGACGCAGGTACGTACTTTCACGACGGCGGCGGTCTCGCCGCGCGGCTTCCATGGCGTCCTTGGGAGAACGATATACACTATGAGTGGAGTTCGATATCGCGAGCCGGGCGGAGTCGAGTTAAAAAGAGTCGTGAAGACTCTGTTTCGTGCCGCGCGGGCGCTAACGAGTAGCCAGATCATCACGGCAAAATGGTGGAAGCGTCGTGTGATCGAAGTTAAACAACAGCGTCACTCAGTTTCCTTTCAATTAGCTGCCGGGGAAGGGCGCCGCGTCGGCCCGAGCGAGCCGGTCGTACGAGAATCGCTAGCGTCGCCATTTTGAGAAATAACAAAGGATTGATAACAACTTCCTTTTCGGCAACCTTGAAGAAGCTTGACCAGCTCGATTCTCATGACTATTGTATGACCGAGTCCGCTTCGGCGTATATTGAAAACGGTTTAATTAATTCGGCGTAGCGTCGGTATCGTTCGATTCTCCGTGGATATACGCCGCGAATGAATTGCATTTTACATGAAATTTACATTCGCCGGCATCATCCGGCTTCCATGCGTCGTTTCAGCGACGCTATGCGGCGCGGTCGTCTAGACACTCAGACCACGATTTTTATGACGAAATAAACGTGGTGGGAGACGAGGGCAGGCACGCGAAATGTCTGATGAACTAAGTCTATGCTTTCAAATTTTAATATTACGTAAAAAGAAATAAACTTTATATAGCTACGACATAACAAATTAAATCCTAATATTAGTTTTTATTTCGCAACGAGATATTTTACTACACTATTTTGTTCATGTATAAATTGAAAGAATGTTGGAAAAAAATTAAGAATATTTTTATTCTAACACGTGTGTCTTTTTGTTAGGTTCTAGTACGAGCCGCAAAATGCCAGGTTTTAGCAGCGTTGGCACATTTAAAATCTTCATTGGTAATTTAGCCGACAAGACTACAAACGCGGATATAAAGCCGTTGTTTGAAAAGTATGGAAAGGTCGTAGAATGCGACGTGGTAAAGAATTATGGCTTCGTGGTAAGTTTCAGTTGAATTGTAAAGCTTTGATTAATATAAGTTCAATGATATTATTATAAAGATCAATGAGAATGAATTAACATACCTTTTTATTTGCACAGCATATGGAGAATGAGGAGGCAGGTCGAAACGCAATACAGAATCTGAATGGACACATGGTTCATGGACAGCCGATAAAATGTGAGGCTGCAAAGAGTCGTAAGGGACCCAACACTCCTACGACAAAGATTTTCGTGGGTAATCTCACAGACAACACTAAGGCGCCGCAAGTGCGCGAACTGTTTGCCAAATATGGTACCGTTGTCGAATGCGACATCGTGCGAAACTACGGTTTCGTTCATCTTGAGGCAACTGGCGACGTGAACGACGCCATCAAGGAGCTGAATGGACAAATCGTCGATGGACAACCGATGAAGGTCCAGATTTCTACTAGTCGAGTACGACAGAGGCCAGGAATGGGAGACCCGGAGCAGTGCTATCGATGCGGACGAGGCGGCCACTGGTCCAAGGAGTGTCCCAAGGGAGGAATGGGAGGAGGACCAGACAGGAACGGATACAGGGACCGAATGTTTGGACGTGATCCGTACCCTCCGCCGCCGCCACCACCGTTCCTTCGGGATCGGTTAATGGGTGGTGGCCGCTTTGGGGTAAGTTCTATTATTTTTGTACATATTTTATGCTAAATATATAAATTTGATTTATTCTGGACTATCAGTAGCTCTCATCGATACTGATTTTATACGAAAAAATTTTCCTTATATTAATTTCTTGGGATTTTATTTGTTAACAGGATTACGAAAGCTACTACGACAGGCGCGGATTCGAGGACACCAGGGATCTCTACGAGAGGCGGTTTACGGGTATGACAGGGCCCAGTGACATGGGATCTACCATGTGCGGGCTAGACTTTCCACCAATGACAATGCCACCTCTACCACCAAGACGAGACCCAATGCCTCCTATGCCTCCTCTAGGTATGGGATCCATGCGTGACACTGGCTTCTCCCGTGGCAACGAGTATGGCATGTTCAGCCGCCGATCACCCCCTCCAAGTGGCAACAACGGCCGGTTCAGGTGAGTAGGTACCCGGCGTACCGACTGCCCATTCGTCCGACTTAACATTGTGAACGTTCCAGGCTGGATTAACAGCTCATGCGAATTGGGGTTTCGGTGATTCGTCGACATTTTTTCTAGTCTGTTGCACATTTTCTTTCAGTTATACAGATTTCAGCTTGTGTCTCCTTTAGAATATATCTCCTTATTTTTTATTTTATTCCCACAAAATAGCGAATGTTAAGTTATGGACAAGCGATCGCGAAACTTAAAAAAAAATTTACTTTACGCCTACCTCATTATAAACCTCTGTCCTTTTCGACGTTTTTCGTTAAATGTATCGCCACTTTCTCTTTCTCTTTTTATCTCTTCTGTCTTCTTTTCTATCGTCGTATGTTAAATGGAACTTCTCCTGTTTGACAATGTTATCGCGCGGCACAACGCATGATCGTTATCATCTATGCAATTATTACTTTCTCGTAATGAGATTTTAAGATTTTTAATACTTTTACACACGAACCAGTGTCGACCCGATGCCCACATGAGTGCAGACTCCGTCGTAGTGAAATGTTAATTATATGACGCTTGGACGTTTCTGTACATTCTAAATTTCAGTGCACCTCAGGCGTACCATCTTTGTCCATGAACGCGGGCAACCCTAGAGAGACAGTCCCGGGTCAGCGTTCAAGTCGTACAAGAGTAAGTCTTTGACTCATTTTGTTAGCGAGTAGTCACGCCTCGTTCTTGTCGCTGCAACAGCAATTCGCGTGAGAATACAATAGCAGGCTACCTACGTCGTCTGCGTCCTATGGTGTTTGAATCTTTTTCCGGGTCTCGACTGATTGTTCCTTGAACATGTCGACTGCTCTTCTAGGGATGTCCTAGTTCATTGACTCTCTTGTTCCATGGCATAACTGCGAAATTGGCCTGTATGTCTCTCACTGAATCCTTTGTGTTTCAAGCGCTCCCTATTACGTACATCACTCAGCCGGGAGTGGCGCGGAGGCCTGGGATGAAGAAACGTACCTAAGGAATGCGAATTAGAATTTCTTGATCGCACTACCGCGAGCCAGGATACGCTCTGCAATTTTAAACAAAATCTCGCTGTAGATAGAGAAAAAAGAAAGAAAAACAAACAGGGCTGACGCGATTTTGGAATGACGCATCGAATCGATTGTCTTTGAAACGTGTCGTAAGTAGAAACCAGCTCTCCAGACGATTTGGATCAGTAAGTTTATATCGGCATCTCCTGTTATCTTTCCAAATCCAGTTTCTCAAACTTACGAACGTGAGCTTGTAACATCGATTCGATTGGAATTCGATTCAATTTCTTTGATGCGTAAATATTTTCTTTTGCATTGACTATAATCATATATTATTCTTTTAATGTAAAAAATATTAATTTAGTCAAAAACTTAAATTTTCAATTTAAGAATTTTTAATTTAGGAATTTTTTAATAGAACAAAGTTTTTAAAAATATATATTTTTTGTATCGTTAAAATGTAACTTTTTCCCTGTGCGGTACACACCTCTGGTGTGATGTGAGATTTAATTTTTTGTCTTAGGTTACGTAATTATAATTGTTTTTTTTTTTGTTATTTTGTAATTTTGCGCGTTGTGTTAAATACTTACTTTATAACTAGACAAACTGCTTAAATAGATAATTATTATGCTCAGTAGATATATTTAAATTTGCTTAAAATTTTATAATAAATACAAAAATTATCTCACATTAGATTGAATCGAAATTCCGTGTGAAATAAAAGTGTCGCGAATAGAATTCAGTTTGTCCATGCTTTTCGAAATTGCAATCCATAGTTCTTGAAGTTGACTTCTACTCACGAGGTTCAAAGCTTTTCATGTATGTAAACCCATTCGGAAAAAATAGAAAACAGAATTTGATTGAATTTCTCAGTTTTTCTAAATACTTTGAATTTGTTGTTGCACGTTACCACCTCATTACCTCATATTATCCCAGCCTGGGCTGCAGTGGGCTCTTATTTTTTATGATAATGTTTTTTTATTTTTTATTTTTTTTTGGTTTTTTTTTTTTTTTGCGAGAAGCTATGATATTGACATTGGGTTAAAAATCGCATGGGTTACAAATCCAGTCTACCGTTGCCTGCCTCATATGACTAGCTACATCCTATATTCTCTTCAATAGCCCTCCACGTCACGATCAAGTTGTACAGATAGAAAATTAGCACAGATAGCTGTTTGCACTTTGCTGTTGTAGGTTTTTGTAGTTGTTAATCTTACTCGTTTCTGCGCTCGAGTCTACAGTAATTGATCGTACGTCGTCGAAGGTTAGTCAAGTACACTTTCCGCCGAACAACCAAAATTTTTCTCGTCACATATATACGCCCGTGGGCGTGTATGTGTGCGCTTGTATATCCAAGGTAACAGAGGTGTAAGAGACTTTACGGCAAATTCAATAATTCGATTACCTGCGCATTACATTCCGTTTATTGCAGTTGTCTGCCCGAGGTCTCGGGCACGAAAGCCGTAGTAGACACGAAAAATTCCGTCCTGATCCCAAGTCGACAGTCATATTAGGCGAGGCACGCGAATATCTTGCACGCAAAATATATATACATATATATACAGGGACTAATTCACAAAGTTAAGCCTGGGACAAGGGAGCCAGTATATGGTATATGTTGATCTGATCTCATTGGTAGATTCGATTATTTATTATACCGCTGTTATAGTAGAGGCATGTACGAGGACTTCAGCCGAGATTCGTTTGAAGAGCGTAGGTAAGTAGAGTGAAGTGCCACTGGGTCATAATACCACGCCCGAATTGAAATCCCATGTCGCGAGACTTTAGAAACGGTACCAAGCTTCTCTCTTCTTTATGTTACGATCGTGCCGAGGCGATACTTTTGGTTTTCCTTTAGAAAGAATATTTTTGGCTGCTGAACTGTTTTTTACTTTGTTCTAGGATATTTTCCAAAACGCACTGACAGCACTGGAAGTCCACGGTGCGAAAATGAACCACGGACGTTCAATGTTGTCAGCGCATTTCGGAATGCATTGCTATTTTATTCCATGATTGACGATTAGCTGAAATTCTTTAAATTTCGATTGTTGACGCACAATTAGAAAAACACTTTGGGAACATTTCGCCTTGCTTCATTGACGTAGCCAGCGATCGCATACTTTAGAAACGATCTTCCATAAAGAAGAGTGTCCGGTTAAATGCATTTTGACGCGAATGTTTGTCTTGTCGCAAAACGGGTAAAAAAAAAATATTCAGTAAAAAGGTTTAGCGAGAAAAACGAGGTATACTCCGGGCTGTACGTCCGTTTTCCCATTTCTCTGTTTTTTTTTATTTTTTATATTACCTCTTCTCTCATTACTGTTTACGATATTTCACTCTACGTACGTGCTCTGTTATTCTACATTTCTCTGCCTTCTGTTTTCCCTCGTACCACGCAGATATATTGCCTTCTAACATTTACAATATCTATATTTGTCCGCGCTTTGATCCGCATCATCGATTTCGTGACTGACGTGACATAATTTTGGTTACCAGACCGGGATTACGAGGGCCATCGCCGTCGCGCCGGTTCGCACCATACTAAATCGTCGCGTCGGGCTCGGATCGGTCTCTGTCGGTCGTCGGTCCGTCGGGTCTGTCTGTCGCTAGCAGGAAGCCTCGGAACCGAGATACTCTTGGCCGTCTTGCGAACTGCACGCGTGAAGATCTGCCGCCCGCTCTATGAGAAACAAGTGCTCTACCCGCAATGCGATCTATTTAGACGGAAAAAAAAAGAAAAAAAAAAAACAAAAAAACAGCTAACATACCACCCGAAATCATAAAGTTAGAGCAAAGCTAACATAGCCAGCCGAAAAATAGCAGATTACACGCAAAGGGTCATGGGAATTGTTCCCTGTCTCCGACGAATCCTTGTATCTCTCACCTCCCGAGACTCCCGGCTTATCGATTCCTTCGTATCTTGTTGTCCACTGTGACTACCCTCGCACCTCCCCCTCCCTTCGTCATACATTTGTATAAAAGTATCTTCGACGTTTGAATAGCAGAGGACGCGGCCCCACCGCGAACATCTCTCGATCCTCAAACCGGAAGCTCGCATCTCTCCGAAGTCCCTTATTACTCGGACCCCATAAAATTAATTTTGATTGTCGCGTTTTATGAGGAAAAAGAAAAGACGTAGGATCGACGAGCGTCCCGGTGAGGCCGTACCTCGCAGCGGTTGATTTTTACCGATCTTTTTCGGGTTCTCTGTGACGATAACCGTATCTATCCCTCCGCTGCGTAACACCCGATGATCGCGCTCGTTACGCATCGGGTTACCGCTGGACGTGTTAATCGCTTGGCACTGCGTATTATTACTGTAATTGACACTCGTAATTTACTATTGTCGAACGTCGATCCCTCTCACGCGACTGCGTCGTCGCGCGCTAGAAATAGAAAAGGCAACCAGGTAGATCAGATCCGACAAAGCGGTGTTCGCCGACGTTGTTCAGTGTGTTGAACGGATGCGAAACCCGTCATCGAGAATAACGCGAACATTCGTGACGCGATGTCCGAGAGCGGTACTCGCGGTTGGTTAATTAAAAAAAAAAATTTTTATCTCTTTGTGCACCTGTACGTGCTTAGCACGGTTTGCATCTTCTCGATCGCATCTTCGCGAATACGCTAAAATCGTAGACTTCCGATTGAGGACCAATAATGGAAAAAAAAACAAAAAAAAACGGAAGTGTTAATATTATATATATATATATATTTTTTTTTTATCGAAAGAGATACACCTTGCTTCTGCGGTTAACGACGTGTTAATAAAAAAAGAAGAATTATATTTGTATAAATTCTGTATGTCAAATAGGTTTTTAACTTTTCTTTTAAAACTTAATTTTAGCATTTCCACTTTTTTCATAATTAGTCCTTAATTTCGACATCTCTATGGTATTATTTTTAATAATGTAGTGAATGTGTAAACACATGCACGCGATGAGAAACTTTATTCGCACGTATTATCACATTTCGAAAACAAAAATGTCGATAGAAATCGAGGATAGTAAATTGCAGCCGTATGTGCGATTTGATTGTCGGAAACTTTTTCTTGTTGGAAACACTATGCGTATTTTGGTCGACTTTTCTCTTTCAGCTAAATTCAGAATTGACAACGATAGGTTTTCTTGAATCAAAGATTGAAAAAAAAAAAAAAGAAGAATGTGTCGAATAATTTTATCTTCAATTTTTAAATGTATAATTTTGAGATGTCGGGATGGTCGAAAATGGTCCTCATCTTGGCAGAGACAATCTAATCGCTAAAGTACTCTTATTTTTTGTAAGCAATTTTACGCAGAGATACACATTAGGGAACGTGCGATTTAAGCGTATTCGCGAAGGTGCATGTCAAGAAGACTATTAATAGTAAAGACGAAAAAGCGTTCGTTGAAATTTTTCCAAGTAGGGAGGGTAGCGTGCGGGTCTGTTCACCATTTAGATAACTGTTTACTATGTTGTTTACTTCGCTGCCGAAAAAGAAAAAAAAAAAAAAAATTAACAAATTATAATTGGACTTAGACCCGGTAGGATGCGTCGATTCTGTATGGAAACCCAAGTGGCGGAACATTATTCTTAGCATATAGCAACATAATCTTTTTATTAACGTAGGATTAACTTTGACGTAAAAACAAAAGACGTGCTGTAGTCTGTAATAATCGCACATCCGTTTTGTTCGAGCGTAGAGACTTTGCTGTAAGCTTCTTTTCTCTATTCTCCCGTCTACGCTTTTTGTTTTCTCTCATTATTATTTTTCTTTTTTTTTTTTTTCGCTGAAAGAGAACCGACCGTGTTTTTTTTCGTGAAGATTATATAAATTATAACCACGATATATTGCTAATAATGATGCTGAATATAAGAGAAATGTAATAACATGTATTTGTGAAATTCACAAGAAAAAAACGACGTGTACTGCGTGTTTCTTTAATTACATCACACCGACCGCTATTTTCTCTCGCGGCGCACCTTCTGCCAGCAACGACCACCGTCCACGATAAAACCACCATCCGATCCCATCCCTCTTGTCGTACCAGAATCTTGATCGCGTACGATCGGACGCGCGCTTCCTTCGCTGGCTTCCTGCGCGTCGCGCGCGCGTTTCGCGTTTGCTAGCGCGATTTAAACAATGAATAAATGGTACAGGGATAAACCCCGATGAAAGATCTTGTCTCAGAACGAAGACGCGCGGCGTTTACACGTGTTACTCTGCCTCTCTCTTTGCTGCCACCCTCGTGCTACTCCTTTCACAAGTCTGATTGTCGATCCACAGGTAGAGTTTCTGCGGTGTATTCTCCATCGAGCTACTCGAGCCACTTCATCCTCTTCCTGTATTTTTATTTATTACGTATTTATCTAATTACACACGTAACGTTGCGACATTTTTCCGCTTATCGGCAACGCGGATCGTGCGTTGATTGTATTACTCTTGGATCTCACGGTTCTTTCGTGGCGAACGTTCACTGGGAAGGTTCATATTGATCTCACGTTCGACGACGAAAGAATCTCTGTATTCGCGGTGTACAAATGTGCCGGATGTTCCGGAATCGTCAGGTCTTCTGTCGTAAAAATCCCGTTTCGGAATTCGGCATTGATTCTAACGTAGGAAATTTCATAGATATTAATTTATCTTATGTGTATTTTTTATTTTTAACTGCTTAAAACTTTTTGTCAGTGACTTTTACGATATGTTATCAATTAAAATAATTATGCTCCGGTTTGTTTGAAAGATCCAACGGACGCTCTGTAACATCCTCGGCACAATGTCCTTTCTACATTTTATTATATTGCTTTTTAATCGACAAACTAAGCAGTTATGAATTCGACAACAGTGTTTCTCTTAAATTTTCAACATTTTATAATAAATTAATTTGAAATAATTGGGAGAATCTTCTCAAAAATTCTTTGATGAATCTTTATACACGATCCACGCTATTTTATTCGGAAACTACTCCGTTGCGTTTGATTGCTCTTTACATTCTTAAGACGATCCTAATTTCAGGCGTCCCTTTTTACGTCTGTCTGACGTAAAATCTGACTTGCTTCTCGCTTATTTCTTTCAATTCTCTCCCGTAATTGCTTGTTTCAATCTCAGTAGTTGAAAGCAGGGGTTTGCGATGCGCTGTAGTCTCGGTTCAGATTTCGACGCTGTAGGCAGGGCCCAGCGACTTTTCGATACGTTTCTCTAGCCACAGCGTCGAAAGTTGAAGTCTCGAAATTATAGCGGCTTCGATCCCTGGTTCCTCTATCTCTGTACTATCTTAAAGAGTTAAAGGTCGCCGAGACTCCCCGATCACTAAGTGAAAGCGTTCGTTGTATGACTAATGTTTTCAGACCAATCGGCAGCGCGGATGGGGTGGTCGCGCACGAGCTAGCATATAGCGCAAATAAGTCACTTCATCACGCATACACCAACGTGGAATACTAATTCTCCCCTCTATCCACATTAATACCAGAGAACGCCGGGAAATGATATCGGATCCCGAGTCTGCTACCCTTCTCGCGCTAGCATTGTAGACGAACGATGTCCTGTTTTGTACATTTTTTTTTGTACGTGACTCATTTACGTGTGTCTTGCAAGCTCTCATTTTTTAATAAACGTGAGAAAACGTGCGAACGGCGTTTCCTTAAATTGTGAGATTTCACCTTTTTCTCTGGCTGGCTCTCTCGAACTAGGCTGAGTTTGTTCGTCGAAAACGATCGTCTCGATCGGAGACTGGAGTCGAGACGAAGAGGAAAGTCTAATCTTTTATTGAAAAGTCATATGTTCGCTGTCTAAAGTCCAAGTACTCTGCAGATTCGTATTGATGCTGAGTGGCAATTGATTTTTATTTTTCTGAGATTATCGACTTTCCTCTCTTCTCTCGGTCAGTTTGCTGTCCCTATTTCATAAGCATTGATCAAATATCCCGCCATCCTTTCGTTGCATTTACTTTGTAGTGCGATTACCGTTCCACCCGCATAAATTTTCGAGCAAAGCCAAAGTTAAAGCTGCTCCCAGAGACGTCAAGCAAACATGGAAGTATTTAAATAAACAGCGGAGTGGATATTTTATTTATATATACATACATATAGATAGATATTTTTTTTTCTTTTCTTTACCTTGATCCGATATCTCATCGGTATGTACATGGTAATACTCATTGTTATGTGCCAGTCAAACTTGCAGACTCGGAGGTTGAGCAGGTCTACTGAATCGGACTTGGCTGGAGATCGCTTTTCTACCCGACCAGCGGCAAGGCAGAGGCGACCGGCCACGTTCCGTAGCTTAAACGCAGTCACCACCCCTCTTCCCCTCCAAAGTTACTTTAAGAGACGTCGCAGTGTCCTCGGAGATGACCGAGCGAGCCTCTCAGAGTGACTTTGGAACATGAACGTAGAACCAGGCACTCGATCATCTCTGCATACTGAGATGTGGTGAGCAAACTGCTGTCCGATTATACGTAGACTATTCCGCATCTGGGGGCGAAAAAAGAATAAAATGCAGGAAAAGATCGATGTACTTCTAAGTTGACGCGAGCGGGGAGGTCGGACCTCCTCTCGGTCGGCTCCTCGGTCGCAAGAGTTGCGAGTTTGATCGGTGCATAGCGAGCACGTCGACGTCGGGTTAACTTTGGCTTGAACGGCACCGGAATCGTTTCGTCGAGATCGGAAAGTCCCCCTTGGCGCATGATCGTCGACGAGAACGCACGCAAGATGCCTCAGAACCAATAAATGGATTCAATCCTGTAATTCAAAGCTTGTCTCGGGAATTCCATTAAGACGGAGCTTAATTTTCAGAGTTAACGAGTCTTTAATTAGAGTACGAGATTTTCGAATTTTTTTAAAAAGGGCCGAAAGATTAATGAGAGTTTATTCAAGTTCAAAGATATTCAATTTTAATCTTTTACAACTGGTTTTGAGACAATCTTACCTCACACAGCTTTTTCTCCTTTTATATATATTTTTTATTTTTATTTATTTTTTTATTTTTTAATTTATTCCTTGTCGCAACTGGCACGCTTAGAGAAGCCCCCCCGACCCGCGATACGTAGGCTTGACGTAGCTTGACAAGGCTCGAGGCTCGTTGATGCGGGTACGCGGGGAAAATAGGTCTGCGAAACCGAGTCGCGCGCGTATGGCACACGCGTGCGGGAAAAGAAAGACTCGGGGAGAGCATGGAAGTCGTCACGCACATCGGAACCTCGTCGGATGTATTTGATACGCGATGGTATCGCTGTAATGCAAGCACTCTCGAGGATTACGGTAATGTCGGTGCCGCCGGACTAAGTCGGATAAGCGAAGATCTGCCGGTGGTCGCAGTCTCGCTCTCGTAGCCCATACGTGGACGTGCGAGATCCCGGCTCGTCGTCGTCGTCTTCGCCTTCGTCATCGTCGTCGCCGCCGCTGTCGTCAGCCTCGTCGCCGCCCTCGCCGATGCCGTCGTCGTCGCCGTCTTCGTCGCCGCCGCCGCCGTCAACGTCTGTAATAATCACGCAGCCCGAGTTGCAAAAAAAAAAAAAAAACGGTCCGGGACACACGCCGGCCGCCGAGAAGCTCAACGAGATGAGAAGTTCCGAGCCCAGTCTCTGTAGCTAGACCGCTGAGATACATTCCGGACACGCGCCCGACACAGACCCTCGCAGGCGCTTAAAAAGATTCACGGATAAAAAAAAAAAAAAAAAAAAAAAAAATCTGTACCCAGTCCCTCTCGGCAGAGTTCTAGAGACACGTGGAGATCGTGAATCGCCGATCGGATCCGTGGTACCGGATTTTTGAGAGACACGGTCGGTGCAAGAACCCGAGAAAAAAAAATAAAAAACCGGACGCAGGTCGTCGGGACACACGAGTTACCCCCTTGATCTCGCGTGATAGAAAACGATCACACACGTGCCGGGTCATCGTCGGTTGTCGCATTACCAAAAACGGAAAAAAAAAAAAAAAAAAAGCGCAAAACCGATAGAACCGCGTCAACAGGAATTGTAAATCGCTGTATTGTAATATGATATGTGATATAGGACGCGATGATAGCCCTCTACGCCGGCATCGTCCACGAAGGATGTACCTCTCGAGGGAGCGAGCGAGCTGAGCTCGAGGGACGAGAGGGCTTCCTCGAGTAGAAGCGAGTGGTCTGGCGGAGGAGCGACGTGGTGTAGCGAGAGGTAATTACAAATATTGCGTCAAGTAATCAAGCAATTATTAACTAATAATATAATATAAATAAGATTACTACGTTGGAAAATAATGATAAATGTTCGTCAGATGTGCCAGATGATTTGAATGGAAATGTTGATTTAATTAACGTTACAATTAACGTTTACGATTGCACCTCTTTACGATACATTATTTAATATTGCAAAAAAAACTTTCGTTTGATAAGACATGGATATCTTTCGATTATGTAATTTTACTCTGTAATAATATAAGTTTGTATAAAAAAAAATGTATACTTAACAGAAAGAGTTCTGTATAATTTATCATAAATATATGTATCGGAATACGCTTTTCTTCAAAAAAAAAGATACATTCAATATTAATTTTTGGAAAGTAATTACTTTGCAAATTGTGTTATCAATGACGGATACTTTTTAGACTTTACAGACCGGCAGCGCGGGGAAAGTATTCGTTCTTACGATACCTTCGTGCACACGCCAAGCGGAGGGAGACTCAAGAATCCGTTCTAGGGTGAGACTGATGTGTGCTAGCACATGTCGATCTCACAGATTTGTCCGGCGCACCTACGGAAGAAGATTCTTCTCGCAGAGACGGGCTCTCCTTTAAGAAGCGCCGCTTCTCCTAAGAAAGAAAACAGGACTCTCAAAGGCGAGTGGAACACGCGAGGTGAATTAACGTGTCGTTCGTCTTTTCTTTGTTAATTAACTTTGGAATTTTTATTTTATTCGGTTTTCTTACGCGTGTGAGAACGATACCCGAAGGGAGCTGGACCGGCGTCTTGGATGCGGTAAAGGTAATCCCCACGTATTCGAACGTACGTTTCCGATCTCACTCTACCCGTTCTCCTGCGATAGAGTGCTGGGATGGACAATTAAGTTAGTTACAATTAAGTTAAGTATAAATTTTTTTTTATACAAACTTATATTATTACAGAGTAAAATTACATAATCGAAAGATATCCATGTCTTATCAAACGAAAGTTTTTTTTGCAATATTAAATAATGTATCGTAAAGAGGTGCAATCGTAAACGTTAATTGTAACGTTAATTAAATCAACATTTCCATTCAAATCATCTGGCACATCTAACGAACATTTATCATTATTTTTCAACGTAGTAATCTTATTTATATTATATTATTAGTTAATAATTGCTTAATTACCTGACGCAATATTCGATCCAATCTTTAATACTCTCATCGTTGTAAAACGTCTATTTGCTGTTTAATAATTTATAAAGAAAAAAATAAGTTGAGAAACATCGTCACGTGTCTGGATGATATGCTGAACATGCAGCTTGTATTTGAAAACACCCAACGAACCAAGTGGAGCATTGTAATCAAATTGTGAGTTGCAACAGTTGATAATAAATTATTAAGCCCATTATTTTTGACAATGTTATTTTATAAATATACCGTCTGCACTTCGTTGCACAATAACATCCACTGCGCCGTCACTAAACTATGGGACTAAGGCAATATAATCATTGTATTGCAGAATGGAGAAATATTTTCGATGGAAAATTTTTTAATAAATATTAATTGTTATCCTAATACACTTGTCTATTTTATTCTTGCGGCAATGGCGTGCGAAACAATTTAAATTAAATTAAAACTTTATTTTGCAAATCGATGATAAGAAAATGATTTAAATAAAGTACATTACGATTTTTTTTTATATAAAACATTACGTTATTATTGTCTTCTCGAACCTTCAAAAACCTTTGCTCAAAGTCGAACTGAAATAACATAAGAGAAGAGTAAAAAAACAAAAAAAAAAAATATGAAGTAAATGTAAGAAATAATTAACGGATCGATGTAGTACGGACATATTTAATAGCCATAGTAAACTTTTATTTCGCGTTTTGCAGACATCAACGGTTTCGCCGAGACTGTGCAGTTTTTTTTTTGTTCCCGATGGATATAGATAAAATTGCCTCTCGAAACTGTTTTGAAGCGATTATCCAGCATTGAGCAGTACTAAAGTGTTCATTAATTCAGAGGATAAATGAACCTAATAGTATCTTTCGTTCTAATCGACACAGCTATAAGTTCGTATCGCTTAATGCGATGATGAACGTTTGGGATGTGTAATTACAGTCGATTCGCGTGTCGAGTGTCTTGTTCTATGACGTTTTTTTCCTTTTTTTTTTTATTACAATTTAGCGTTGTAATGTTATAGGATGACTGACATGCGTGCGTCTTTTCCGTGTTCTTCATCGTTTTCGAAGCTCGTTCAGTAGTCGACAAAGAACAATGACGCGTTTGAACACCATCAGTCGTTCGATCGAGATTGGACTCCGTTTCATCGGGATGTGGCCGGACTCGGCCTACCCGAATCTCTACTGGTTTAGCTACATGACGACGGTAGTAATAGTGCAATATTGTCAATACGCGTACATCTTCGTACATCTCGACTTGAACGACCTTTGGCTTCTCATGGACTCGCTTAGTCTTACTCTAGCGTACAGCCTCGCTTTCCTCAAGCTCCTCGTTCTGTGGTGGAATCGTCGGTAAGATACGCTACTCTGAAAATAATATCTGTTGTATTTTTTCCATGTCTCAAAAAGATTGTGTTGCACAATCTCGGTGAGGAGAAGTGTACGTGAAAATGTTGCCTGTCTAATAAGTTTCTGTACAAACGGTACCTTGACTCGTTCACACATGAAGTAATGTACCTGCAGGATATTCCATTATATCGTGAAGGCGATGAATCAAGACTGGAGTGAATGCGTTATTAATGATCCGTACAGGACCACGATGACGAATATGGCAGATATAGCACGACGTTTCGCTAATGTAATGTTCAGCTTCTATGCGTTCTCCGCGTTTTTTCTGTCGATCGGCGAACATTTGCTACAGTCGATGGACGACGCGAGCCAGCTCAACAGATCTCGAGAACTCCCCATTAAAATGGAGTTTCCTTTCGACGTTAGCAGGTCGCCGATTTTCGAATGCTTTTTAATTGGACAGTTCCTTTACGACCTGGTAATAGCTTTTGTCTGTGGCCTGCTAAATGCATTACTTGTTGCGCTGGTAAGTGCACATTGCGATATCGAACCGATTAAGAAATTAGGATAATAATATTTTGTCGTTCGGTCAATACAATCGATAAGTGTTACGTTAAAGTTGAGAATTAGATATAATTGCATGGCTGGGCATTTAAAGGTACTTCATGTGAGCGGCCAGATCGATATTATGCAACAAGACTTAGTTGAAATTTCCAATGGAAAATATGACAACAGTACATTTCTGCTTGTTATCAAAAATCTTATTTACAAGCATCAAAGAATAATCACTTTATCGGAAAACATCGAGAATTTATATACCCACCTCGCGTTGATGCAAGTCTTGTGGAACACATTAGTTATGTGCTGCACAGGGTTTGTGATTATAATTGTGAGTAACACCGATTGCTTTTCACGTCATAAATAATAATATTGCTTCCTGATATTATTGCAGATCGTTAATTCCGGCGAAGATACTGCGAATTTGATTAAATCAGTTAGCTACTATATTGCAATAGTTATGGAGGTTTTCGTGTATTGCTTCGCGGGAGAGTTTCTGACCGCCAAGGTATAAAAAATTAATCTTTTAATTAAAAATAAAAGTACTGTTAAAAAAAAGAGAGAGAGTTTTTATTAATGTGATATTGATTAACTTATGTATCGTGATTTAAGTTTAAAAATTATTTTATTATTGAAAAGATTTACCGTTTTCACTAACATAAACCGTAAAATATTTTTTGCGGCAAGAGATAAATTTATAGTTAATATTTGTACCTTTTAAACTGTTTGTTTTATTCTTAGAGTAAATCGATCGGAGATGCAATATACGAATCACTTTGGTATAATCTGCCACCAAGCGACAGTCGCATTGTATTGTTCATGATGTTAAGATGTCAAAAGCGATTGACTATCACCGCAGGAAGGTTTATAGATTTGACTTTAGAAGGATTTACGAGTGTAAGACATTAAATGTTATTCGTCTATGTATTTATATGTAACGTTTAATCATGGGTAATATGTTTTTTTTTTTTAGATTATGAAGGCATCTGTTTCTTATGTATCGGTATTAAATGCCATGTATTAAGAACAGAAGTGCGTTAGAGTTTTAAAATTCTTTAACATAGTTCTATAGATAGTTCATCGTCATTGTTAAATGAAGTAGCACAAATTATAAACTTAGGAGAACATTTTAATACAAATTCCCTTTAATTTATTTAATAATTGTACTAATGGTGATTATTTCAAGTAGAGTTTTTTACCCCAAAATATTATAAAAGTTTATTATATCTTTCTAGAAACAACGTATGCACGAACATGTACTTTAATAATATAGGGATTTGTTTCTACGAACGTTAAAAAACGTACCTTTAAAAATCTTTTGCTTGAAACTAGAATTATTTTAATTATTTAATTTTTAATAATTACTTACGTTTCTAGATTACGCTGTAGACCACGTAGCAAACCAGAACAAAACGTGAAAGAGCACGTAGACAAAAGACACGAAGTAGTAACAAAATCGGTTCTTAGATATCAGATACTTTACTACAAATTCTCCTCGCTTCTCTTTTTCCGTTTACGAGTAAGCGAACGTTTTTGCAACTTTTTTTTTTCTTTTTCAATCGGGTATAGCTGAAACAGGCTTTTAGTCGAGTTAGAAATTCATTTCTAAACCAATTATGTATCATTATGCAACTAATAAATTGCTCGCGGCCTTAGATGGGGAGCGGGCATCGTCATCGTTTTCGCTTTTAATACCCGCGAGATTCCAGGAATTAATGTGATGAGGTGCAATTAGAATTGATCGTTACAGCCCGCGGTTCATTGTCTCCGCTATGGTTATTCAGTATTATATTTGTCGTCATCACGCGAGGCATACGACCGCCGTGCGTTTTTTTTACACGTCGTTCATTTATTTTTACTGTACGAGTAGTTTCGAAAGGCCGATGAAACGCTCAACTAGCATTAGTCGCACGGTCGAGATCGGCCTGCGTTTCATCGGTATGTGGCCGGACTCGGCTTATCCGAATCTATACTGGTCAATGTACATGACAATGGTAGTTGTGTTTCAATATCATCAATATTCGTACGTAGTTGCGCATTTTGACGTAAGCAACCTTACGAGTTTGACCGATTGTCTGGGTCTCGCCTTGGCGAACACGCTCGCCTTTTTCAAACTGATTTGCTTGTGGTGGAATCGGAGGTAAGACTTTTGATTTTGATCTTTAGTAATAGAGTTATACATGTAATTTTTTATTTTTTAATTTTTTTTTAAGCTCTCTTTGGAATAAAACCGCCCAGGTAGTTTTTTTTTTTTTTAAAAGATAAATTGTCCGCAGGATATTCTATAATATTTTGACGGCGATGAAAAGAGATTGGAACGACCGCGTAATCAGCGATTCTTACTCCGTCTTAGCGGTAGTCGCGGCTCAATCGCGTCGCTATTCATATGTGCTCATTGGCATCCACATTCTCGCCGGTTTCTTCTTATCCATTGGTGCTTACACGATTCGTATGATGACCAAAATTGACAACTCTCGAGAGTTTCCGATAAAGATGAAGTTCTCTTTCGAGGTCCTGGAGTCACCGCTTTTCGAATGCGTTCTTGCTACGCAAATTCTGTGTATATTATCAATAGCCTCTGTAGTTGGCATGATAAACGCATTGCTTGCCACATTAGTAAGTGCGAAATAAAAAAAATTTTGAAACCTTAAAATCGCTCGCGATTTTAGAAAAAGGAGGAGCTCGGTATTTATAGTTATGGTTTAATATTTTACTTCTTTGTTATTTTCACTGTTTATTATTTTATATGGCAGGTGATTCACGTAGGTGGCCAAGTCGATATCATGCGGCAAGCCATAATGGAGGTACACAGCACCAACGACCTCACTATCTCCCTAAATGTCTTTAGAGATCTTGTTCGACGGCATCGAAAGATTATCGCCTTGTCTAATGACATCGAAAGCCTATTCTCGACCATTTCGTTACTGCAACTTCTGTGGAACACCCTAATCATCTGCTGTACCGGTTTCATGATCATACTTGTAAGCGAGACCGATCCGTCGGATCTTCCGATTAATAATTCGCTCTTTTTCGCAGGCGCTTAGTAGTAGCAAGGCCGCAATGGCAATTTTAATGAAGTCAATGTTCCTTTACATCGCGAAAACGTTAGAAGTCTTCGTGTTCTGCTACGCAGGAGAGTTCTTGAGCTCCAAGGTAAGTAAATGTCTTATACGTGCCCGAACTGATACTTGAAACGATCACGTCATTGGTCGCGTTTCGCATTTTCTTGGTGCTTTTTCAGAGCAAATCGATTAGCGACGTAGTGTACGAATCACTTTGGTACGACATGGTACCGTCCGACAGACGGATTTTATTATTCATAATGGTGAGATCGCAGAAACGACTGACAATCACCGCGGGGAAGGTCTTCGATCTCACTTTAGAGGGATTTATGAGCGTAAGATGTTCGGCAGTAAAATGTAAATAAATAAATTTTTTTTTTACTTTTCGCGTCTTTTTACCGAATTTTTCTTAGGTCATGAAAGCATCTGCCTCCTACATGTCTGTATTGCATGCTATGTATTAAATCGGAAATAGGAATCGTCCGCCCACAGTCTTAGTGAACTTTCCGCGTCGTTAATTAATTATCTGTTGCAAACATTTTTCGACAGATACTTGCTACAGATGCGGAAAGAATGGATTACGAACACATGTATATACGTATTTTAATGATATCATTAGAACCTCATTCGTACAAAAAATATACGAATTATCTCCTCATTACGTTCTTTTGCGTTTAATGTACAGTTTATCTTGAAATTTTTTGTTAGTAATATTTCTCTTTTTCTCTATTCTTTTTATAAATGTTTGAAAGTTTACAACATTCTACCGTTTTATGTGATAATAATGAGTAATTCTTATGGTTCGTTAGTATTTAATATTTAACGTTGTCGGATATTAATATTTGTGGCAAAGAATCTTATCTAAAATTATAACCATTTACGTGAAGCGGTAAATTGGTAAATTTCACGCTGCTGTCCAGTATAAATTGTTAAAAGAAAAAAAAAAAGATAATTGATACAAAGTTTCACAGCGAAACCATATTATCAGCGTCAGAAAATTATTCCTACATTTTCACGGAATGATATCCACGAGTTCTTCGTATCGTTACGTTTAAATCATTTGGTAGAATTGGCAATAATGATTTCTGCGTGCGTCTTTTTTTTCCCCTGATCGCGCGAAAAAAAGATGTGTAATCGCCTGTCATTGCAACGTTCATTATTCCATGACTGTCATTGTATCGCAAGATACGTCCGTTAATTGCGATTGATCGAAGCTGACGCCGCTTCATATTTTTTTCTACGGGGTAGTTTTGCTTTTTGCACAATCGCCAACTGCGCACAAGGGAGTAGGGAAAAGTACGAGAGTTTTAGGATCCCGTTTACGTGTTTTTCTCACGACGCAGCTTCGTTTTTCGCATTTTAGATCTGTTTCACTTAAGCGAAAGAAGCGACGATTCGGTCAAGTGATATTTAGATGTAAATCCGTGCTTCTACGTAAAAAATCGGAATGTAGACGGCGTTAGGCTGCTTAATGTCGAACTTATTCATTCATTTTTTAGATGCTTTTGAACACTGATTTTTCTCTTTCATCTGAAAAATAATAAAATAATTTTTAATACAATATTTGATTTATTTAAGCAAGCTGTAGACAGAATAATCTCACGAAACACTTAACAACTATAACGTCATTTCTCTCATAGTACATTTTCTCGTTTCCTTGACACTAAGATTATGTTCTTAGGGCGTCGCGTGTAGCGCATAATACCGGTCTAATAATTAAAAGCACGAACACGCGCGAGATCTAGCGACTCACTCTCTTGATTAACATAATCTAACGTATCATTACGTAGTCTCTAAGTGTGAACGCGGAGAATAAATCCGGATTAATAATGCAGCTCATCATTCTCTACATCGGTATTACGTAGAAACCCTTTACTTTTTGCGTTGCAGTATCCGAGTATTAAACTCTACATCGCAAACTGGCAGTTTCTCCATTTCCATCCAGTTTTTCTCCCGTTCTGAAATCGTCATCAGTTGTAAAAGAACACGTAGTAAACCATATCGAAACGCGAGTGAATACACAGGTACAGAGGACAAAGAAAAAAAAGAGTGATAGAAGATCGCTTCTTAGATAACAGATAATTTAGTATAAATTCTCCTCGCTTTTCTCTTCCCGTTTACGTATATACGCGAACGTTTCCGCAGTTTTTTTATTTTTATTTTTTTTTTTTTAATCGGACATAGCTGAAACGGACATTTAGTCAAGTTAGATATTCATTTTTAAGCCAATTATGCATCATTATGTAACTACTAAATTGTTCACTGCCTCGGAAGGGGAGCGGGCACCGTCGTCGTTTTCGCTTTTAATACCCGCGAGATTCCAGGAATTAATGCGACGCGGTGCAATTAGAATTGATCGTTACAGCCCACGGTTCATCGTCTCTGCTATGGTTATTCAGTATTACACTTTTGTCGTCATCACGCGAAGCGTACAACCGACGTGCACTTTTTTACGCGCTGACGTGACCGGACGGTCTATTTTTACGGTACTAGTAGTTTCTGAAAAAGCTATGAAACGTTCAACCACTATCAGCCGTGCGGTCGAAATCGGTCTTCGTTTCATCGGCATGTGGCCGGACTCGGCTTACCCGAATCTCTACTGGTCTATGTACATGACGATGATAGCCGTATTACAATATCATCAATATTTGTACGTCATCGTGCATTTTGACATGAGTAATCTTTCGATTTTAACCGATTGCCTGGGCCTCGCCCTGGCGAACACGCTCGCCTTTTTTAAATTGTTTTGCTTGTGGTGGAATCGGAGGTAAGACTTTATGGCTTCGATCTTCTCATTTAAGAAAGAAGTGACGCTTAAAAATTATTATACTTTTCCTGGGGCTTTTTCTTGCTTGCGATAAAACTGATTAACGCGTGAGGTTTCTCGATAAAAGCTTGGACTCTCTGCAGGATATTCTATAATATCCTGGCAGCAATGGATAGAGACTGGAACGACCGCGTTATCAGCGAGTCTTACTCCATCCTGACGACGGTCGCGGCTCAATCGCGTCGTTATTCCTTTGTGCTCATTGGCATCCACATTCTAGCTGGTTTTTTCTTATCGATTGGTGCTTATGCGATTCGCACGATGAATAAAGCTGACAATTCCCGAGAGTTTCCGATAAAAATGGAGTTCTCTTTTGAGGTCCTGGAATCGCCGCTGTTTGAATGCGTTCTTGCCACGCAAATTTTTTACACGCTGTCACTGGCGTCCGTGGTTGGTATGATTAATGCGTTGCTCGCTACATTGGTAAGTGTACAATAAATTAAATTAAAAATTATTCGAGACTTTAAGTCTCCGATCTCATGACTTTAGAAACAGAAAAACTCGTCGTTTGTAGATGTAGTTGAATATTTTAGTTAATTTATTTTACTTTTAAAAATTTGTTTATTGTGAACTGCTTTGTACGGCAGGTAATTCACGTGGGTGGCCAAGTAGATATCATGAAACAAGCCATAATGAAAGTACATGGTGATGTCGATGAACTCGGTACCTCTTTAACCGTATTGAGTAATCTCATTCAAAGACACCGGAAGATCATCGCGTTAGCCGACGACATCGAAAATCTTTTCTCGGTCATTTCGTTGTTGCAATTATTGTGGAACACTCTAATCATCTGCTGCGCCGGCTTTATGATGATTCTAGTAAGTAAAGTTAATCTAATCTTCTGGTTTTCTGACATTCTGATCAGCAATTTGTATTTTCTCGCAGACTATCAGTAGCGGCAAAGCCTCAATGGCAATTTTAATGAAGTCAATGTTTCTTTACATCGCGAAAACGATAGAAGTCTTCGTATTTTGCTACGCGGGGGAGTTTTTAAGCTCTAAGGTGAGCAGTGTAACGTTTCGTTATCTTCTGAACGTTCACATTGACGTATTTTTATTTTTAAAGCTACGCGTAATAAACAGCTAATTAAAACGCGATTTATCGCCAGGAATATATTGCCATCGTAATATTACGCCGTTGCTAATAAATTCTATTACTCTATTCGTTGTTTGTTAATGATTATTGGTGGGACACGTAACATGTTTGGTAATAAATGGTATTAAAGTGATTATCTTATTAATGTGTTTTGATTCCGGTCGCGCTTTTCAGAGCAAATCGATTTGCGACACGGTATACGAGTCACTTTGGTACAATATGATGCCGTCCGATAGTCGGATTTTATTGTTCATAATGGTGAGATCGCAGAAGCGGCTAACTATCACCGCGGGGAAGGTCTTCGATCTCACTTTAGAAGGATTCATGAGCGTAAGATATTTGGCAGTGAATAATAGATAAATAAAGTTCTTAAAATTTTTCTGCGCTCTCTCACAAAATTTTTCTTAGGTCATGAAAGCATCTGCTTCGTACATGTCTGTGCTGCACGCTATGTATTAAATCGGGAAAAGGTGTATCATCTCTCAACAGTTTTAATGAACTCTTGCGTCAGTGATGAACTACCTGTTTTGACAAATAATTGTTAGATAGACGTAAGAAAAATGGATTGTATAAACATATATATATATATATATACATATACATATATATATATTTTAATAATAATATTAGAACGTTATTTGTATAAAAATAGAATAAATATCTCCATATTGCGTCTTCTTGTGACGATTAATAATTTAATCTTGCTATCGGTAATATGTCTTTTTCTCTTTACTCTCTTTATTAAAAAAATATTGTTATATTTTTAAAAGAAAATTATCCATCAGTTTTTACGTATTATCGCACTTAAGTCTTCTGCATTGACGATAATGATTTCTGCGTGTAGTTTTTGTTTCTGATTGCAAGAAAAGAGATGTGTAATCGCCTGTCATTGCAATTCAGTTTATTATCTCGCGACCATCATTGTGTCGCAAAAAACGTAATCGCAATTGATCGAAGCCAGCGCTACTTTATACATTTTTTTTACGGGGTAATTTTACTTTTTTTTGCAAAATTGCTAATTACGCGTGAGGAAGAGGGAAATACAAATGGAAAAGTTTAAAGACCTCGTTCCCTTGTTTCCCTCGCGACGTTGTTTGTCTCTTTGTTGTCAAGATCCATTTTATTTGAGCAGAGGAGACAACGTGAGCGATTCGGTCAAGTATTATATCGATGTAAATTAACTAGCTGCTGTGTTAACAAGTCCCAGAAGTTCTCTGTTGAATATCGGTCGTGATCAAAAGTTCAAAACCATCGAGTCGCTTCGATTTTGCATATTTGCTTGTTACATTTTTGGTGGAACTGGGTTGAAACTGCCTGAAAATTAAAAAAATAATTTGTAATATAATTATTTGATTTATTCGAAACGATTGTTGACAGAGAAATCCGCGAAATACTTGTACAGGTACTGTAACGTCGTTTCTCTCATAATGCATTATCCCGTTTCCTTGACACTAGGATTATGTGCTTAAGGCACTGCATGTAGAGCATAATCCCGGTCTAATAATTAAAAACACGAGCATGTACTAGGTACCGCGACTTACTCCCTTGATTAACATAATCTAACACATCATTACGGAGTCTCTAAGTGGAATGGAGGATAAATCCAGATTAATAATACTATCTATCATTCCGCACGCTGCTGTTACGTTAAAAGCCTTTATTTTCTGTTTTGTTGGCGTGCACTTGAGTACTCAAATTAGCGCAGTGTCTCTGTTTCCGAATGTGAGTACTTTTTTCTAATGCCGTGTATAAAAAATGTACTTACTGATTTTATTATTTAACGACGAGGACGTAATACTGTCTAGTTCTTACACGTTCGGCACGTCATTTTGAACGGGCCTTCCTCCCTTTCCAGAGCGAGTCCATTACCATTTCTGCACACGAGGCATTTTGATACGAGTTCTCCATTAGCGAACGTCGAATTTTTATCGTCGACAATTGTCGGATCTCAGAAACGTTTAACAATCACACCTGGAAAAATAATGTTCCGTTATTCTCCCTGAATTTTACTTCTTTGGAAAAACCAGAAATTAGACTGTATAATAAAAGTACTTGATTTTTCCGATAAAATTATATTACCAAGAGGCAAGGTTGCAAGAGAAACAGCTGACTTGCAGCGAGCTATTTTTTTAATTTTCTGTTATTTTATCTCGATGTCTTTGTTACATTATGGTCAAAGTACACATTGTGTCTTTCCGACATAGACCATTAATGAAATGTTAAAACGTTCATGCGAATAATGAGTTTTCTCTCTCTTTCTCTCTCTCTCAAATTATCGTACCGTGAGACGTACATGTAATAGTGATTGATCCGTGCTCACCCGAGTGGGGGATGCAACTCGTGGGGATGCACTCGTAGAGGTAGACAATGCACCCTCATTTCCGTTTTATCTTGTGTACCGATCAAATGCGCTGAAACTAATTATTATTTTTGCAAAATTTTTCAAATTGTTAACAAATGACAGTCACAAGCACTGTCAGCTCAGCGCTGACCATTGGCCTTCGATTTTTCGGCATTTGGCCGGGTGTTCGGTATTCCACCGTTTATTGGTTCAGTTTCATGTCGAGTCTGTTGATTGTGCAATATTTCCAGTATTTATACGTGTTTAATCACCTGAAGATTAGCGAGCTGTCGAATTTGGTCGACAGCTTGATCGCCACCTTCGATTACAGCCTGTCGTTTCTTAAATTGGGCAGTCTGTGGATGCATCGGCGGTAAGATAACGTATTCCAGCTTGATAAATCCGTGTTCGAGGCGTAAGATTGCTTCTCGGTTTCTCTATCTGGAAATAAATTCATATCCGTCAGCTAAGTCTATAATTTTAAACAGCGAGATGTAAGAAGAAAAATATTCTTTATATCTGTAAAGATTGAACAAAGTAATTATTGAGGACCGATATATTGCAGAATTTTCAATCGTATATTGACCAATATGGACAAGGATTGGTTCGAGTGCGCTAATATCGATCAGCATTTGCATATAATGAGAATCAAAGCTAATATATCGCATCTTTTTTCTAATAGCTTGTTGATCTTTAATACGATCGTCGCAGCGCTTTACCTCTCAGGCGATTACATAATTCATTTCATATTTCTATCCGGTCATTACAACGACACTTTACGGCAATTTCCCATAAAGATACAATTACCATTTGAAATGCAATGCACGCAGTCGCCGATATTTGAGATTATCGTTGTAATAATATTTGTACACGCGATGTTACAAGTATGGACAATCGCAACTCTAAATGGATTAATCTTCACTTTGGTAACTCATGTGTATTTATCATTTTGCATCTATCATTTTTTATATAACTAGTGGTGTGCACAAATTTATAAAAATAAAAATTTTTACGTGAACATTTTACGGTATACAGTTTGCCGAATTTTTGTTGCACGTAACACAGTACGCTATATACATATATTGTATATGAACTTGTTATATTTTCATACTAAAAATTTTACAGTTTTAAAAATTATGTAAAAAATATTTTTAATAACAGAGGTTTTTTTTTTATACATAATATTTGAAAAAAAATTTAAGTACATTATAGGTGCTCCATGTAGGCGGACAAATTGACATAATATGCCACGAGTTGAAAAGTTTCTCCAAAGATACTCTTCTTCGTTACTTTCCCGTGTCTTCATTTAGAATGTTGGTCGAAAGGCATAACAAAGTCATTTCGTTTTCCGAAAATATCGAACAACTTTTCTCCTTTATCGGACTGATGCAAGTCGTTTGGAACACCTTACTTATTTGCTGCCTCGGATTCGTCCTAATAATTGTAAGTAACATATTAAATGTACAATACGATTGTTGCGTTCTGTATTTTATTCATTTCGATTTCTGTTCTTTATCGAGCCAGTCTGTTTATAATGAAACTGGTGTTTTCATGTTAGTAAAAACCGTTTTTGCTTATCTTGCCATAACAACGGAAGCCTTTATCATTTGCTTCGCCGGGGAATATCTCAGTTTGAAAGTAAGTATTTAAACTTAATCGTAAATTTTTATATTGCGATTTTTTTTCTGCAGTAACTTTGCGATATTTGTGTAATTTTTCAGGGCGCACTAATTGCCAGAGCAACGTACGAAACATTGTGGTATGACATGCCGTCAGATCGCAGCAAATATATAATATTTATAATAATGAGATCGCAGAAACGACTTGCAATCACGGCAGGAAAAATGATGGATTTGTCATTCGAAACTTTTATGACTGTAATTTTTTGAAATTTTTTATCGGAACATTAGTTAAATCTTAATTTATTGCAACATGTGTCTTTTAAGTATGAATATAATTTATGGATCTAAATTAATATTTGATGTTTTTATGTTTTCTTTTTTCTAGATTATGAAAGCGTCAGCGTCATACGTGTCTGTTTTGTATGCAATGTATTGAAATTGACAAAGTTACGCGTAATCATTTAAAATTGTATATAATTAATATAAACTGAGGTAAATAGATAATAAAGTTGTTATTGTTAATAAAGTTATAAGAAATTATACAAATTAAAATTGCATTTTATATCAAATTAACGTATGTGCTAATGATCTTTATTCCTTGTATATTATTAATATCTTTTTATATTATTTTCAATTATTTTAAATTATAATTATTAAATCTTAAAACATTTATGCAGCCGCAGGATTTTGCTTTACGTCAACTTGACAAACTAGTTTTTTATTAAAACACTGTGCGTTTGTTTTATTTGTTTTATTTGTAACCAGATATTTATAATGCCTTTAATTCCATATTATTTAAAGTTTTGTTCAACAAATAAAATGATCCTAATAACGCTTTAAATTAGTAAAGGAAATTACTTGTTATTACGTTCTCAGTTAGAGTTTTGCTGTTCACCCCTCGTCATGCATCTTCAAAGGCCAGAAATATAATTGCATGAGCACAATTTATTTCCTTCTGCCTCGAATATCTAATGTCTAATTGCAATAATCACTAGCGTTTAATGATCGTCATTGTACAAAACGGAGCGTACGTCCGAACTTTGCTTTCTTGTCTCTATAATGTTCGCATCGTCAAGGAAGAAAGACCGAATAAAAAAAGAAATTATCGAGCAGCTTTTCTCATTTTTCTTTTACTTTAGCTGCGTAATATTCTCCTTCACGGCCAGAGTATACGCGCATTGTAAGACTGTTTATGAAATTATAGTTTATTAAAATAATGAGCACCGTCTCGGCTTATCGTTACACTGTAGGACATGTAATAGCGATTGATCCGTATTTACCCGAGTGGGGGATGCGCCGCGCGGAGAACGAACCTCGAGAAATGAACGCACCCTCATTTTTCTCGAACCTGAAGTACGGAACAAATGTGCCGAAACTAATTTTTATTTTCCTACGTTTTTAATATATTATTCGCGGATGATAATTCCGTCCAGTGTCAGCCCAGCGCTGAAAGCTGGCCTCCAGTTCCTTGGAATGTGGCCAAACAGGCATTCCATCGTTCATTGGTTGGGTTTCATGCTGAGCATGCTAGTCTCACTGTACTTCCAATTTTTGTACATATTCGACCACCTGAAGCTTAGCGAGCTGTCGAATCTCGTTGACTGTTTGATTGTGACTCTAGATTATAGTTTGACGATGTTAAAAATGACCAGTCTGTGGGTACATCGCCGGTAAGATGTCAAAGTGTGAAGCAGCCCAACCGTAACTTCATAAACTGCCTTTCGAAAAGATAAGAATGACAGATTAAAATAGTTTTTTTTTTTAGAGTTTTTTATAAAATACTGATTGACATGGATAACGATTGGCGCGAGTGCATCAATGCCGATCACCATTTGTGTATGATGACGATCAAAGCGAACATATCGCATCTTGTTTCCAATGCTTTGTTGAGTTTAAACGCGATTGTCGCGATACTTTATCTTTTAGGCGACTATGTAATTCGTTCCGTGTTTTTTACTTTGAGCTACAACGACACGTTTCGACAATTTCCCATAAAGATACAGTTCCCTTTTGAGACTCAGGAGTCACCGATATTTGAAATTCTCGTTGTTACATTAATATTACATGTTATAATGCATTCATGCGCCATCGCTATTTTGAACGGATTAATTTTAACTTTGGTAATTTATACTCGTACAATTGCTGTAAAAAAAAAAGAATGTTACACGACATAATAATGATTTTTGTAAAAGTTTAAGTATATTTTAGGTGCTTCACGTAAGCGGAAAAATTGATATAATATGTTACGAATTTAAGAACGTTTCAAAAAGTGTTCTTTTGAATGAATCTGCCGTACATTTATTTGGAGCGTTAATCGAGAGGCATAATAAAATTATTTCGTTCTCAAAGAATATCGAATCGCTTTTCTCTTTTGTCGCGTTGATGCAGGTCGTTTGGAATACGTTAGTTATTTGCTGCCTAGGATTGATTTTCATAATTGTAAGTACTGTAATAATGAGATAATAGATATCACAGTTAATTAATTTTCTAATTAATTTATTGAATTAGTCTATTCATAACCAAACGGGGATTTTCATATTAGTGAGAACGATTTGTGCCTATTTCGTTGTGATGATTGAAGCTTTCGTTATTTGCTTTGCTGGAGAGTATCTCAGTTTGAAGGTAATTATTCAGAACAATAATACTCACACACAGTGTTTTAGTAATAATTAAATATATTAATATGATAAGTATAATGTAATAATTTTTTTTAATGTAATTTACTTTAAAAAAAAATGTATTAAAAATGTTAT
This sequence comes from Cardiocondyla obscurior, assembly GCF_019399895.1. Classification (NCBI taxonomy): domain Eukaryota; kingdom Metazoa; phylum Arthropoda; class Insecta; order Hymenoptera; family Formicidae; genus Cardiocondyla; species Cardiocondyla obscurior. The sequence goes on from NC_091864.1 coordinate 9,398,318, forward strand.
AATTAATTTTAGAAAGAAATTTGTTGCACTTCTGTTACCTGTATTAATAGTCGTAATAAAATACTTTCAATTTTTAGAGTAAATTAATTGGCAATGCGATATACGAGACGATGTGGTACGATATGCCATTGGGTCAGAATAAAATTATAATATTTATAATAATGAGATCTCAGAAACAATTGACGATTACGGCAGGAAAAATGATGGATATGTCGTTTGAAACTTTTACAAGTGTAATTTCCAAAGTTTTTTTAGGGCATTTAATTATTTAAGGATAATTTTTTTTTATATAAAATTATATAAGTTGAAGTTTGATGTGACATAAGTGTAAACTTTTTTATTAACAACTAATAACAAGTTAATTTTCTAAATTTTAACTTTTCTAGATGATGAAGGCATCGGCGTCATATATATCCGTTTTAAATGCTATATATTAATACGAAAAAAAGCATTATATATGATAAATTAATGTTATAACTAATATAAATCAATAAAGTTAAATTATATGTATCGACAATAAAGGCAATTTAATTTATTGATGAATTAATGAACGTTATATATTAATAGTTAAGTAATTCGATAAATTAAAATCAAATTTGATAAAACATTTGCATAACTTCTCTCTAGTGCATTGTCGTTGTTAGTAATATTTTTTTAAATTCTTAAACTCAAAAGTGTTATATCTTCGAAATTTATTCCACAAGTTTTGTATCATAGTACTTCCTTCATTGCTAGAGGAAATTATTTCCTACCGTACAAATCGATTGCAGCCAGTTGTGCAGACTAGACGTTGAAATATACGAACGCAATTCAGTTACATTAGCTCGGAATATTAAATAGATAATTACTACAATTCTCTTTTTCTCTGTTAAGCATTTTTGCAATTGATAGGAAATATGGTGAATCTGCTTTTTTTTTCTAGTCGACATAACCGCGTCAACAAAGAGAGAACTTTGTAAAAAAAGACAGTCACGCGGTAATATCATTTTTTTTTTCTTTCAGCTGTATATTATCTTCGTTATTTTCCGGTCGAAGTACACATCAAGGGATCGTTCGCGAAATTGCAGTATAATAGAATAATAAGTTCTTTCTTCAATTATTATTTCATAGTATGCCGTTATAATGCGTGTAATAACAATTGATTCGTATCCATTTGAGTAGGAGAGATGCACCGTGTGGGGGTGCATTTGAAAAAAAATAGATGACATCCCCTCATTTCCTTCTCAACTGGGGAGAACTTTTCAGTCGTTGGAACAGTCGTGCAAAAACTCTCCCTCTTTACGTTTTAAACGCTATTGGCAAATGATAATTGCAAAAACTGTCAGCCCGGTGCTGAAAATTGGCCTTCGATTTCTCGGAATTTGGCCAGATGTCTCGTATTCGGCTGTTCATTTATACAGCTTCATCCTCAGCATGCTGATCGTACAGTACTTCCAGTACGTGTACATTATGGAGCACTTAAAGATCAGTGAGCTCTCAAATCTCATTGATGGCCTGGCTGTGACTTTCGATTACAGCTTAACGCTTTTCAAAATATTCGGCTTGTGGATGCATCGTAAGTAAGTCATTTTAATTACATATAATTAATTATTTTCTCCTAGGTTTTTTTTAAACATTAGTTTATTTAACTTAAAATTGATTTAACATCATTATTTAAACTTTAGTTTGAATTTTAATATTGTTAAAAAGAAAATGCAAAAATAAAGTCTTCTACCTGAAATGTTTAATAAATAAAAATAATGTATTGCAGTGTTTTTCATAAAATTTTGGCCGACATGGATAACGATTGGCTCGTGAGCGCTAATATTGCCGAGCATTCTTACATGATGACAATTAAAGCGAATATATCGCATTTTATTTCTAACGTTATATTCACTTTTAATACGATTGTGGGAGTATTTTACTTCTTGGGTGACTACGCAATTCGCTCTATAATCCAATCGGCGGATTACAATAATACTTTGCGCCAGCTTCCGATAAGAGTACAGTTTCCTTTTGACACTCAGCAATCGCCGTTGTTCGAAATTCTTGTAGCAACCTTATTTATACATGTAATGCTACACGTCAGTATAATTAGCATTCTAAACGGACTAATTCTTACTTTGGTAACTGTCACATGTCACGTCTGCATTTTAATTGCGTACTCGTGCTTTTTTTTAATATTTAAAATGTTATTTTTTTTAACGATAATTATTCATACAAAATAATAAGCGTTTCTGAAAATTTAAATATTTTAGGTGGCACATATTAGCGGACAAATCGATATAATGTGTCATGAATTTAAGAATATCTCTGAGACTGTTCTTTATCGCGAGTCCACCTCAATTACGTTGGAAACGCAGATCAAGAGGCATAAAAGAATCATCTCGTTTTCAGAGAACATCGAGAAGCTCTTCTCTTTCATCGCGCTAATGCAAGTTATATGGAACACGTTAGTTATTTGTTGTATAGGATTTATCATTATAATTGTGAGTAATGCAATTCGCGCACGGTGCTATCGCATATAGCATTTATTTCTCTCTTTATTTATTTATCAAACTAGTCCATTCATAACGATACCGGTGTTTTCGTGTTAGTGAAATCCGTTCTCGCTTATGTCGTCATAATGGCAGATTCCTTTGTCATGTGCTTCGCCGGAGAACATCTCAGCCTCAAAGTAAGTATTTAAATAAATATTTAAGAATAAATATAATTACGGAGAAAACGTCGCAATTCACTTCGTTTGCTTTTAGAGTAAATTAATTGCCAATGCAATATACGAAACTTCGTGGTACAACATGCCGGTGCGTCAAAGTAAAGTCATAATATTCATAATAATGAGATCTCAGAGACGACTGGTGATTACGGCAGGAAAAATGATGGATATGTCATTCGAGACTTTCACGAGTGTAACTTTCTACATCTCTTGTGGATTAATTATTAATTAAAGACAAATTTATTTTATTCGTAAACTTGATTTTAGGATCTACTGAAGTATATGTTCTTTATGATTTTGTTTTATCGAATGTTAGAATTAATCTTTTATTTTTTATTCATATTTTTTAGATTATGAAGGCATCAGCATCATACGTGTCTGTCCTGAACGCAATGTATTGACGCGAAAAGAAGCATGGTACATCACATTTTCTAAAATAATATTGTAATTAATATGAATTAATAAGTTGAAATATATTGATAATAACAAGAAATTTAAATTATTAGTAAATTAAAATTCTTTATTTATTAACAGTTAATAACGCGTGGTTATCAGAACTTTAATTATTGATTTTTTTTTTTTTTAAATTAAAAATTATTCGTCTTCAGTCAGTCGCGTTGTTTTCCTCTCATTTTATTTCTCTCAAACCAAAAGTTGAACTGCACGATCGCAATTTAGTTCCATTTGCTTAGAATATTTAATGTGTAATTCTTGTTCTTTGTATGTCTAATAATCTTTAAAATTAGTAGAAAAAGTAGACATTCAACGTAAGACACTCAATTTTTTTGTCCATATGATTGTAATGACATAAAATACCAAAAAAAAAAAGAAACTGACGTGCGATGCAAGATACTTTTTTCTGTTACCTATAAGTTATACGTTACCGTTATTTCCCGGTCGAAGTGCACGGTCGCGTTCACGGAATTATAGCATTATCAAGTGATGAGTTTTGTTTCGAGTTGTCCTGTCAGTACGTACGTATAATAGCGATTGATTCATATTCACGAGTGGGGATGAATCGTGCACGGACACCGAGGAGAAATGATCGTTGCTCCCCATTTCTTTTTTAACTGCAGTATCGAACAAATGTACGAACGTTGAGTATTTTATTTTATTTTATTTTTTTTTTTACGTTTCGAGAAACATTGGCAAATGGTCATTACAAATACCATTAGCCCGGTGCTGAAAATTGGCCTCCAGTTCCTCGGGATTTGGCCGGATGTCTCGTATTCCGCTGTTCACTGGTTCGGCTTTATGTCGACCCTTATAATTGTACAGTACTTCCAGTATGCGTACATTTTTCAACACTTAAAGATCAGCGAGTTCTCGAACCTTATTGACGCCCTGACTGTGACCGTAGATTACAGTTTGACGTTTTTTAAATTAATCGGTCTGTGGTTGCATCGCCGGTAAGATATTTTAATTGTTTGCTTGTTTTTCCGTATTCGATTAATTGCCGAAGCGAAAATTTCCCTTAGTCTTTTAATACATTGTTAGTTTATGCACTGTGCATCGATAATGTTAATTGTTGAATTTTTTAAAATATTTTTATTTTTTTTCGAAAGAAAATGCAACGTTTATCTGGAATATTTAATAACTAGAAATAATATATTGCAGAGTATTTCATCAAATTTTAGCTGATATGGATAGTGACTGGCGCGAGTGCAACGATATCGATCAGCACTTGTATCTGATGACAATTAAAGCTAACATATCGTATTTCTTTTCGAACCTCATGTACAGCATCACTATGATTTTTACCGTGCTTTATCTTCTAGGAGACTACATGATTAACTTTATATTCGTAAACAAAGATTACAACGTTACTTCGCGACAGCTTCCTATAAAGTTATACTTACCCTTCGAAACTGAGCAATCACCGGTGTTCGAGCTTCTCGTTGTACTAATATTTATACATGTGATGTTACACGTCAGCATACTTACTATTCTAAATGGATTAATTCTTACTTTGGTAACTTCCACAAGTCACACTTGCATTTTGTTCTTTATTCATTATTTTTTATATTTTTTTTAAGTAAAAAATTGATTTATTCTGAAAGCTAATAGCTCGTGAGAATTTAAATGTATTTTAGGTGCTGCACGTCAGTGGGCAAATCGACATAATGTGCTATGAATTTGAAAATATTTCAAAAAACGCTCTTCTTCATAAATATACTGTGTCTTTGTTTCACATGCAAATCAAGAGGCATAACAAGATTATTTTATTCGCTGAAAACATCGAGAAACTCTTCTCTTTTATTGCTTTGATGCAAGTTATTTGTAACACCTTGGTCATTTGCTTTCTAGGGTTCTTTTTCATTATTGTAAGTTCCGTAATTAATGCGCGATAATTAATATTGTATATAGAATTTATTTTCTTTTCTCTTTATCGAACTAGTCTTTATATAACGAATCCGATGTTTTCGTATTAGTGAAAACCGTCCTCGCTTATCTCGGGATAATGTGCGAGCCTTTCGTCATTTGCTTAGCCGGGGAACATCTGAGTTTTAAAGTAAGTATTTACGGAATTAGTTAAAAAAAAAATTAATTAACACAAGATTTAATAGGACGTAATACTTTACATATAGTAATAATTGATTAAAGCGCGGTATGTATTCAATACTTGCGGAAGAAAAGCCATGTGATATTGGTTGTTTTTAGAGTAAATTAATCGCCGATGCAACATACGAATCCTTGTGGTATGAACTGCCGTCACGTCAAAATAAAATTATAATATTCATGATTATGAGATCGCAAAGACGATTGGCAATCACGGCGGGAAAAATGATGGATGTCTCATTCGAAACTTTTACAAATGTAAATTCTTATAATCTAGCTTTTAAAATACATTTCTCTTATGTTTTTTTTTTGTAAATAATCTGCCGCGTGTATTTTTTTATACACAAATATAATATATATTAAACATAATTTTCTTTTTTAGATTATGAAGGCATCGATATCATACATATCCGTTTTGAACGCAATGTATTAATGCCGAAAAGCTACGTGTTATAAATGCATTTTTAATTTAATGTATTTGATTAGTAGCGAAATATTTTATAGTGTACGAATAACGAAATGTTTCTAACATTTTCAAGTAGAAACTTTTTGCTTTTAAAATTTCTTTCTCGAAGGGGGGAAAGAGATTGTTTTTTCACTCCGCTCTCGGAGTCATTAAAGAAAATTACTCATTATTACGTCCCCCATTCAGAAAGTTTTTCCCTATTATCTCTCTTAAAAACCGAAGGTTAAGCTACTCGAATGTAATTTAGTTCCTTTCGCGCAGAATAGCTGATACATCATTTTTACTGTCCTTCCGCTGTAGGTTTAATTATTTTTGCAATGTAGAGAACACGATGGACATTTGTTTCTTGATGCGGCTGCGTTGCTAAGAAACGCATTTTGCAAAAAAAAGCCTGACTTGCGCACCGATGTGTTCATTTAGCATTCAAACCTGAGATCTTTGCTGTACGTATTATGATGCTAGACCACCAATAGAATTACCGGGTATCAATGCAAATAACAATAGCTCTATTTCGATTTGCTGTTACTACGCAATAGGTAACGGCACCATATTTATTCGAGTGGGGGTGTTTTGCGTGAGGTTGCTTTTAAAGAACTGCCGATGTACTTACAGTTCTTTTTCAGGGCAAAGAATTAAATACGTTGAGGGTGATCTTTATTTCCTCGCGATCTTGACACCGTTCGTGAATGACAGTCGCAACTTATCGTCAGTTCAATGCTGAAGATCAGCCTCCAGTTATTTGATGTGCGGCCGGATGTGTCGCGGTTCTATTTCTTACATCGTTAAATCCCAGGAAGACAATAGTACTCGTGATAATAAAATCGCCAACTGGTAACCGGCTCAAGAAGAAAAAAAAACTTATCTCTAGAAACTTTCAGGTAAATCTTTAAATAATTATTTAATAGTTGGCAATAAATTTTAGTACTTATTAGAAAATATGTACGTACGCGTAGAGAAATAATAGTCTTTCATTACTTGTTGTTTAAATAAAATATTAATGTCGCAAATATTAATGCAATATGTGTAGTTGATGTCCACTTTTTCTCGCAATTACGTTCTGCAACAATTTAATTATTACATTATTCGAGGAAATTATTCGTTGTTTCTACTCTTTAATATTTTTAGTTAAATATTCATTACTGCATTATTCGAATTTGCCGTACGAGGGATGTACGGTGCACGTTATTACGCTATTTGAATTTAATATATCAGAAGAATACAACGGTGCTTTTTCTTCTATCTTCTTAAAAGCTCGCGATCGATGCGATGAATACAATTCCGTTGTCCAGAACATTCAAGATATAATTATGAACTTTTATATCGCCCTAATTACAAAGATTATCTTTATCTAGAAAACGGTGCATATCCATTTTCTTTTCTTTTTTTTACGGCATTGTCAGTAGGAAGAGATGATTCAACGCGCAATTTTTTGTTACTTCAACCTATACATTATAAGACCGCTAAAGAAACACATAATGCTCGCATGAGATAATTCTATCTCGAATTGCTATTATGCACAATGTGTAATAGCGATTGATTCGCGTTCACGTGAGTGGGAGCGCGCCGCACGCGCACAAGGTTTGCACTTAGAAAAACTGTCAGTTCCTCATCAGTTTTCTCTTATGGTCGCAGCAAACGGATGCGTTGATCTCTACCCTCGCATTTTTTAAGAGAAATTCTTAACGAATGATAACCACGAGCACCGTCAGTCCGGCGCTAAAAATCGGTCTGCAATTGCTTGGTATATGGCCGGGAGTGTCACATTCCGCGCTTTATTGGCTAACTTTTATGTCGAGTATAATAGTCATTCAGTACTTTCAATACCTGTACATACTCGAGCACTTCAGGATCAGCGAGCTGTCAAATCTCGTCGACGGCTTGTCGCTGACTTTAGATTACAGTTTGACGTTTCTCAAACTGGCCAGTCTATGGATACATCGCCGGTAAGACACGTTGCGCGTTTATTTCTCGTTTAATCACTTTTCAAAGTAGCCGACTCTGCGAGAACGTGAATATAAATTTTTCTACCTTAGACTATTCTCTTTAATTATTTTATATTTTATTTTAATTATTGACGTGTTATACTTTATCTAAAAAAAAAGATATCAAATATATTAATTATTTAACGTGTAGAGTTTTTCATAAAATTCTGGCTGCTATGGATAACGATTGGCGCGAGTCCATCAACATCGATCGGCATTTAAGTACAATGGTAATTAAAGCCAATGTATCCCGTTTTTATTCCAACGCTATGTTGAGCTTTAACGGAGTTGCCGCGGTGCTTTACGTCTTGAGCGATTACGTGATTCGTTTTGTGTATTTGACGAAAGATTATAACAGCACCTTGCGGCAGCTTCCCATCAAGATGTTGCTTCCCTTCGAAACTGATCGATCTCCGATTTTCGAGCTGCTGGTTGTAATTTTATTTCTACACGTAGTATTAATTTCCTTTACAGTCGCTGCTTTAAACGCATTAGTATTTACTTTGGTAAGTAAAAGCTCACGTATTTAAAATTGTCGAAACTGCAAAAAAAAAAAAAATTGTGACTCAAGTTTAAACGCATATCGAACATTTATTTCATGGCAAAAATTTTTTTTTGTTATTTATTATGCAACAACGCCTGAGGGTAGAATTTTCACAGCTGTATTAAATATATTTCAGGTGATTCACGTGAGCGGGCAAATTGAGATAATATGTCAAGAGTTCCGAAATATGTCTACGGATGTTTTTCTTTATCGATCTTCCGCATTTATATTAGGAACGCTGGTTGAAAGGCACAACAAAGTCTATGCATTTTCCGAAAACATCGAGAAACTTTTCTCTTTCATCGCATTGATGCAAGTTGTTTGGAAAACTTTAGTTATTTGCTGCTTAGGATTCATTATCATAATTGTAAGTGTTATCATAAATGCATAGCAATCGATATTAAAAATTACACTTTTTTTTTTGCTCCGCATTGGAAAAACAGTCCCTTCATAACGACACCGACGTCCTCGTGTTTGTAAAAGCCATTTTGGCGTACATTGCCGTAATGATAGAAGCTTTTATTATCTGTTTTGCGGGAGAATATCTTAGTCTTAAGGTCAGTATAATGCTGTGAACAGTTACAGCATTTAAAACTTGAACGTATGTTTTTTTTTGTTTATATCACATAATATATATATATATATATATATATATATATATATATATATATATATTTTTAAATTAGTAAAATTAAAATATGGTAGACTAGAAAAAAGCTCTTTTTTTTAGATAAAAAAAAACTCGGGCCGAGAGACGAAGCATCGTACTTTGTGCAATATTTTTAACATAATTAACGTTATTTTAGAACAAGTCAGTCGCCGATGCAGCGTACGAATCGTTGTGGTACGATATGCCGCCAAATCAGAGTAAAATTATATCATTCATGATAATGAGATCTCAGAGACGACTGTCGATCACAGCGGGAAAAATGATGGACATGTCATTCGAGGCTCTAACAACTGTAATCTTACGCTACCTCTTTGCCGAATAAAAAAAAACTTTCTTACGCTTATAATATTGATCTTAGCACTTGAACAGCATACTTCTCTTTGCATTTAAATTCTTTAACTTTTACTTGTTTAGATCATGAAGACAGCAGCATCGTATGTATCCGTGTTGAATGCCTTGTATTGAAAATACGACGGAGGTACAATAGTTAACTTGTGAAAATTTCCATTTAAATTAGTATACATAATTTAGAAACTGTTAATTATTCGAGATAGTCAATTATTAAACTGTTGTTAATAACTCAGTAACTGTTCCTTGAATCTTCGTATCTGTATTCCGAAATGACTCCGGGGAGGAGAAACTTCGAAACTACGCCGTTTAAAATAAGATATAATACAAACCCGGATAATCGTCTCCGTTGGAGTTAACGGATCGGTAGCGTTTTGGTTCCTATAATTACAGAACACCCGGACGGATAATAAGCTATTTCGAATTACTGCTGGGCTATGCGGTACGTAACTGGGATTGATTGATTGATGCTTGAGGGATACAGAGCACATCGATCGTTCGAGGATCGCCAGGTAATTTCGGTGTATTATGCAGATTAACTCATATGAATGCGCGATAGCAATCTTCGTACTCTCGTGTACCAGATGTTGTTAACGTAGTTCTGAGTTGCCTATTCATGCGCCTCCCGACAATGAGTTTCGAGTTGCGGAATGGTAGCTATGAATGCCGCGGGCTCGCCGCCCGAAATGGACCTTATATTGTTTGACAGAGCCGACGAATATGCCGCCGTGGACGAACTCCACTATACATTGGCGCGTAAATATCTAGCCAATTAAAGATGTAAATAGCGGCGAATTTAACGAAAATTTAACTACAATAGAGAATGATCAGAGCGAGAGAAGTAATGCCGGTCGACACTCACATGTGATGACTATCAAAACTAATATTTTATCCTTTTCTCCTCCCCCGCTCCGTGCTGCGTGAAGCATCAATGTGTCATTCGCAATATTGCACTGAGTGTGCTGTACGTTCTACGAATTTGATGAAGTAATGCGGTACACGTCGCGACAATTTTGTATCAAAAATTCTGTTTGAAGTTAATATTTATTGTACGCGCAATGCGCTTTTTCTATTTTTTCCTCTGAAATATCTTTTAGGTTTCTCTGTTCATTTTTTTTCGATAAGTTTTTTTTTTTTTTCCCCGATGTGACATTATAGATAATATGACCGCTGCAGATATGTAGCCTGTAAGAGGTCTACATTTTTTTTTTTTTTCAAGAAAACTCGTTACCTCACTAGACGCGAAGGGAGGCCTGTTGATCGCTTGTTGTTTCTGAAGTTACAATCTTTGAACAGCCAGGACTTGAGTTGTTCAACATGCAATTACGATTGATCGATGGCTGTTTCCGCTTTCGTCGTCCCCTCTGCGATCGGTCAGTCCTCTAATCGTCATCACGCGACGTACAATAGATCAATCTACGTGTAAGTTCCCTGCGCGTATCATTCGCTCATATCAGTGACGGGCGATTTACAAAAGCAAGTTATCACCGAAGTTTTAATCTCTCGAGATGACCGCAACGCTCACGACGATTCTGATTTATTTATTTATTTATTTTTTTTATCAAAATTGTAATTTATTGCTACGCACACATAGCGCGATTTAGATCTTCTCACAAGCTTCTCAACAGTTTTCTCTTACTTGCATACTCTTCGAGTCTTTCAACGCGTCTGGCATTGCGCACATGCGCCTAACAAATCCGTTATTTTTTTTTATTAAACGATTAACTTATTCCCCTTCCTCGAAACGTTCAATACACGTCGCTTCGAATAATGCTCTTTCTTCTGCGTAACCTGTAATCATCGTGAAAATGTAACGTACGCTTACTTCTTTTTTTTTTTCTTTTCTCCGCCGTTGCATCAGACACGGCAAGAGTACACATAATTGCGATTGATTGATAACAATCGGCGAAGGGGCAGCGCATTGTTGTTCCGCGATTACGAGTTATAGCCCAGCGAAAGCTCGGACGGTAATTGTCGTTGACGAAGAAACGTCGCCACGGTGGCCCGATCCCATGCGAGATAATGCGTGCAACTTCCATCAGCACTTCCGTTGAAATCGCCCTCCGCTGCGTCGGAATCTGGCCCGGCCTGTCGTACGGAACCGTTTCTTACTTCTTGTACATGATCAGCCTGGTGTTCGCGCTGTACTTCCAGTACGTGTACATTTTCGATCACTTCGACGCTAGCAACATCTCGAATCTCATTGACGCGCTTAGTATCACCTTAGCGTACAGTTTCGGCTTCTTCAAGCTAATCTCGTTATGGTCAAATCGCAGGTAGGGGATGCGGAACGTGCCTTGATGCACGTTCAGCAGCAAAAGCCGCTTTGGAGCTGTGTAAAAGCCGTGAATCTGATCGGCGTGTGTCACTGGTCTTGGGCCAAGTCTGAAAGCACACGTTAATCAGAATCACGAGTTTTACGTTAGTCGCGAAGGAGTTTTTTCTGCCGAACGCAGCTCACCGATGCGGCACTGATGCAAGACGCGAGCGATTTTCCGCAGGTTATTTCACTACATTAAGATATCGATAGAAGAGGACTGGAACAACGTCGACGATCACGACAAATCGGTGTCGTATGTTATGGTCAGCAACGCCGATCTGTCGCGCCGTTGCTCGAACACATTGATCAGCATCCACGCTGCGGCTACGATCTGCTACTCCGTGGCCAATCTTATACAGTTAGAGTTTAAAGATAATTTCAATGTTAGTTCAAGAGCGCTACCTGTGAAGATGGAATTTCCCTTCGAGATCGACTCGTCGCCACTTTTTGAATTTTTAGTGGTCGGCCAGATGTTTCATATGGCGTCGATCGCTGTTTTAGTAGCTACGATAGATTGCCTAGTTATCACGTTGGTGAGTTTCAACGAACACGTGGATGACGTATGATTTTTAAAGATTTTATTAACTTCGTTGCTTACGAGATGCTTTTTTACGAATGCCAATCAAAACTAATTAATAAAAAGTATTTTATCTATTTCTTTAGTTTTCAGTTTTAATTTTAATCTAGATTTTTAATTTTTTTTAAATTTTGCATCTTGAATAGAACGTTTCGAAAAACTTTTTGTTAATAATTAAAAGTTATTATTATTTTTTTTTTTTGTTAAGTCTATTAATGATCGCATTTAGGTACTCCACGTAAGCGGACAGATCGATATTCTTCGTCAAGAACTACTGACACTTGTGACACACAGTGATAAAATTTCACAGTGCGATTCGATCTTTGCGAGCATCAGAATTCTAATTAATCGACACCAAAGAATAATACTGTTTTCGAGCAGTATCGAAGAGCTCTACTCTGATATTGCGCTAATGCAGTTCATGTCTAATACTATAGTGATCTGCTGCATCGGCTTCACCATCATAGACGTAAGTTAAACCCTTAATTAACAAAGCGATTATATCAAATTATTTTACATTTTTGTATTAAACTTATTAAATATCTTGCAAGCTCTCTGCTCTTTCATTGCAGTCTCTCGCAAAAGAGGGAGTTACCGCGATGCTAAAATCCGCTATTTTTTACGTTGCTGTAACACTGGAAGCCTTTATCTTTTGTTTCTCCGGAGAATACCTCAGCGCCAAGGTTCTTGTAATATTTTATCTTATACGTGTAATATTCCATTGCACTATCAAACTGCAAACACCAAATTTCCAAGTTTCTTGTTTCTCCTGGACAATAAAATAGAACAAGTTATCGAGCTTGATCGCTGCGTTTGCAATATAAATTTTTATACCAATTTTATTTTATACGGGTATACTAAAAAAAAAAATTTACATGAAACCGTGAATTCTTCCTGTTTGTACTTCTTTTTTTTTTCTTCTTTAGAGTAAATCGATTGGCGATGCGGTCTACCAGACCCTCTGGTACAACTTAACACCCGCCCAGTGTCGAATTCTATTGTTTGTAATATTAAGATCGCAGAAGAGATTGACCATCACTGCCGGAAACATCATGGATCTTTCTCTAGTGGGATTCACCAGTGTAAGTATCTCGTAAATATATTTAATAGCGAAATAAAACGCGAAGATGTTTCGCGGTTTTTAAGAAAAATAATACGCGACAAAAATAATATTCGCTACGTAAATGAAACTTTGTTTAGATGATGAAAGCATCCGCTTCGTATATGTCAGTGCTGCACGCGATGTATTAAACGAGGATTAGTGGATAACAATTACTTGTGCCAAGCGCATCCATCGTAATTACCAGTATATTGGACAGTAGGAAGTGTAGCATTACATACATAGTTGCAGTGAAAACCGTTCCAAATATTCGTACAAGAGAATATACTTTGTAACTAGACATAGAAATAAATGAATAGATATACATTTTTCTCTCGGAGAAGCCGTAATAAATCGTTCCGGGGAAGTGTCTGATTTTTAAAACTTAAAAAAAGTATTTCGACATTATATATTTTTCATTTTAATTCGTTCGCGCTTTTATTTCGTATCGACAATGCTACCAGAGTCCAAGTTTTGCTGAACGATTTCAGACGGTCGTATTTTCTTTTCTTTCTTTCTCTCTCTCTATCTCTCTCTTTTTTTTTTTTTTTTACTGTTTAAAGAGCAATAAATATTTCACGTTTTCGTTAAACGTAATTTTTACAAAGAAACTTCAGTTTCTTCTCTTTTTTATACCGCTGTCTCATTGTTATTCACGTACTTGCCCGTTCATTGTAACAAAAGGTATAGCCACAGAGGATAATTATTTTTTTTCCCCCTCGCTATGGATATCCGATCCGGAGGTACCAATTTAACTTTCTTCGCTCGCGTGTCGCTTTTCATATTTTACCGTTTTAAAGCTCCCTAAGCTAACCGGCCATTATGCGCGATCTTTTAAAGACCTCCCGCCGCCACACGCGCGGTTTCTGAATTTTTAAGACTCGCGGTAATCCTAAAGACAGTGCGCTTTCTTCGTCGCCCCTGCCGGTTCTTTTTTCCCTTTCATTATCTATACCCGCATTTATCTTACTTGACTGTTGCAATTGTTCTCCTTCGGTAATTCTTCCGCCGTGAATATCTCATCGGCACTTCCTATTGGTTCACGCCGATCTCGAAGTGGAGGGATCGGTGGTACGCGATGATTTTTCCGTGTTCATATGAGATCATCCCTCGGGCTCGCTCATGTGTTCACCATCGATGCTCGAGGTGCACGGTTGGATTTCCAACGAAATCACCAAGAGCCGCGGTGATATTTACGAAGCGGGGTACTTTGCCCGAAAGCGTCGATACTCGAAGGCAAAGCCCCGAAAATGGACTCGAAACATCCGAAAACCGACTCAATGATCTGCGACGGCACCGTCAGTCGCTCGATCGAGATCGGTCTCCGCGTGATCGGAGTTTGGCCCGACTCGTCCTACATGGTCCTGCGCCGCGCCTTCTGGATGATCACCCTCACGTTAGCTCAGACTTTTCAGTATCGATATTTCCTCATACATGTTCGCACAGATGACCTGTCACATCTGATGGATGGCCTTAGCACCACGATGTCCTATAGCCTCCTGCTGCTAAAGCTTACGATATTTTGGATCAATCGACGGTGAGTTCTGCCTATCTGGCATTTTTATCGATATACGTTAATGCGCAAAGTAGGCGAGAGAGCGATATTGTCATTATTAAGACAATTCGAAAGGCAAGCCTTTCTTCCTAGGATATTCTACGACATTCTGACGATGATGGCCCAAGATCGGAACGATTGCGTGACCGAATGGGCCGTCTGCTCAATGTCGAGGACAATCGACGTGTCACATCGGTCCTCGAATCTAATCATCGGCCTTTATTCGATGTCGGTGTTCCTTTACGGCACCGGCGTGCTTGTCGCTCATACCGACGATCCCGAAGAACAGCTCGCGGTACCGGCGCGAGAACTGTTTCTCAAAATGGAACTACCCTTTGAGTCTAACACATCTCCTGCATACGAGCTCGTCATGATCACGCAGTTTTTCCACCAGCTCGCTGCAGCCACGATAGTCGGTGTGTTTAACGCTTTGATTGTCTCATTGGTAAGTGAACAAATTTATCTTTCAATTAAAAAAAAATTCTTTTTGCTTTAAATTCATTAAAAAAAAAGAAAAAAAAATTGTAAATTAAATTCTGATTCTGCAGTGTTGATAAATTAAATTAATGTGTATGACATTAAATGTATAATTACATCACGCGACGGAGCGGCATAATTTATATAAGTAGCTTAGTAGAATAATAAAATAATTCCGATCAGATTTCCTGCTTGTCGCGCCGCATTGTTTGCGGTAATGAATATCCCGTATCACGCGAGTAATAACTTACTAAGTTTACTTCATTTATGCGTAATGAAAAGCGTTCTGGTGAGTCTGATCGATAAACTATAAAGTGTAAGCATCTCCATATTTCTGGTTTTAATTTCTTCGTCCTGTCTGATATTATTAAAAGTCACGCGTAATTTCCTTTATTTTTTTTTATTTTTAAACTTAAATTATTTATTCCTTTGCGCATATTTATTTCCTAAAAAAGTTAATACATTTTTAATTAACGCTACGTTGTACTTTTTTAGTATTAATAATTTTATTAATTGTAAAAGTTTAATTCTAAGTATAATATAGTAATAGATCTTACTCGTATACTGTTTTTTTTTCTCGCCGATTGAATTTCACGCCTTAAGTTCCTTGTATTAAATTGTTGTAATATTGAGAGCGTGCTGCAGGGCGTTGACCGTTATTTTTAGATTCTTCATGTAGGTGGACAAATCGATATAATGTGCCGGGGGTTGGTAGAAATCTCCTCGGGTGACGACGCGTTCGACCTGCGAAACTCAACTATCAAAGCTCTAATACGCCGACATCAGAGAATTATCGCACTCTCGGCCGACATCGAGACTCTCTTCTCGTACATAGCTTTGATGCAGTTTTTGTGGAATACCTTGGTCATTTGCTGCCTCGGATTTCTAATCGTGACTGTGAGTGATATCACACGAAACCGGAGATCCACGCAGTTAATATATTTGCACCAATATCGAATTGCTGTTGTACGAAACATTTTTTATTTTTATTTATTTTTTTTTTTTTTATATTTTGCCGTCGATACGCAATAAAATAAAATACCTCGTGCAAGAGAATCCGAAATAATTGATAGAGCTCGGTGCGGACTTCGGAGCACTCTTACGCGGCTCGACAGCCGAATCGTTTGATATTATTATTTCGAATCGCGTTACAGGCAATCGGCGACACGCAGGGGACGACTATGCTGATTAAATCCCTTTTTTTCTATATCGTTATCACTTTGGAGGCATTCATATTTTGCTACGCTGGAGAGTATCTCAGTGCCAAGGTCCAAACAATGCATTTATAAAATAATAATCCTTGTATAAGAATCCTTGTGGATTCAATTTATTAATATAAATAATCTTTTATTTATTAATATTTATTTATATAAATAATTAATATAAATAATATAAATAAACACCAGTCTTAATATGATTATTGCAAGAAGAATCGCGCGTGTGTTCATTTTTCATGTCAATTGCAAGTTTCGATATTTTTTTTTAAATAAATCAGTAAATATTTAAACTGTAGAATAATTTTTTTTTTGTATTTGTTTTTCGAGAAATAATGCTGGCTTGTCTTTGTTTGAAATCTTTATCTAAGTAAATTAAACCATACACTCGGTTTCAGGGCAGAATGATTGGTGATGCTGCGTACGAGGCGAAGTGGTACAACTCGAATCCCACGCAGAGTCGTATTTTATTATTGCTGATTTTGAGATCGCAAAGAAAGTTAACTATTACCATTGGGAAATTTATGGACCTTTCTCTAGAACGTTTTACAACAGTAAGATGTGTTTCAGAACATTTGGCCGTATCTGTTATTTATTAAATTGAGTTTTGTAAAGGTATAGAGACGTACCACCGTCAATTTTGATTTAATTTATAAACCGAATAAAAGATAATATATATTTTGCTATGCTCGCAGAGAACGTATCGTTACTTTTTCTCGTTTGTTAAATTTTTACATCCATTTTGATATTTTTTATCGATAAAAATATTTCGCGCTTTAGTAGCTGTTATACAAAATACGACAAGTTCTACCTTCTTTCTTTTAGATTATTAAAGCATCGGCGTCTTATGTATCCGTGTTGCATGCTATGTCTTGAAAGCTGTGTATAGGCGAAGAGGCAATACCCTCTGTGTATTTATGTAGTTATTACGTTATAAGAAACGCGACCTCTCGTGAATTCTAGCAACTCATTAACGTTCCACGAACGTGTATGGTTTTTATGTAAAAATACATCAATATACTTGGTTCGATTCGATAATCGCGCTGTGTGTGTGTGTGTGTTTTTTTATTTTTTAGAGACGGATGTCTCTGTACGCCGCCCGATGTCCTTATCTCATTATCGCTAAACTTTTACCTGCCACTCTCGATTTGTCCCCGCAAACTCATCTTCAACAACTCCCGCTCTTCTTCGAAAGTTATAAGTATTCCACGCACGCATTTAATGCTCACGTGCGGCCACCGCACGTACATTTGTCCTGCATCTTTAATGCAAATAACGGACAACGACTGAGCGATGAATACACATGGTTGTATCAGACATTTTCGTTATTATTAGACGTCCCGTTATTTTTCTCTTTTTTTTTCATAATTATTGAGACATCGTTCTATAGTTTTTACTCGCAATTTCTAAGAAAAAAAAAAAAAGATAAATATGACGCAAAGTGCACGATAAATAATTACTATCCAGCGCGCACACGGTGGGAGCAGCTGAGCGGGAAGTAGAATGCTAAATCCGTAGAATTTTGCAGTTTCGTTGAGACTTCTCGATCGAACGTCTCTGACTTGGGACCGTTTATCATGCCGCGGCCAGAAATTTCTTTTAATCTACGACTCTTCGAGATTTAACGGTTCTCTGATACAATTTCGCGACTTGTAACTTCGGCAAAGAGCACTTCGCGCAATTCGGGCTGAATTACTTTATATTCGTAAATCATGTCGTAGTTTTACTTATTATGTAGACAGTGAGAGAAAAAAAAATAAAATAAAATAAAGAAAAAAATAATTCATCAAGAATTCACCGTTTACTCACCAAAAGAATCCTGAGCACGATGGAGAACGAGGTAGATTCGATGACTACAGTATCGCGCTCAGTAGAATACGGCCTCCGTATGATCGGCGTATGGCCGGGCACGTCGTGCGCGATTCTACTTAAAGTCCTGAGCATATCGTCGATGATCGTGTTTCAAGTCTTTCAATACCAGCACGTGATCGTGAATTTCGGCGAGGAGGATCTGACGATTCTCATGGATGCGCTAAGCGTAACTTTCGCTTACACCCTTTTGCTCATTAAGATGCTCATTTTCTCGTTCAATGCTCGGTAAGCTTTCTCAACGCGATATGTCGAGCGCGAGATCTAACGATTCGCGTAAAAGGAACTCCTGCTTTTATTTCATTTTAAACCACCCTGCAAAATTGATTATTTTTATTAATTTCATTATCGTTACTGTATATAATTTCGACAAAACAAAGGTCTCTGATTTTTTTTCCATGCCCCCCCGAGTAACGTCTGATACTTTATTAAATAATTTATTATAGTCTACTGAACGAAATCATGAGATGTATGATCAAAGATTGGAAAGAGTGCGACATTTCCGGCGAGTACACGATGACCAGAACAGCTCACGTCTCTCGCTGGGTCTCTAACGTTATCATCTTCTCGCATATGACGTCAGTGTTTCTTTACGCGATAGGCACGTTAATGAAGATCAAAACCGAGAACCAAACTGACAATCGAGAGCTCATCATCAAAATGGAGATACCTTTCGAAATACAGAGCACGCCAGTACACGTAGCTGTTCTCGTTACGCAATTCATTCATCAGACGTGTGCGGCTGGCATGGTTGGCGTCTTGAATTCTTTGCTGATAATATTGGTAAGTTTTGCCTACGTGATTCGCCGACGCGCTTTTTGAAATTGCTAAAGTAAATGATCAACATTCGTCGCGGCGTTTTAGGTTCTTCATGTGTGCGGACAGATCGACATAGTTCGGCAGAAACTTAGCGAAATCACGCAGAAGACTATGGAACGCAAGAACGTTGGGCAGAACGTAAACGAGAGTATCATGAAGATGCTGATCGTCAGACATCAAGAAATCATCGGCTTCTCCAAGAACATCGAGGCTCTCTATT
The DNA here is from genome assembly GCF_019399895.1 of Cardiocondyla obscurior. NCBI lineage: Eukaryota > Metazoa > Arthropoda > Insecta > Hymenoptera > Formicidae > Cardiocondyla > Cardiocondyla obscurior. The sequence goes on from NC_091864.1 coordinate 9,417,732, forward strand.
CGAACATCGCGCTAATACAGTTTGTATCAAATACTTTGGTGATTTGTTGCCTGGGATTCCTAATCGTGATCGTGAGTACATTAAAGTAAGATTAATTCCCGCGAGATATAAAACAGCGGGAAAATTTCAGTCTATCGGCGCACCGGGCGGATCAATGATGCTGGTGAAGTCCGTGTTCTTTTACATTGTTATGAGCCTGGAGGCATTTATATATTGCTTCGTCGGCGAGCATCTTAGTACACAAGTCCGTATACAATATACTGTGTATATTATATGCATATTGCTTTACAAAATAATCGTATTTCAGAGCGAGATGATCGGCGACTCGGCGTACGAGTCTCTATGGTACGAATTAAACCCGACTGAGAAGAAAGATATTCACATCGTGATCGTTAGATCGCAAAAGCATTTGACGCTCACAATAGGAAAAGTCCTGGAGCTCTCGTTGAAGCAATTTGCCAACGTAAGAATTTAGCGAAGTAGAGAAAGCGATGACAAAAATGACTTATCGCAACAGTTTCGGCAATCATTTTTTAAATTGCCTTAGCGGAATATTTACCTACGGTAATCATGATCGCTTCTGTCGTGTTATAGATCGTGAAAGCTTCGGCGTCGTACGTGTCGGTGTTGCATGCGATGTACTGAGGCCTAAATGTACTTTGCGCTCCACTTATATCTTCGCATGCGGAGACTATAGCGCTTTTACAGGATTGACAATTTTCCTGATCGAAGGCTCGATGGGGTTTCATATTGAACGAGTAAAGGGGCAAAAATATTATTTATCGAAGCATCAGCTCGCGATAATCGTACTTGATTTGTAGTGCATGGAGGTATAAATTTAACATTGACGTGCCCGATCGATGTACTTCGCCATATTCGACAAAATCGAAATAAAAGCATTTTTTAAAAACAAAGAATTTAATTTAATTTATTAAACGTTGCTGCTTAAATTTTTCCGCGATAATTAGAAGCGCGGCGTAAAATTTTATTGTACCAAAATAATGTTACAGTATTACGAAACATTTGATTTCACTGCAAAAAAAAAAAAAAAAAAAAAGTTATTCGGCAAATTGTCTTTTGCGCCACGTGCTCAGCATCGTCGTCAAATCCTTCTCAGAATTACTCGTGGCACCAACTGTGATCTTTGCCACCGTTCTTGCCATCGCAACGAACTCTCGAAGTACTCTTAGTTTCCTCCCTAACAAACTCCCCCAATATGCTTCCCCGACAGTGAGTACCTTTCAACCTTACTGCAAGCAGTTCTTGGAAGCTACATGCCTCGCTCATTGCATTTTTAAAGAAAATGTGCAGCGGTCGCATCGTCACTCGGTGAACGGAGGGGATGACAACCACCGTTCACTTTCACTCCCCCTCTGATTTCCATAAATTTTTAATAATGCACAAAGTAAATTAAATATAATAATTTTTAAATTTAATTTGCCACGTGCATACTACTTCTAGTCTAGTATTTGTCGAATTTGATGGATATTGATACTAAGCGTAATTTAAGCGTCTTAATATACGCAAGCGTCTTATATTTTTAATGCAAATTTAAATGCGAGAATAATGAACCGAGGGACACGCGAAGTACATAGAAAACTTCGTGGTTCGTGGCTGTCTTTACCTGCGTCTTTTTCTTTTTTTTTTCTTTTTTTTTGTACCTATCGCAATTATCGAAACATCGATTTATAATTTTTCTTCGTAATTTCTGAGATGGGAAGAAGTATAATGTGAATTACTTCTATTGGACGGCCGTAGTCGAGGTGGGGGTCACTCGAATGCTAAATTACGTGCATTCTGGTATTAGAATTTTACAGTTTTACCGAGATCTCTCGACCGATCGTACCTTAGCCAGGAAGTCGAGACCACGATGTCGTAGGTGAAAATTTTACAAGGAAAAATTAATTAAAGTTCGTGATAAGCCACGCTACGGGAGTAATCGCAAAAGAATAATAGTTTTATTTGAGACTGATGAGTAACGAAAAGAAATCAGTGAGTACTATATGTCGCTCCGTGGAGTTTGGTCTTCGCGTAATCGGCGTATGGCCTGGCACATCATGTGCAATTTTGCGCAGAGTCTGCTATTTACTTTCGATGGCGGTGTTCCAGACCTTTCAATATCAGTACCTGATAATACACTTTAGTGAGAGCAACATTTTCCTCCTCATGGACGTGTTAAGCGCAACCCTGGTTTACACGCTATTGTTTATCAAACTGATTATTATTGTCTTCAACGTTCGGTAAGCTTATCTACTACGACGTGTATTGAGTGTAAAATAAAATATGACTGAAAAATTGTGCATTCTAGATTCTCTATTGTAGATTTCGAGATAATAACCGCGGGATATTAAACTCTTTGATTAATTTGGAAAATTAATCGGCGGATCTGAATTAATTTAATTGCTTCGAATAATATTTTACGAATAGTCGCCGACAATATTTTTATTGTTATTGTTAACTTTTTTTTTTTTTTTCTTATATAACTCGTAGACTGCTGGATGATATCGTAGCACACGTGAACGAGGATTGGAAGAAGCGCGACGTTTCGGATGAATACGTGATGAATAGAATGGCTTACGTCTCTCGTTGGTTCTCCAATTTAATTATCAGCTCGCACGCAATATCGGTACTCCTCTATGCGGCCGGTACGTTGCTCAGGCACAAAAGCAGTAATCAAACCGACGCTCGAGAGCTTCTTCTTAAAATGGAGTTACCTTTCAAGATCGAAAGTACCTCGGTATATTTTACCATTCTCGTTACACAGTTTGTTCATCAAGTTAGCGCGGCTAGCATATTGAGTGTAATAAATTGCTTATTATTAAGTCTGGTAAGTTTGAATGCTTTTCTTAAACTATTCTAAAATTTATAAATCAAAAATAATAGTAATAAAATAAAATAAAATACACATAACTCTAAAAAATTATTAAAAAATGTTGAGTAAGTACTTTAAAGATAGAAAATTAAATTAATTGCGTATCATGATCTTTAGGTTCTTCACGTGTGTGGACAGATCGATGTAATGCGAGAAAAATTGTGTAAAATTACGCGGAGCAATATCAAACAAGACGAAAACAAAAGTATTGCAAAAATGCTAATTATTCGCCACCAGAAGATTATCTCTTTCTCCAATAATATTGAGACTCTCTTCTCAAACATAGCATTGGTACAGTTCGTGTCGAACACCTTGGTTCTGTGCTCTCTCGGATTTGTCATCGTAACCGTAAGTGCGCGTGAAATAATGCTACCTACCACACAAATATAAATCATTTAACATTTTTAGTCTATCGGCGTCCCGGGCGGGTTGCCTATGCTAGTAAAGTCCGTGTTTTTTTACATTTTAGTCAACGTGGAGGCGTTTGTGTATTGCTTTCTTGGCGAGTATCTCAGTACGAAAGTCAGTATGCGACATAATGCGTATATGAACTCTGGCGCACTTTCGATAATATAATGATTTTAGAGCAAGACGATCGGCGACGCAGCCTACGAAGCGCTTTGGTACGATCTGAACCCAGTACAGAATCGAGACATCCTGTTCATAATCGTGAGATCGCAGAAGTATCTGTCGCTCACGATCGGGAAGGTCGCGAATCTTTCGCTGAAACAATTTACCAACGTAAGAATTTATAGCAAAGCGGTAAAATTTACTAGTGGAGGTGCATTCGCGGTGTAAAATTTTATGCGATTTATGTGATACTTTGACATGACCGAGTGACGATTTTTAGTCGCTTTTCCGGTCAGCAAAACGACGACCGTAATTGCTTCTATCATGTTGTAGATCGTGAAAGCCTCGGCGTCATACATGTCGGTGTTACACGCGATGTATTGAAGCCTAAACATACTTTATGTTCCACTTATATCTTCGCGTGCAGAAGGATATAGTACTTTTACTACCGTTAGTCGGTTACGTGATTAGCAATTTTCCTATTCAGAAGTTCGATGGGGTTTTACGTCGGATGTACGAGAATAGAGATGTGATTTATATTAGAAGATTAACTCGTGATAAGCAGTGCGAAGCTCATCTTCTTGATTAATGTATTCCGAAATTGTTAACAATAAAATAAAAGAATTTAATTAAACATTTAATTTTATTTTACACCGCTTTGAATTATGCAGTTAATGATTAAACTGTAAATATGTTAAATGTGCGAACGCGTGTACATTAGGCAGTTAATTAATATATTTTCAGAGTTTACATATTTTTTTTATCATAAATATAATTTTATTTTTCTCTGGCAAAATTATTTTCTGGCACGTTGGATTTGATTCTAAAAATTCATCGTCGTTTTTCTTCGATTGAAATAAAGGCTGAGTTAAAATCAGCTGTGTTCGCGATACCTGATCATTTCCACGTTTCGATTGTGCTAAATTGCAATGTTGAGCTTCATGGAATAACTAAAATTCGTTAGTCTCGATGCATGATGGTCAACATTTACCGTGCATTTTTAATGCAAATAACGAACGGAAGACAATCAATACGCACACGAGGGTGCGCAAGTTCTTCATGGCTATCTCTACCTGTTCTTTTTTTCTTTTTTTTTTTGCAGCTGCGGTAATCGTCGAAATGTCAGATTATTTACTCGCAGTTTCTAAGCTAAGAGAATACAAAAAAAAAATTGATGAGCAAGATATTTTCTATTGATCTACATGACATGACAACTGTGAGGTGGGGGAGGCGTACTGAATTCACAGAACTTTACAGTCTCGCTGAGGTCTTTCAATCGACTGGACATCCACCGATGACTGTCTAACCGTTACTGAGTTGAATTATCGATTATGCCGCGATTAGAAATTTCAGAATACATTTATAATCGATGACGCTATAAAACACACATCAAACCTATTAAAGTTCAACTCGCCATTATTATTATATTAAATAGCTCTTGTTGACGAAATTGATTTTTTCTTAATTTAATATGTAACATAAGATTATTTTTCTCGTGATAAAAATAAGCGAGAAAAAGTCTACCTAAATCGAAGTATTAGACTTAATTACTTTCAGTCAGCTAGTGGTATCTCAAGATTAATTTCGTCGTGCTTAATGAGTAAGGATAGAGAAACAGCGAATGTCGTGTGTCGCTCTGTTGAGCTCGGACTGCGACTGATCGGCGTATGGCCGGGAACGTCATACGCAATTCTGCGTCGAGTGTGCTGCATAACTTCAATGGTGGTGTTTCAGACTTTTCAGTATCAGCATTTGATCATGCACTTCGGCGAAAAAGACCTCTTGCTCCTCATCGACGTGCTAAGCATAACTATGGCCTACAGTCTCGTACTAATTAAATTAATTATCTTCGCGTTTAACACTCGGTAAGCTACTTCATTTCGGTTTTATATTCGCATTTATAAATATGATTTGCGTGATAAAGTTACGTCGAGTTGTACGCTTTTAATTTCAAATTATGAACATAAAAAGACAGAACTTCTTTTTTTTATATATTAAGTAAATCACGATTTTCCAATAAAATTTTTTTTTTTGCGAAGTAATTGTTTCTCGTGTTTCTATGAGACTGTAAACATCGTAAACGTTTCTAAATAATCGTTGTAGTCTGCTGAATGCGATCATAGTGCGACTAGCTGATGACTGGAAAGAGCGCGAGACTAGCGACGGATACACGATGACGAGAACGACGTACATCTCCCGACGGATTTCCAATTTCATGATTGCCCTGTACGCGCTCTCGGTGTTCCTTTACGCGACCGGCACTTTGCTGAAGTACAAAAGTAACAATCAGACCGACACCCGAGAGCTGATTCTTAAAATGGAACTGCCTTTCAAAATCAAGAGCACGTCGGTGCACGTAGTCGTACTTATCATACAATATGTTCACCAGACTTGTACGGCTAGTATGGTAGGCGTAATAAATTCTTTACTAATAACATTGGTAAGTTTTTAAACATTATTCCGTAATCAGTTTCTGAAAATTACAAAAAAGAAAATAAATAAATTTGTGAACTTTGATCCACTAAATTCACTTAAAAAAAAAAAAAAAAAAAAAAAAAATGTAACAAATATATTAACAATAATTTAGCTTGTTTTCTATTTAATAAATAAACTGTGCTATTTATAACGTTTAGGTTCTTCACGTGTGCGGTCAAATCGACATTGTGCGGCAGAAGCTGAGTGAAATCACGCGAAAGAACGTCAAACTAAGTGGGAACGAGAGCGTTGTGAAAAGGTTAATCATTCGGCATCAAAAGATCATCGATTTTTCCAAAAACATCGAGGTTCTCTTCTCAAATATCGCGCTAATACAATTCGTATCGAACACTTTGGTGATATGTTGCCTGGGGTTTCTCATCGTCATTGTAAGTACGCGTGAAATGACGTAACTCGTTCAAAATATAAATCGTCAAAAATTTTCTAGTCGATCGGTGCACCGGGCGGCTCATCGATGCTAATAAAGTCAGTCTTCTTTTACATTGTGATCAGCATGGAAGCGTTTATATTCTGTTTCGTCGGCGAGTATCTCAGTTCGAAGGTTAGTACATTATGAAAAACGCAGGCGGGGGTGATACGCTAAGATTAATTCGCGCGTTGCAGAGTCAAAAGATCGGTGACGCGGCATATGAATCGCTTTGGTATCAGCTGAACCCGAATCAAAATCGGGACATCCTGATTATGATCATCAGGTCGCAGAAGCATTTGACGCTCACGGTCGGGAAGGTCATGGATCTCTCGCTCAAGCAGTTCGCTAGCGTAAGAAAATCGCCGATGCAATAAGAGCTACCGAGAGATGCTACGTTTGTAGGCGGATTGTTAACGCGAATGATGCGAACGATGCTCGAGCAGCCAGGCAAACATTCTTTAATCGCTTGTGACGACAGTAATTGCTTTTCCGTTGTGTTGCAGATCGTGAAAGTCTCGGCGTCGTACGTGTCGGTGTTACACGCGATGTATTAAAGCCCTACACTTCACGGCGCTTGTACCTTCCCGTGTAAAGGATATAGTCATCATCGCTCGCTTACGATTAACAATTTTTCTACCCGAAGAGGCGGAGTTTCGCATCAGGTGTACGCGTGGTGGACAGGCTGGGGTAAGCATTGATTTACCGAGATACCTGCTCGCGATGGCTTTATTTAGCCGGTAGTGCCTAGGAGCAAAGCTATTAATACATCGTTGATATTTTAGATCGACGTATTTTACCGGGGCTGACAGCAAAATAATAACTGAAATAAACGCGTTTAACCAAGGGGGATTAGTTTAATCAATTGCTAGCATTCTCTATCGTGGCTATTAAAGGTCAAAATGGTTTTGGATGGCTTTTAAAAATAATTAAACAGAACCACGTGAAAATTAAACCTGTGTTACTTGCGCAATGTAAAAATAATAAATACAAATAGTGAGTTATAGTATCACGAAGTACTCGCCTTGATCGTAAGGAGAAATTTCCCGCTGCAATTTTCTTCGTTTGCACCGTCGTTTTGCGACCGTATTCCCACACCGTTGTTGCTTGACTGCTCGAGCCTTCTCGCAAGTACCTATAACGCCAACTGCGATCTCCACGTTGGTGTTTTCATCGCAATGAGCTCCTACAATGTGTCTTAGTTTTTTTTCTCCCCTCCTTACGATCACGGGGAGATTCTCGGCTACAGTTTTTTTTTTTTTTTTTTTTTTTTTTACCCAACAACGAAACATATCAACCTCGCGGCGAGCAGTTCGTGGGAACGACGCTCCACCTATTCCTCTGCCTGTTGCATTTTTAAAGAGGGCGCACAATTGTACCGTGGTCAAAAGTTTGGAAAGAAGTATGGGGGAGTACACCCCATGGTCTTTACGTATTCATTATTTGCAAAATTGCAGCCGCAAGTTATTTTTTCTTTTTCTTTTTTTCGCATAATGCACCGCAGAAATATTTAATAAGCTGAGATTGCTCGATAAATCGATGACGTGGACCTGCCAGTTCGTATGTTGATTCGCGGATAAATTTCAGTATGGATTGAGTATCGACGGTTACGATTGACCGGCGAAGAGTTTTTTTTTTATCTTATTTAGGAGAAACATGGCGACGACCACTTTCAGCCGATTAGTCCGGTTCGGCCTTCATATTTACGGTATACGGCCGTACAAAACGACGACTGTCGTATTCAGGGTGTACTGGGTTATAGCGTTGAGCATCGCCCAAACCTTTCAGTACCGGTACTGCGTATTGAACATTCACACGGACGATTTTTCCTCGTACATGGACGGGCTGAGCAGCGCGATGGCTTACTCCTTACTCTGCATTAAACTCATCATTCTTTGGACTCACCAACGGTAGGGCGTGTAAAATCAAATATAAATCGTCTTACTATCAGCACCTGTCCGTTTAAAATATCGAAACCGCTATTTAAAAAGTAACAAATAATTACTTTCTTATTTTATTCGATTTTATTTCATCAGTCTAATCAAGAATTAAAAGTACACGCGCAAGTGCGTATCACGAGTCGCTCATTTCTTCAAGTTGCAAATTAATCTACGCAACAAACGAAAAACAGAATGCTAACGCGAATGGTGCAACTCTGATTCCTTTCGTAGAAAATTTTTCGATCTAATGCAAATGATATCCTTGGACTGGAAGGAAAACGACACAACCAACTGCACATCCCGCATAATGACGAGGTCGAAAAAGCTCGCGCGTATCGCTTCGAGGTGTATTATTGGCGTGCAAGCTGTCTCCGTCTGTTTGTATTCCACCAGTATAGTCGTTTCTGGGTACACCCCCGAAAAATTAGAACCGTACAATCGAGAGCTTATTTTAAAAATGGTGTTGCCGTTCAACATTAGCACGGAATTGATCTACGAGACAGTTCAACTCGTTCAGTTTTACAACATATTTTTCGTCGCATTCGGTATTACGTCTATCAATTCTATTCTTGTCACTTTGGTAAGCTTGCGTTGTGTGATATATTTGAAAATAAGTTAAACTAAAAAATTATTTATTACAAATAAGTTCTAATAATATTTTACAAGTTGTAATTTATTAAATTTTATTTTATATATTTTTTATTCAATAATGACCTTAAAAAATAATTTTTAATTTTTTTTGAGAGAGAGAGAGATCATGTAGCTATAAACCTTAGATACTTCACGTCTGCGGTCAAATTGACATTCTTCGATATCGCTTGACAAACATCTTTTCGAAAAATTCGGCGGACTCGGTAGACGACATCACGATGCAGAAATTAATTATAAAGCACCAGCAAATTATTACGTTTGCGGAGAATATCGAGACTCTTTACACGTACATCGCGTTAATAATGCTCTTATCAGACACGATTATCATATGCTGCTTGGGATACATTATCGTCACCGTAAGTAACGTATTCAAAGTAATTTACAAACGCGGATATCATGCGTAAATGTCCAAAAACTGTTGTCAATTATTTACATTCAAAATCTACCCGAGTAGAGTACTTTAAAAATTTTTTTTTTTTTTAAATTATTCTCTAAAAAAAATTAGCGAATATGTGTTCAATTAATTCATGCTAAATCATTGTTGGCGTACGTCGACATTTCAGTCGCTTAACACACCGAATGTCATAGCCATCCTGATAAAGTGTATGCTATTCTATTTCGCGGTGAATTTCGAGGCATTCATATACTGTTTCGTCGGTGAATATCTGAGCGCCAAGGTTAGTGTCGAGGGAATAGTGGTAGCTTCATTGATTCGCGGTTATTTCAGTTTTAGAATTCTCCCCTCGTTTTTTTTTTTTTTTTTTAGAGCAAAATGATCGGCGATGCGGCATACGACTCTCACTGGTATAATTTTCCAGCCAAAGAGAGCCGGATGATATTGCTGCTCATTATGAGATCGCAGAAAAGGTTAACGATCACGAGTGGAAAAATTGTCGACCTTTCTTTGGAGCAGTTCACTAGCGTAAGAACAATATTATGTTGTGTTATAAATAATTTATATATGTGTAATTTGCACATTATTATTATTAAATTATTATTTAATTTTTATTTCTTTTAAATTAATATCAAAATTTATTTTTTTAATATTTTAGGTGGTCAAGGCATCGTTGTCATATATATCAGTATTATTAGCAATGTACTGAAAATAAATGATGCGTTGATAATGGTTGTAACAATAGCATGAGATAATAGAGAGTAGTTAGTAGAATTAAATGTATTAAAAAAAATTAATGAACTAGATTTTTTTTTATTTTTTACTATTTTACCCTTTTCACGCGAATTGCTAGTAAATTATATAGTACCATGTAAGATACATACATGTGTACTTTGTTGCAAAAAATGATTAAATATAATATAATTTTTTTAACGTAGAAAGAGCAAGAATAGATAACGCGTGTTCTCTGTAAAGTCTAGAAATAAAAAAACCTATCATTTTTAAGACTTTTTTTACATTATATTTTAATGGTTATCGGTCAACAAATTCGCGTTTGACATTTGCGTTTTATCAATATTTATATAGATATATATATTTTTTTTTATTGCTTTAGCGTGTAATATTAAATTTACTTTTCCATTTTGCCAGAAAAATATTCAGATTCGTTGAAATAGCACGAAATAGATGTCACCATAGGCAATATTTCATAACGCACATAAAAAGAAGACTCATTTAAAATCCATAAACCTCGTGCTTTTTTTTCTAGATATTCTACCTTGCATTGCCGTCTTTGTCGTATTACTTCCAATTTCCGACTACTTGCAACGCGAGTTATAAACCACGGACAAAGCCCGTTTTCAGAGAAACACACCCCCAGTGATATGTTCGTTCGTCGTTCTCCCTTGCGACGCATCACAAACCCTCGGCAAGAACTTTTTAACTTCGCGTCGTGCAGGTCATGGAAGCTGCACTCCCGAGGTCGTTGCATTTTTAAAGAAGGCACGCGGGTCATATTGTCCGTGGTCAGAAGCTCAACTTCGCGGGGGGAGAAGCGGCGTCCTCAACTTTTTTTTTTTTTACGTACGAGTTTTGCGATCGTCGATGAGATCGTTGCACGTGGTCCAAATCAAAGTTTTACCATACGTGGCGATATAGAAATATTTAATGAGTGCTTGCACGATTGGCGGAACGTTCGACGACACGGAATTGCGTTCCTCTTGAAGGCTCCACCTCCTCGAGGTTTTCAGCGTGCAAAATTGTCGGGTGGTGTACGTCCCGAGCTACCCTTGGCCCGTTTTGCCGTCTCTCGCAGGAAGCATGGAGACGAGTACCGTCAGTCGCTTGGTGAACATCGGTCTTCGTGCTTACGGCATCTGGCCGTATCTACCGTTCACCGTCTTAGTCCGATTCTTCTGGGTCGTGATCTTGAGCGTAGTACAAGTTTTTCAGTATCGGTACGTGGTGACACATTTTCAAAGAGGTAACTTCTCCGATTTGATGGATGGCGTGAGCAGTACCATGGCGTACAGTCTGTTGATCGTCAAGCTCAGTATTTTATGGGTAAATCAACGGTAAGAGACGTTTAATCGTCTTTATTATTTTCATTAGTTTGTTACGTCTATATTTAATCCGCGAGTAATAATTATTTATTTGAGCAATAATTTTGCCGTTGACGCAACCTCTCTTAGAACGTTTTTCAACATATTGCAAATGATGGCGTTGGACTGGAAGAAGTGCGTTTTGACTGATTGTAGCCTGCGTATTACGATTAGTAGAGCCAAGCTCTCGCACCGCTTTTCCAACTATATTATCGTTCTTCAGTTAATTGCTATAATTTTGTACTGCTGCGGTGTGCTTGCCGTTAATACCGGCGATATTCAGAGACTGAACGTGTCCGCGCGGGAGCACATCTTGAAGATGAAACTACCGTTTCGAATCGACACTTCTCCCATGTACGTGCTTACAATGGTCTTCGAGTTTATTCATCTCACAATGGTCGCCGGTGGAATTGCCTTGATAAACTCGCTCATCGTCATTCTGGTGAGTACGCGATGTCAATTAATAACGCGGATTTACGATCGAATGCTCTATTATTTTAAACGTGAAAAGCTAGATAGTGCACATCGGCGGTCAAATCGATATACTTCGCGACTGGCTGCTAAAAACTTTTTCCAAAAACGTGGCGCACATTGTGGATAAAGTCACGATAAAGACGTTAATAGAGAAGCATCAGCAGATTATCATATTTTCAAAGAACATTGAAAATCTATTCACGTATATCGTGCTGATGCTCTTCGTGTCGGATACTCTCATTATATGCTGTCTAGGATTTATTATCGTCACTGTGAGTAGCATGAGAAAAAAGCATCGCTTTATGAATTACACGATTTTTTTATCACGTAAAATTTTTAATTAAAATAAAAAGAATTATTAATATAAATATTAATTTTGCCGCCCACATAATTTTTGATATTGCTCGTGAAAATCGTATGTTAAAAAAAAAGAACAAGTTAAAAGATGAAGAGAAACATATTGTTTTTAAATTATTACGTTCGATGTTATTACAGTCAATCGGTACGCCTAATGGACCAGCGATCTTAGTGAGGTCCGTATTATTTTACGTTGTGATAAACGTCGAGGCATTTACATATTGTTTCGCTGGTGAATACTTGAATGCTAAGGTTAGCGCTGACAGTACAGCGGCGCTAATACTTTTGATTATACAAGATCTAAAAATTACCTCTTTCTTTTAGGGTAAAATGATTGGAGACGCGGCTTACGATTCTCTCTGGTACGACGGCACGACCAAAAAGAGTCGAATTGTGTTATTTATTATTCTGAGATCGCAGAAACAATTAACTATTACAATTGGAAAAATCATGGATCTTTCCTTGGAACGGTTTGCTAGTGTAAGATTTCTATAAAATATTATTAGAAGATTTTTAACGAATGCTACATATTGAATATTAATATTAAAAGATTTTTTTTATTAAAAAATTGTAGATTTTTTTATGGAGTATTTAATTAAAAATAACATTTTTTTAAGTCAATTTTTAAAATTAGCTTTATGTAATTAATTATTAATATTTTATATTACGTATTTGTGATACGTTATTATTAATTAATATTATAGGTTGTGAAGGCATCGGCGTCATATGTTTCCGTTTTATTAGCAATGAATTAAGTCATGATAATACCATAATCGCATTTGGTATTAGCATGAAGTAATGGCACAAACTTGCGAAATAAATAATAAATCAATCTCAGTGGTAACAATTTTATACTTAAAAAAATATTGTATTTATTTCGTACGGTTAAATTGATTTATTTCTCTAATGCATAAATTAAAATCTTGACAAAAATATTACACAATTTTAACGTAATCAGTTATTTCTTCAGACATTCGTGACGTCCAAAGAACATTAAAATGCTTATGCAAGAGCTTTTTGTGAAAGATTAACATAAGCTCTCTGGATTTTACGATATTTTTTTAAAGCTTATACTACGCTTGCTACCGTTTGCGAGAAACACCGCTGGTAATGGAATATAAAACTTCACTCAGCACTTTCGTCTCCCCGTTTCCCGCTTCCGACTTACTTTTTCACGATTATTGCGCGCAACCTGTATCTGACGTGTACCAGCTCTGTCCGAAATCGCCTGATTTACATGCATCGCGAGAATAAGTTGCGAACCGTATGCACACGATACACCTACTGCATACGCGCGGGAGAGAATATCTCACAATATTAAGGAAACGAAGCTTCGAAAAAAAAAAAAAAAAAAGAAACTTTTATTCCTCCCGTCTTCCCTCTTCCTCAAAAATATTCTCCCCTATTCACGGAAATGCAAAACTTTTTCTACGGTCACCGAACGTAGGTTTAATGTCCTGTGCACGTTTGCATGCTGCTATCTGTATTTGTTGAATTTTTAAAGAACATGACGCATCGCGCGCTACATTATTTCGCCCGAGAATTCGAGATAGTCGACCACCCGGAAACTTTTTTTTTCTTTCTTTCCCCCTCGTCGACAATGGTACACGCAATCTGTGCACGTCGCGATCAAAATATTTAATAAGCCGCGGGACCGTGGGAGGGTAAACTCCACTCGTGCTCTCTTTCGAGCTCTCAGTTCGCAGGAAGATGCTACATCGTGCACGTCGATTGATCACACACTTTTTGTAGCGCCGTCAAAAATTCTTTTGTCGAAACCGAGAGTGCAGACAGAGTGTGGAGGCAGGAGAAAAATCTATATGTAGAATAATAATAGAAATATGAAAGTGGAAAAGGCGGTTAGTCGGACGTTAGAAATTTATCTGCGAATTTTTGGCATCTGGCCGAACACGTCGGGCATTTTGCTACTGAGGGTGTTTTGGACCGTGATGATCGCATTCGAGCAGATTTTTCAATACCGATACATTGTAATGCGGTATCATTCGATTGATTTCTCGAAAGTGATAGATGTTTTAAGTGCGGCAATGACTTACACGATATTTTCGTTTAAGCTCGTCATTTTCTGGTACAAACAGCGGTGAGATATGCAACGGTAGAAAGTGACGCGCGGCATCGGTGAAAAATTTACTTTAAATATTGTTTGACTCGATTATATTTTATAATATTGTTCGACAACAGCAGTAAGTTAATACGTAAATTTAATATGCCGATTCAACAATTACTTTGATCAATAAAATTTATTTGGCAATTGCAAGTGCAAACAATGTAATTAAGCTAAATTAAAGACAAATTACTATAATAAATTAATTATTGTTTACAAAGAGGAAATAAACATGCACGCACGAGTGAAATTATTGTGCAATGATAAATTTTTCATCGATGATTCATGTAACGCTTCGTTGCAGCCCCGCTACTGCCGATTATGACTATTGAAAACCATTTGTAGAACGCTCAGCAGGATATTAACTATGATGGCGATCGATTGGGAAAAGTGCACCAGGACGAAATTCAGCATGTTCGCGACGACATGCAATGCCAAGCTGTCGCAGCGCCTCGTTAACATGACGGTGATCATTTATTCGGGAACTGTAATTTTTTACAGCATCGGCGTTATTTTTCAACAAACGAATAATGACTCAGCCACCAACGGAACCAAGCAGTTCATCCTGGACATGGACTTGCCATTTGACGCTAATCAAAGATTCATTTACGAATCGGTCATAGTTGTACAATTTATTCATTTGTTGCTGTGCGCCGACGGCATGGGTTTGTTGAACATCGTACTAATTAATCTGGTAAGTTCCGTCATGTAGAAATTAATTCTTTAATCACATTTATTATAAATAAAAATTAATTACTTAAATCGCATCAAGTAATTTCACGATATTTTATTAATCATTATCTCTCGATCAGTGAAATATGCAGTACCGCCTATATTAGATGTAATTGTATAACTGATTAATTTACGTTGCTTATCGATTAAAAAAAAAATATAGCGTAGCGTAAATTTAATCCGGGTATTCAAACTTCTTTTTCTACCATCTCTGTTACGTACCGGCGGTAGAAAGGAATGCACATTTTAGGTATTACATATAAGCGGTCAAATCGATATCCTCCGTAATAGTTTGATGGAAGTATTTCCAAAGAAGAAGAAGCGCAGCCCGAGTCGTTTTACGATAAAGGAAATAATAAAAAAGCATCAGGAAATTATCGCCTTTTCAGAGCAGGTCGAAGATTTGTATTCGTATATCGCGATGGTGCTATTCGTAACGGACACTTTGATAATCTGCGGCTTGGGTTTTACAATTGTCGCGGTAAGCGATTTCAATTAATTCCGCGGTTAAAAAGAATCAATATATATATATATATATATAAAACTGGGCCGTCGAATCCCTGGAGTAAAAAAGAATTAATTGACATTTTCAGCTATGCATTATTTTATCATTTATCTATGTTCTCTTAAAATATTTCTTAAAATTTTAGTCGATTGGTGAACCAAATGCATCTAAAAATATTATTAGAAACATCATGTTCTACTTCGTTATGAATATGGAAGCGTTTATATATTGCTTTGCTGGAGAATATTTGAGCGTTAAGGTTAAAACATTGAACGTTAAGTACTAATATTTTATATATGTATAATAAGTGCATAGAATATAATGTGATTTTTTTACGTTATAAAATTTAATAGAGCAAAAGTATCGGAGACGCTGCATACGATTCTCTCTGGTACGAATCAGATTGCAAAGACAATCAAATAGTATTGTTGTTAATAATGAGATCGCAGAACCAATTAGTCATTACAATTGGAAAAGTAATGAACTTGTCTCTAGAACGATTCAGTAGTGTAAGTCTATTTGAAACTTGTTCCGCGAAACATTTATAAATTCCACCCTGTCCATTATTTCGCCGATAATTATCCCGGGCC